>NC_073305.1:103847534-104150867 GCF_027595985.1 Sorex araneus
CTGCATTTCTATGTTCATTGCCGCACTGTTTACAATAGCCACAATATGGAAAAAAACAGAGTGCCCAAAAACAGATGACTGGCTAAAGAAACGCTGGTATATCTACATAATAGAATACTACATAGCTGTCAGAAAACATGAAGTCATGAAATTTGCATATAAGTGGATCAACATGGAAAGTATCATGCTGAGTGAAATGAGTCAGAAAGAAAGAGACAGACATAGAAAGATTGCACTCATATGTGGAATATAAAGTAGCTGAGAGGTATAAGCTTACAATGTTGCGATTTCTGGCAGATATTTCTCTGGACTTAGTTACTAAAATACTAAAATACAGAAATCCAAAATTGTGCGGCTGCTAGTGCGGCCTCTCAACCTCATATCTCTTCATTCTCAGCAATGGAAAACAAATTATCAAATGCTTTCTTTTCAGCAGGTCGACTTTAGGGGGGAGAAACTCCAAATCAATAATAGTGAGTTTTTTGTTGAAATATTGAATGTAATCAAAGTAAAGTGAAAGTAAAGTGAAATGTACCAGTTACACATGAGGGGTGGAGGGCTAGGGAGGTGGGGGGGAGGGAGGGAGGTATACTGTGATTCTTGGTGGTGGAATATGTGCACTGGTGAAGGGATGGGTGTTTGAGCATTGTATAACTGAGACAAACCTGAAAGCTTTGTAACTTTCCACATGGTGATTCAATAAAAGAATAAATTAATAAAAATATATATAAAATAAAAAATTAAAAAAGAATTACTCCTGGTGGTGCTCAGGGGACCATATGGGATGCTGGGAATCAAAAAAAAAAAAAAAAAGAAAGTGAGAGACGCTGAGAGACAAAATGTACAGATAAAACAAAAAGGAACACACACACACACACACACACTCATGCTTGTACGTATGTACAGGTTAATATATCTTACTAAAATCTCATCAATACCATCTTAAAAATTGGTCCTAAGATGGGCTGGACTGATAGCACTATGGATAGGGTGTTTGCCTTGCACGTGGCCAACCCGGGTTCGATTCCCAGCATCCCATATAGTTCCCTGAGTACCGCCAGGGATAATTCCTGAGTGCAGAGCCAGGAGTGATCCCTGTGCATCGCCGGGTGTGACCCAAAAAGAAAAAAAAAATTGGTCCTAAGTAGATCCATTCAGTTTAAGGAAATCCTCCGCCCAGCTCCTAGAGGAGATATTCAGTGGCCATGTGGCATGAGGAATCGGATGGAACCCAGAGCTCCTAAATACAAAGCATGTGCTCCAGCCCTTCGAAAAGCATATTTATACAAAATTAACTGACGCTTAAGCACAAAAGATAGCATTTGCCTTGCATTCCACTGACCCTGCTTCAATCCTGACACCACATATTGCCCCCTGAGCACTGACAAGGGTGTTCCCTGAGCACAGAGCCAAGAGTAAGCAGTGAGCATCTCCTGGTGTAACCCAAACCCAAACAAAAAATATATTAAATGACACTTCTAAAACTCTAATAATTCTTTGAAAAACAATATATTTATTGTCCCTTAAAAGATGGATTATCGGGCTGGAGCAATAGCACAGCGGGTAGGGTGTTTGCCTTGCACACAGCCGACCGGGGTTCGATTCCCAGCATCCCACATGGCCCCCTGAGCACGGCCAGGAGTGATTCCTGAGTGCAAAGCCAGGAGTAACCCCTGAGCATCGCTGGGTGTGACCTAGAAAGAAAAAAAAAAAGATGGATTCTGATAGGAGGTGAAATTGTGTGACTATAGGCCATTAGGCTATAATCACTAAAAAGAACAGGGTATGGGAGATTATTATTTAAACAGCTCCAACCCTCTCTTTTCTACCGCCCATAAAGACACATATCACATATGCAGCAGACCTAGGCTGAAAACACCGAAGAATATAGGAATGCATCATTTCGCTCATACTCAGTTCATTTTATAAGTGTCTTCAATTCAAAATAAACCAGAGAAGCTTATAACCAAAATTGAAATAACTGAAAGAAAATACTCAATTTTCCTTTATAGGTCTAGACAATTCTATTGAGAATAATAGTTATTTCTTCATTAAATATGCTGATAGTTATTCAGTAGGGTTGTTATTTCTTTTCCTTTTCAATGAAAATCTAGTCCCCACACCTCACAATTGTTGTCATTAATCCTTGAATTAACTGTCTATTGTTGGTGATATTTGATTTTTTAAACAATATGGTGACAAACAACAGTACAGAGTGTTTCATATAATTGAAAACTATAATACTTTTGAAGTATATTATTTAATTACATTAGGCAAATGTGCTTATCTGACTCTGTATTCTACAAATCTCTTTGCTCTCTCTCTCTCTAATTATATTTTGAAAGCTTTCCTTCCAGAAATGATTATTCAGACAAAGGCATTTCCTACATAATCCACAAAGGAAGTAGCGTCATTAAGAACTACTAAAAATTTTTGTTTTGTATATAGTCAACAAGGAACTTATTTTTCAGCACATATTGTTAATGAAAGACTACTCAGTGGCATCCTTTTCCTAGTTTTAAGTATGAACATTCTGAGAACTTCTGATAAGCTAACTAAAGCTGAACTTCCCAAATTTAAGAATGAATCATAATAAAATATTTTAATAAGATAGACTAATGTTATCAGTGGAAGGAAAGCAAGTGAAAATAAGTGATGGTATTTTATGTCCATTTCTAAAATCAAATATTACCACATTGCCCATGTTTATAAAATTTTAAGTAAAAAATTTAGTATTTTTAGATACTTTAAAGCATAAAGCAAAAAATTCAAGTAATGAGTAACTTTTAACATAATGGTAAATAGAAAATGAAATTTGGGGAGGAGGAATTTTCCACATACATGCCCTGTTTTGGGTTTATTGCCTGTGTCTGAGATTTGAATATAAACAGAGATTGCAGATAATGTTTCCTATTTATTTCCTACAAATACCCAAGCATCATAGTAAGTGTTCAACAAATAGTGGTGATTGAATAAGTAAATGAACATGTAAAAGATTGAAGAAAAAGCAAAGGAAAGTTTAGGACTCACAGAAAAAAATAAACTTCTAGATTCTCTGTACAAAAATGGGTAATTATTAGTCACATTTTAAAAGTTGTTTACAGGCACCAGAGAGATAGTACAGGAATTAAGAGGTTTGTAAGTGGCCCATCTCGTTTTGATTCCTGGCATTGAAAAGGGTCCCCTGAGTCCCACCAAATGTAATCCCTGAGCATAGAGTAACAAATGAGCCCCAAGAACCGTTGAGTGTGGCCCCAACACCAAAAATATATTTTTTAAGTTATAAATGGGGTTGGAGAGATAGGAGTTAAGGGGCTTATAGGGGCTAGGATTCTTGCCTTGAACAAGGCTAACTATGGTTTAATTCTCAGCACCCTACATTATCCACCAAGCACAGTCAAGATCCCTGACCTCAAGGCCGGAAATAGCCCTGAGCACTGCCGTTATGGACCAAATTGCTCCCCACTCAAAAAAAAAATTGTAGAAAGAAATTCTTAGATCATGAATTGTTTTGAGCTTAGTTAACTTTTCAAAGGAAAGTAATAGATTTTAGGATAAAAAAAAATATGTATATGGTGTAGGGGAAATGAATCAGTGGGAGGGCACAGGCCTAGGTTTCTGTGCCTGGGAAGTTCTAATTTCCATCCCAAACATTCCTTATTCCCCATTCCCCATCCACACTCCATCCAGCGCAACCAGGTATGGCCTTTGATTTTACAGAGAGAGGCAACCCTTTTATGTCAGACAGAGTTCTATGGACTTGACATGTTCGTTCTCCAGTAATTCAATGAGGTAGATATTATTAGTAGTAGTACCCCAATCTATAGGTATGCCACATGCTAGCATTTGGCAGAATCAACTTTGAACTAGGAATGTTGTTTACAAGCACCAGAGCATCCAAAAATGTGTGTTTCTTACACTTAATAGTGAAAAGTAGTCCGTTCTTATAATAAGTGAGTCAAACATATAGACTTCGATATATAAGCTTCAGACCAAAAAATACATTTCTAAAATTCCACACCTTTGAGGCAGATAGAAAAAGTGTGGCATAATTTATTATCAGTGCAGTGAAATAAAAATAAAATCTTATTGGAACTGAAATCCTCTTGAATACCAGAGAACAAAAAAAAAATTGGACTGAAATGAAGATAACCACTTTAATAAGAAATATATAAAGACAACTTTTTTAAATTCTTTTATTGATTCACCATGTGGAAAGTTACAAAGCTTTCAGGTTTAAGTCTCAGTTATACAATTCTCAAACACCCATCCCTTCACCAGTGCACATATTCCACCACCAAGAATCACGATATACCTCCCCCCTTCCCCCTACCTCCCCAGTCCCCCACCCCGCATGTGTAACTGGTAAATTTCACTTTACTTTCACTTTACTTTGATTACATTCAATATTTCAACAAAAAACTCACTATTATTGATTTGGAGTTTCTCCCCCCTAAAGTCGACCTGCTGAAAAGAAAGCATTTGGTAATTTGTTTTCCATTGCTGAGAATGAAGAGATATGAGGTCAGGAGGCCGCACTAGCAGCAGCATAGTTTTGGATTTCTGTATTTTAGTATTTTAGTAACTAAGTCCAGAGAAATATCTGCCAGAAATCGCAACATTGTAAGCTTATACCTCTCAGCTACTTTATATTCCACATATGAGTGCGATCTTTCTATATCTGTTTCATTCTTTCTGACTCATTTCACTCAGCATGATACTTTCCATGTTGATCCACTTATATGCAAATTTCATGACTTCATGTTTTCTGACAGCTACGTAGTATTCCATTGTGTAAATATACCAGAGTTTCTTTAGCCAATCATCTGTTTTCGGGCACTCTGGTTTTTTCCATATTGTGGCTATTATAAACAGAGCGGCAATGAACATAGAAATGCAGATGTCATCTTTACTATACCTTTTTGCCTCTCCGGGATATATTCCCAGGAGTGGTATTGCTGGGTCAAATGGGAGCCCAATTTCTAACTTTTTGAGAATCGTCCATATTGTTTTCCAAAAGGGCTGAACCAGTCGGGCATTCCTACCGGCAGTGAAGGAGAGTCCCTTTCTCCCCACATCCACGCCAACACCGGTTGCTTTTGTTTTTTGGGATGTGGGCCAGTCTTTGTGGTGTGAGATGATATCTCATTGTTGTTTTGATCTGCATCTCCCTGATAATTAGTGATGTTGAACATTTTCTCATGTGCTCTCAGCCATTCGGATTTCTTCTTTGGGAAAGTTTCTGTTCATTTCATCACCCCATTTTTTGATCGGGTTGGCAGTTTTCTTCTTGTGGAGTTCAACCAGTGCATTGTATATCCTTGTTATCAACCCTTTATCGGATGGGTACTGCATAAATATCCTTTCCCATTCTGTAGATTGTCTTTGTATTTTGGTCACTGTTTCTTTTGAGTTGCAGAAGCTTCTTAGTTTGAGATAGTCCCATTTATTTATCTTTGTTTTCACTTGCTTGGCCAGTGGCGTGTCAGCTTTGAAGATACCTGTAGGATGACATTACTTTGTCCTTTCCCTGCTTGCCACAAGTAGCTTGTCCCGGTTTTCCCTGGAGTTTAGGCTTACCCCAGTCTCACCCATCAAGGTGTTCCCGAATCTCTCCCATCCCTTTGTTTAGCTATAATCACTTCTCCATGCTCTCTTCCCCAAAAGAGTTAATCTGCGACTTTCCCTTAATCTGACTCTGCTAATTTGCAAGGTCAGACCTTCCTAGGATACTGAATTTATATTATATAAGTTAATATTGCCTTTCTCCTCTTCTTGTGCCTTTTGAATAATTTACTTTAAAGCTATGTCTGTTTTGTATAGACACAAGAAGACAATATTATGTTTTTATAACTTGGGAATTAATTGGCCTCGAATATTATTCCCTCCCGGGCATCTGCTTTCTCCACTTAAGCCTCAGTTGCCCTCAGTTCCTAGCACCCCAAAGCAGGGTCCCCGACGTGGGACGGGAAGGATCCAGGGCAAGCAGTGAGTTATGTGCTACCCTGGCATCGAGATGGGCCTGGCCAAAGTGCCTAATTCTTAACTATAAGTTAAGAGCTTGATCATAGACAAATGCTGTCATGATCCAATAGTAATTATGAGACTGGGACCCTGCCAGGGATAGGAAAGACTGATCTGGCCTGAGCACTGTAGTCTGAGATTGAGATGGCCCCAGGAGAGCAATTCTATAAGCTTTAATGCATCTCTTATTGTGTCCATACAAAATAATTAATATTATGAATTCTTATATGTTTGCTGGCTGAGGAGAAGAGAAACACATTCATGGGACTCCGCCCTTGGGTGGATCCTCCTGCTGAAAGAGAATTAAGTCCTAGGAGAAGGATCCCCTAAGGGAAAGGAACCTCAACCCTATTGATGGTGACCACACCTATGTGTACGCCCCAACCCCCTCATGCTGTGGAGATTTAACTAGGCTGTAACAGTGGGTTGGGGGGCCAGATGCACGGGGGCCAGATCCACGAGAGCCAGATCCACAGATCCAGAGAGAGACCGAGAGCCGGGAGAGAAGCAGGGAGAGAGAATGAAATAAACGGATCGAGCAACCAGTTTGGCCTTCTTCCTTCCTTCCGTCACCTGCCTTTGACCGACAGCACACACAGCGGTTCCGGGGCACAGGACGCGGGCGGTGAGACAGAGCCGCCCGGAGAGCCCACGAGTGCACTCGCCCCTCGGTGAGCCTTAGTTTTTTACAGATACCTTTGGCTTCAATGTTGTGGAGGGTTTTGCCAACCTTATCTTCAATGTACCTTAGGGATTCTGGTCTGATGTTGAGGTTAAAGACAATTTTTAAGGAAAGGATTTAAGCTGTTCTCTATTCTCTCTAAGATAAACAATGCATGATATTTAGCTCACTACTTTAGAAATTCTAAAACTGCATTTTTTTTCTCTCTTTTTGGGTCGAACTCAGCGATGCTCAGGGGTTACTCCAGGTGGTGCTTGGGGGACCATATGGGATGTCTCGGATCAAACCCGGGTCGGTCACATGCAACCACTGTACTATCACTTCAGCCCTAAAACTGATTGTTGATAGTAGTCTATGATTTGGTAAGAAAGGTTTTATTTTTATTTGTTTTAAATATTATTTTGTTTTTATAAAGACCAAAAAAAATTGGACTGAAACAAAGATAACCATTTTAAGAAGAATAAAGATAATGTTTAAGGAAAGGATATGAGCTGTTCTCTATTCTCTCTAAGATAAACAATAAATAATAAATAATGTAATAAATTTAATAATTTGTTACATTCAATATTCCAACATCAATTCCACCACCATACACCTTCCCACCACCATTATCTCTAATATTCCTGAGACCCCCAAAACCTGCCCCCAAACACGACCTAAATAATTTAATGATAAGCACTGTCGTAGCACTGTTGTCCTGTTGTTGATCAATTTGCTCGAGTGGGCACCAGTAACATCTCCATTGTGAGACTTGTTATTGTTTTTGGCATATTGAATATGCCACAGGTAGCTTGTCAGGCTCAGCCATGCGGGCGGGATACTCTTGGTAGCTGGCTGGGGTCTCCGAGAGGACAGAGGAATCAAACCCAAGTCATCTGCATGCAAGGCAAACACCCTACCTGCTATGCTATTGCTATTTTAAAAATATTTATGAGCTATGCACTCAAAACTAAGACCTCAAAGACATAACTAAAACTTTGAATTATAGAAAAGAACAATGGGGGAGGAAAGACAAAAATCATTAGTCATTAGTTAATTCTTTGGTATCAAAATAAAACTGTCATACTTGCTTTGGTCAAATTTCCCAAACCTGAAAATACCTGCATTTCTATTTACCTCACTGTCTCTATTTTGATTTTATAAAATTTTCCTTGGCACCTTAAAAAAATTATTTTGGTGGCAGGCAATGTACACTGATGAAGGGATGGTTGTTGGAATATTGTATGACTGAAACTCAATCATGAACAACTTTGTAACTGTATATGGCACGGTGATTCCATTTTTAAAAAATCAATTGATTTTACAAAAGTTCCATTTTAAAATATTAATTGATTTTACAAAAGTTTAAGAAAAATTGTGTCAATACTTTTGAATATCTATACTCAATAAAGTAACTACTTTCCCACTATGAATATAATAAACATGGCTCATCTCTGCATTTATTCATAAGATAATTGAAAATATTATTTTCCAAAAATGTTCAAGAAAAATGACAGCACAATAAGGCTTTTTTGCTTTTTGGTTGGTTGGTTGGTTGGTTGGTTGGTTGGTTGGTTGGTTGGTTGGTTTGGAGTCCACACCTGGCTATCCTCAGGATTTACTCCTAGCTTTGCACTCAGGGATCACTTCTAGTGGGGCTGGGGACCATTTGAGGTGCCAGGGATTGAAACCATGTCTGTTGCATGCAAGACAAGCACCATACCCACTGTATTATCTCTCCAGCCTAAAAACAAGTTGTTGTGTTTGGGTTGGGTTTTTTTTAAAAGTTAGGATAGGGCTGGAGAAATAACATAAAGAACTGGAGCACATGCCACACGTGCCCTAAGCCCCAAGTTTGATACCAACCCTACATACACCGCTCCCAGCACTACTGGAATAGCCCAGGTGGTCCCTGAGCATCACTGGCCCTGAGAAGCATAGCACCACCAGATTGAACCATCAGGACTGCACAATCAGGCCCACTACCACCAGGACTGGTCTGCAGGCCCATTGGGCACTGGTTAGGGACACCCCCTGACAAAGTTATGATAATAAGATGTCTATAGTTGCATGTCACTGTCACTGTCACTGTCACTGTCATCCCGTTGCTCATCGATTTGCTCGAGTGGACACCAGTAACGTCATTTTGAGACTTGTTGTTACTGTTTTTGGCATATCAAATTCGCCATGGGTAGCTTGCCAGGATCTGCTGTGTGGACGAGATACTCTGGGTAGCTTGCCAGGCTCTTCGAAAGGGGCAGAGAAATCAAACCCGGATCAGCCATGTGCAAGGCAAATGCCCTACTGCTATGCTATCGCTCCAGCCCATAGTTCCATGCGCAAAACAAAATTTTTTTTGCAATATTAAATACTGATATTCTCATTTCCCTGTTTGTTTACTTAAAAGTTATTTGACAGGGACACGGAAATAGCTCAGAGGGAGGCCTCGAGTCCTATCCCTAGTAACATATGGTCTCCTGATCACCACTAGGTATAGTTCTAATTTTAAATTAAGAAGACAGGATAGTAAGATTTAATTCAGGGGCCTGAGGAACAGAGGTTTAGAGTATCTGCTTTGCAGGTGTCCAGTCATAATTACAAATCCCCACTGTCCCATATGCCTTGAGTGTGATCCTGGAAGTTATGTGGTTTGAGACTGGCCACTAGCATGCTCCAATCCCCAGCCTCAAGCAATTGCCAGCTGTGCTGTAGTCAGGTGTGTATAAGCAGTACAAAAGAAGAAAAAAATGCGATGCCTGGCAAGAGCCACAACTGAAAAGATGTACAAGCACTTAGTCAGAAGTCTGAGCTTGAGCAAGCATGTGTGAGCACTACAGCCATCCTTGGCAAAAGCTACAGTCATAACTTCAGTGACTCAACAGAGTATGAACCCAGAAAGCATGTGCAAGCATCTAAACAAAAGGAGTGCAAACCTCAGAGAGCACCATGACCAAGTGTGCTAGCACCACAATCTGATGTGCGTCCCAGTGATGTCACAGCTAAACAATGTGTGAACATCTGTGTAGTCATGGCCGAGTAGTTAAGGCGATGGACTAAAAATGTGTGACGATAGAATTGGAAGCTGAAGGAGCTAGGGGAGAGAGGAGGGAGAAGAACTGTAGGGGTAATGGGGGAGGGATTTGGTGTGGTAGCTCTGCAACTACACAAGGACTTTATTGCTATTGTTAACTGACACCTCTGTAAAAAGTAAGAATTCCCCCCTATCTTCAAGCCTCCTTACCCCACCCCCTGCAAATAAAATTAAAATGTTGCAACACTACAGAAAGGCATGTGTGCAACTCTTGGTCATTGTAACAAACAATATCAACAACAATAATAGGAAGGGGAGGAGGAATTTTTGTATGGGTGTGTAACTTAAATGTATTTATTTATTTATTTATTGCTGTTTGGGTCACACCCGGCCATGCACAGGAGTCACTCCTGGCTCTGCACTCAGGAATTACCCCTGGCGGTGCTCAGGGGACCATCTGGGATGCTGGGAATCGAACTCGGGTCGGCCATGTGCAAGGCAAACGCCCTACCCACTGTGCTATCACTCCAGCCCAAATTTATTTATTTTTTAATTAAGCCACAGTGAGATACACAGTTGTTCATGATTGGATTTCATTCATAAATGTTCCAACACCAATCCCTGCATCAGCGTACAGAGAGGAAAAATTTTTTAAATGAAATAACTTACACTAAAAATACTACTTAGTCCTAAAAGCTATTGCAGGATCAAAATGTGAAAACACTGACAGATCACAAGTATCCTTTTTTCCAGTAGAATAAAACATTTTTCCTGACTGCATTTCCTACTTCTTTCATTCGAGTGTTACCCCCACTCTTGCTCAACACCTTAATTCTTAGTAATTCTGAAATAACTTTTAACAAATTGCAAAGAGTCGGGCATTTACTTTTCAAAAAGTAGACATAGAATTGCAAAATTAGTGATGGGCAGAGAATTATAAATAATTGTGCATTTTTCTCTACAAAGTTCATAAAAACATACTACATATACCCTTTTAGTTAATTTGAGAGGGAGGGGGCAGAGAAATTGGGAACATTCTTGAAGGCAGAGTGATTAAAATAAGTGATTCTAAAGTTAGGTCAAACTAGTTTTCAGACTCCATTATTTACTACTTGTGCCATTTACTTAATTTCACCTAAAGATCCTTTATTTCTTCTATAAGATTAATTAAAAAATTTAAGTCACTTCATAATAGCTAAACATCAGAAACTCTCTGAATACTTTTCACAACTGAATGGATAAATCATGATATATATAATTTACATATATGACACAGATAATAAAATCAATTTACATGTGTACTTCCTATTTATCTATTTATGTATTTTCATCTCTATGATGTAATTTAGTAACAAAGTTCAAAAATTGAAAATAGGGCCAGGAACATGACTCAGTGGTAGAGCACTTGTCATGAATATGTGAGGCCCTGGGTTCTAGTCCCAGCATTGCCAAGGCCCCAGAGCAACAAGCAAGGAATATCCCCCAAACACTGCCACATTTGGCCCCTAAAGCTTTTCAAATTTCTTTTTTATTTTTATTTTTTTAGTGTTTGGGTCACAACTGGTGATACTCAGGGATTACTCCTGGATCTGCCTTCCGGAATTTCTCCTGGAGGTGCTGGGGGACTGTATAAGATGCTGGGGTCGAACCTAGATCTGGTGCATTGCAAGGCCAGCGCCTTATCTGCTATCCACTCTTTCAGCCCCCATCAGTCATTTTAATTACATAATGTGTGAAATCCTGGCTGTTGGAAGCATTCAAAGATAAAAGATTAAATCTGGAATTTACTTTGAAACAATGTATGTAAACAGGAATAATGTATGGAAAAAGGAAGAGAACTGGGTCAATGTAAAATGAAATATGATTAGAACTAAATTGAGAGTAATGAAGCTAAGTAATAAGTAACATGATACAAATCTATTTTCGTATATGCTATTTTAGATAAAATGTCTTCAAAAATAGTGTTTGATATATAACACATACTATTCAATAAATATGAGTTAGTTATTAATGTAGCTGTCACCTTAAAAAGTTTATGCAAATTGAACTTTTTTGTTGTTTGTTTTTGTTTTGGAGCTACATCCGGAGATGCTTCAAGGGTAAGTCCTAACTGCACTCAGGAATTACTCTTAACGGTGCTCAGGGGACCATATAGGATGCTTCGTATTGAACTCAAGTTGGTCACATGCAAGACAAGTGCCCTACCGGAGCGATAGCACAGTGGGTAGGGCATTTGCCTTGCACGTGGCTGACCTGGGTTCAATCCCCGGCATCCCATATGGTCCCCCAAGCACTGCCAGGAGTAATTCCTGAGTGCAAAGCCAGGAATAACCCCTGAACATTGCTGGGTGTGACCCAAAAAGAAAAAAAAAAAAAGACAAGCGCCCTACTCACTCTACTATTGCTTTAGCCCCTAAACTGAACTTTTTGAAAGAGAGTCTTTTACGTAGAGTTACATGGAATTCAACTCACTCATGCATGAGATGGTTAAGAATACAGTTAAAGTAATAATACACACTAAGAGTAGCCAAGATAAAGAATTTGAACAATGGGAGCTGGAGCAATAGCAGAGCAAGTAGGGCATTTGCCTTGCACACAGCCGATCTGGTTCTATTCCCAGCATCCCATATGGTCCCCCAAGCACTGCCAGATGTAATCCCTGAGTGCATGAGCCAGGAGTAACCCCTGTGTATGGCCAGGTGTGACCCAAAGAGAAAAAAAAAAAGAAAGAATTTGAAGAACGAAAACAGATCAGAAAGCTAGGAGTGCTAGCCTAAGGCAACTAGTCCTCAAACTACTGGTGAAACAGACTTCATTCTTGCTTTCATCAATAAAATTAATTAATATATTGTTCTGCCAATATTAGAATGAAAGGGGAAAATATTAAGAAAGACAGATGTCAATGCAGCAAAAGCTATATACATAGGCCAACCATGGTGGCTAGTAAAAGGAAATGCCATCACAAAGGTTAAATATTCAGTGTAAGAAGTTCAAGGTGTTTTTCTGTTTGTTTGTTTGTTTGTTTGTTTGTTTGTTTTTTGCTTTTGGATCACACCCAGCAATGCTCAGGGGTTACTCCTGGCTCTGTACTCAGGAATTACCCCTGGCAGTGCTCAGGAGACCATATGGGATGCTGGGAAATGAACCCCAGTCAGCCGCGTGCAAAGCAAAACCCCTTACACACTGTGCTATCACTCCAGCCCCAATTCAAGGTGTTTTAAAAATGCTTTAAAATACTTGAATTTGGTGCCCATTAAATAGTTTAGCAGGACCTCATATGTAAATTTACATGCTTTATTTCTTCATCTAAAAATAGAGTAATAACTTCATGGAAATTATGGGGAAAATACTCATGAAGAGGAAAGTATTTTGAAATGTTGAAACACGAAAAATTTTAGTTCTTAATGTGACTGTCATCTTAAAATGCTTATGTAAACTGAACTTTTTGTTGCTTGTTTTTGTTTTGAGGCTACACCCTCACCTCTTTGAGGACTATGAAGTAAGTCAATCACATGATAAAATGACAAGGTTCTTCAGAAAGCCTAATGCGAAGAAAATATAGTACAAACATGAATGTGGAAATAGGAATATTTCCAGACCAGAGAGATAGCAAAGGGACTAAGGCACTTGCCTTGCTCGCAGCCTCTCCCTGTTCAAATCCACCCTCACCACTGACACTGCCAGGAGTGATCCCTGAGCATACCTGAATGTGGCCCAAATCCTCCCACACAGACCCAGAAAAGAAATTCAAGTAATTTGGTCACTGTCATCCCATTGCGTTGCTCATCGATTTGCTCGAGCAGGCACCAGTAACGTCTCCATCTTGAGACTTGTTATTACTGTTTTCGGTATATGTAATACACCACGGGTAGCTTGCCAGGCTCTGCTGTGCAGGCGAGATACTTTCGATAGCTTGCTGGGCTCTCCAAGAGGGGCGGAGAAATTGAACCTGGGTCAGCAGCGTGCAAGGCAAACTCCCTACCACTGTGCTATCGCTCCCTCCAAGTAATTTGGTAAAATTAGAAAATTAGAAAGTAAAGAAAATTTGCAATCAATTATTTTTTAAAACAAATTGACCTATTTAAAATAAGTACAACTTTCTTTCTAACCTTTTAAATCTTATGAAAGCACCTTGAATGCAGTTGTTCATAGTTGATTTATAGACATACAGTATTTCAGCAGTGATCCCACCATCAGACTCAACTTCCTGTACGAGTGTTTTCAGGTTACATTTCCTGGCCCCTCTCTAGCCAGCACTCTTACAGGCACCTTTCTAAGTCTGGTTGTAAAAGTTTGGGTCTTGTGGTTTGAGTGTTGTTGACTTTTTGTTTGGACATTTGTCTTTATCACTCCTTAACACCAACGATGGACCTGAATCCCCTGACCTGGCCTCCATTGCCTCTTATTTGTCTCTTCTCCCTTTCCCTCCCACTCCTTCTTTCCTTCTCCTCCTTATACTCTCATTACATATGAGCTGACTCGCAGATTTTTCAGTCATTAAAATAAAATCACAGAACACCACAGTATTTACTAAAGCAGAGGGGAATTTACTAAAAATTAAGTAAAAAGAACAGGTTCCAGGCTGGGTTGGATCATTGCCTTGCAGGTAGCTGACCCAAGTTCAATCCCCAGCATCCTACATGGTTCCCCATGCACTGCCAGGAACAATACATGGGTACGGAGCCGGGAATAACTCCTGAGCAACACCTGGTGTATTCCAAAAATAAACAAAAACAAAGCAGGTACAAAACAAAACTGGATGAATTACATTATCTCATTGGAAGAAAAATTGCGACATAGATTTAGATATATAGACAAATGTAAATATTTACAAAATCTATAAATTAAGGTAATTCTAATAGTTAGACTCCCTTCTCCCAATTTTTTAAAAAATAGTGCTTTATTTTTATACTAGGAAAATAATGCTTGCTTTTATGACTTCTTTCTGTGACATTTTCCTTTTGAGTCCTAGATTGTGTTTGATTCTGCCTGGAAATTGCTCATGGTGCCAGGAGGAAGTATTATTACCTTTCAGGCTTACCTGAGGAATGTTTCCTGTCATTGTGCTGCGATTGACTTTAAAGGATAAGAGACAGAGAAAGACTTTTTTTTGCACTTCCACAGGAATATCTGAAAAAATGACATCACTATCTGAATATAGATATCTTATGGTAGAAAGAACCCTGGGAAAAAGAGATTATTCTGACACCTCAGCTGGCAAGACTGTTTTGGTTTTGTTTTGCTTTGTTTTTCCGGATTCTTTTTCCTCCAGTGATTCAATCCCTCTGAGCCATATCCTCAATCACCAAGAGGTGATCACGGAATTTAATCTACACTACCAATACTCCTCCCCCATCCACACACACACACACACTCTGAACCCTCCACTGCTTTTCACCACTGCTCTTGCAGTCACAGTACAGAAGAGAATGTGAAGGCAGTGTTAAGGAATGTGAGAGGGAAAAGTTGGTTAATAGCACTGCTGAGGGCCCCCATCAGTTTTCATACTCTAAAACTATTTTGAGTGCCTAACACTACCTTCGTCACCTGAAGTGTGTTACCTATTACGAACTTTTGTTTCTTACATACTCATCTTTTTATACAGAGCATGATTTGTTGCTTAGGTTTTATATATAATTCTAAACTATGGAAAACACTAAAATATGTAAAAAAAATGGGAAACAGGAATGTTTCCTTTTTTAATTGCTGATTTAATTTGTGTTAGCAAAGAAATAAGTATTGGGAGGTTTCTAAGGTCAAGTTTTGCTCCTGTATGCCAACAAATATTATGTAAATTATTTGTATCTGTAGGTGCTGTGAGAAATTCTATCATCTGTAATGAGTGTGTATTCAAATGTAAATTTTACCCCACAGCATTTGTCAGAAAAGAAATACTTTTATTAAGAAAGCAATGAGGGGCTGGAGCAATAGCACAGCAGGTAGGGGCGTTTGCCTTGCATGCAATTGCAACAGACTGGAGTGGAATTCCAGCATCCCAAATGCCCCCCCCCCCCCAGCACCGCCAGGGGTAATGGTAATTCCTGAGTGCATGAGCCAGGAGTGACCCCTGTGCATCGCTGGGTGTGACCCAAAAAACAAAACGAAAGAAAGAAAGAAAGAAAGAAAGAAAGAAAGAAAGAAAGAAAGAAAGAAAGAAAGAAAGAAAGAAAGAAAGAAAGAAAGAAAGAAAGAAAGAAAAGAAAGAAAGAAAGAAAGAAAAGAAAGAAAGAAAGAAGAAAGAAAGAGAGAGAGGGAGAGAGGGAGGGAGGGAGGGAGGGAGGGAGAGAGAGAGAGAGAGAAGAGAAAGAAAGAAATGAAAGAAAGAAAGAAAGAAAGAAAGAAAGAAAGAAAGAAAGAAAAGAAAGAAAGAAAAGAAGAAAGAAAGAGAAAGACAAGAAAGACAAAGAAAGATAAGAGAAGAAAGAAAGAATGAAAGAGAGAGAGAGAGAGAAAGGAAGGAAGAAATGAACTTAAACTACTTACCAAAACTTTAAACCTCCAGATGCCTTCCAATAATAAATAATAAATGAGAATGAGGGAACAGGCTGTGAGGAAAGAGCCAACAGTGCAGTAACAGGAGCATAGCTCAGCCTCCTGCCGGTTCACACCTTGCAAACAAGACCTTCTCAGCCAACATTAAACCAGTTTCTCTGCAAGAAAACATTGAATCCCATGTTGCCTTCATGAATTCAGTCCAAATTTGCTATAGAATTAATGTAGCACAATGGACTATTCCCTGATATAAGGCACACTAAAGTGATGTTTCTCAGTTGAAAGCAGTGTTTCCCCTACCTCCCCCACCCCCAGGGCCAAGTCCCCAGATATTTTTTCAGTTATACAATTAATGAATGCTATTGGCATCCAGTGAAGTGAGGCGAGGAATGCTGCTAAATATCCTATAAAGCACAAGACCACTCATCTGACAGTTATCAACAACGCTGAAACAGAATAACCACAACAATTTGCTAATGTGTTTTTAAAAAAAAGACACACTTTTGTAATCAGAGAAGAACAACTACTTTCATGCAGTTTTGAGCCCTTGGCAATGAAAAAAGATGTAAAAATTAACATCATCATAAAAAAAATAGAACACAGGGTCAGAGAGATAGTAGAGTGGGGTAAGGTGTTTGCTTTGCACATAGCTGGTCCAGGTTTGGGACCCGCAGCACTCCTATATGGTCCCTGCAGCACTGCCAGGAAGTGATTCCTGAGTAGAGAATCAAGAGTAAAGCCCTGAGAATTGCCAGGTGTGGCCCAAAAATAAAAGAAGTGAGCGAGTGAGTGAGTGAGAGAGAGAGAAGGAGAGGAAAAAAGGAAGGAAAGGAAGGAAGGAAGGAAGGAAGGAAGGAAGGAAGGAAGGAAGGAAGGAAGGAAGGAAGGAAGGAAGGAAGGAAGGAAGGAAGGAAGGAAGGAAGGAAGGAAGGAAGGAAGGGAGGGAGGAGGGAGGGAGGGAGGGAGGCGGGAGGGAGGGAGGGAGGGAGGAAGGAAGGAAGGAAGGAAGGAAGGAAGGAAGGAAGGAAGGAAGGAAGGAAGGAAGGAAGGAAGGAAGGAAGGGAGGGAGGGAGGGAGGAGGGAGGGAGAGGGAGGGAGGGAGGAAGGAAGGAAGGAAGGAAGGAAGGAAGGAAGGAAGGAAGGAAGGAAGGAAGGAAGGAAGGAAGGAAGGAAGGAAGGAAGGAAGGAAGGAAGGAAGGAAGGAAGGAAGGAAGGGAGGGAAGGAAGGGAGGGAGGGAGAGAGGGAGGCAGGGAGAGAGGGAGGGAGAAGAGAAGAGGCCACCTCAGGATTGAGGAGCACAGAGAACCTAAACTGCCGAAAACTTCAGGTTCATGAGTCTTTGTGTGTGAAAACCATAGGCCTCCCTCCATCCCCTCATACTTCCCAGAGACCTCGCAGCCACAACCACGTCCCACTGCCTCCACCACGTAAGTTCATTTATCAGCGTTGTCCAGAGACTCATAAATAAATCGCAGAAAAGATCACTTAGCCACAAAACTTCCTTGAACACCCATTCCCAGCTGAGACCTCCGGGGCCATCTCAGAGGGAGGCAGGGCCAGCTCCCACTCAAAAAAAGCCTCGAAGCGACTTTCACACCAAAGAACCATCGCCATGCCTACAGCTGGACTGCCCACTTAAATATTCAGGATTTTCTGAGGTGACAGCTACAAAAATCTACAATACTGACATCCCAGTAGTAGCACACTAGATAGAATGGGATATAATATAGACATTAACGAAGTCAACTAATAAAATATTAACCCAGAAGGCTCACTCACAGCAACTTAGTCAACCTTCAGACACCAAATGTCCCTATGGTGAGCTATAACAATTTTCGCAAATTTTCTTCCATGGAAATATTTTTCGTTGATGTATTAGCCATTTAATGGTAATAAGCGATATAAAATAAATTATTGTTGGTCCTGCAATAGGGGCAGGCTTTAGGGGTGGTCGGAGAGATGGAGATAATGGTGGAGGAAAGATCACAGAGGGGGGTAGAATTGGTGTTGGAATAGCAAATGCCTGTAACAAATTTTTGTAAACCACATTGTTTAAAGTGGAGAAAAATAAAAATTAATAATAGAATGTTTGGGTTATGAAAACATGTTCTGAATAATTATGAGTCTACAATTCAAATGAGACTACAATCTTACTCGTGACAGTCCCCGGAGGCTATTCTAATAGAATCTTGCTGAACAATTTGTGGGAAAAGAATGGTCAAAAAAACAAAAACAACTGGTCTGTTACTTCCCTGTTGTGGTTATGAAAAAAATGCTCTGCAATAAAGTGCTACTAAAGAAGAAAGAAAGTAGGAAAGAGAGAAAGAAGGAAAGAAAGAGAAAGTCACAGAGGACAGGCAAGAGAGATAGTACATAGGTTAAGACCATTTCCTTGCAACACTAGACACAAGAGTGAGGATTGCCCCAGTGCTGGAAACCTGCTTCATGAGCGGAGGGGAGAAGGCAGATGGAATAGAGAAGGAATAACTAAAAAATGATGGCTGGAGGAGTCAGTCGGGATGGGAGATATGTGCTGAAAGTAGATAATGTACCAAACATGATGACCTCTCAGTATCTGTGTTGCAAGCCATGATGCCCAAAAGTAGAGAGAGAGTATGGGGGATATTGTCTGACATGGAGGCAGGGGGAGGGTGGGAAAAGGAAAGGTATACCGGGAATATTGGTGGTGAGGAATGTGCACTGGTGGAGGGATGGGTGTTTGATCATTGTGTGATTGTAACCCAAACATGAAAATTTGTAACTTTCTCACAGTGATTCAATAAAAAAAAAATTTTAATGCAATATTACAATCAAAATATAGAATAACATAGTAGAACAGAAAACGGATCTAAATAAAACAAAGTCATACAAAAAAAAATCCTTTCCTTGCATGTAGAGCCTGGTTCAATCCCTGGTATCACATATAACCCCCCAGGACACTGCCAAGAGTGTTCCCTGAGCTGGGCCAGAGCGATAGCACAGTGGGTAGGGTGTTTGCCTTGCATGCGGCCAGTCTGGGTTCAATCCCCAGTATCCCATATGGTCCCCCAAGCACCACCAGGAGTAATGCCTGAGTGCAGAGCCAGGAGTAACCCCTGAGCATTGAGAAGTGTGACTCAAAAAACAAAACAAAACGATACAAAAAAAAGAGTGCTCCCTGAGCACAAAGACAGGTGTCAGACCCAAGGAACTCCAGGAATGGCTCCTCCAAAAACAACAAAACACAAACAGAATGAACTATACAGAGAAAAAATTGGTTATAGCTTCAGGTTCTAGGGAAAATTTAAAAATATGTTACTAGAAACATCTATGTTACAGGCCAGAGTGATAGTACAATGGGTACAGTCGCTCACTAGCTTTGCACATGACCAACCTGGGTTGGCCATCATCCCGTATGGTCCCTCAATCCCTGAGCACTGAGCCAGGAATAAGTTCTGGGAGTGACCCCCCCAAAAAAATACATGTTAACAATCCTAAAATACATTTTAAAATGCTACATTTTGGGGACAATTTTTATATAAAGATAAATTAATCATCAAATATTTATTCCAAAAATTTTTACTACTCCAGCAACTGTATTTAATTCCCTAGGAAGGGGCTGGAGCAATAGCACAGCGGGTGGGGAGTTTGCCTTGCACACGGCCGACCCGGGTTTGATTCCCAGCATCCCATATGGTTCCTTGAGCACCTCCAGAAGTAATTCCTGAGTGCAGAGCCAGGAGTAACCCTGTGCATCGCCAGATGTGACCCAAAATGCAATAAATAGATAGATAGATAGATAGATAGATAGATAGATAGATAGATAGATAGATAGATAGATAGATAGATAATAAATTCCCTAGGAAGGCGAAACAAATTGGAGTAAGACACTATTTTCTGAATCTCAAAACAAAGTTGTATTTCCACTTTTACATTAACAACATTCAATCCCTCAAGTATGCCAGGAGTGTCAATCATATGTCAAATAACTGCATTATGCAGCACAAGACTGAAATAGGCAAGGCTCTGCCCTTTCAGAGTACACTGACCTTTAGGAGAAAGGGGTAAAAACTCTAACCAACAAATCCATGACTTCAATGTGTGACTTCTGTTTCCAAATATATTGGATTATACTCCAAATTTTTTCAAATCCCTGAAGAATTTAATTCCTAGAAATGATAGCAAATTATCAGAAACATTCCTTTGAAAACCTTTTTGAGCATAAAAAATACATATATGAGAAAACTCTAAGAGCCAAAAACTAAAAAGAAAAGAAACCGAAAACCAGAGCAGTAAATGCAAAATGACATTTACTTACTTTTCTGGGTAAGCTGAAATGAGTGCCTTATCTCAAAAGAAAATAGACTGGAATGACCCAGACAGGTACAGAAGGTGAAGGATCACATCCCAGACATTTGGATGTAGAGTTAAGACCACTAAATAAAGGTAGAGCACCAAGCTACAAAAATGAACTCATAATAATTACAGACATAGTATACTAAGAAAGTAGTTTATTCATCTTGGCCTAGCACTAGATGAAGAGAAAAAAATGTAAACTGATTTTTTTTTTTTTACTACAAACCAAGTTTTAGTAGGTTTGATGAGCAAATGTTCCTTCTCACATTGTCTGAGAACTCCAAAGCCAAGATATTAGTAGAAGAAACTGTAGGTAGTTTGGTAATTCCTCACAAAATACTTAATAAAAACTAAAATTTATTAATTCAGTTCATCCCTTTTGATGCTGTTATGTCCCTTTATGACTTGCAAGAAGCAGTGATCATCATGTAAGGTTTTATTTTGTGTTGCTTACCTTCTTTCCTCCCTTCTCTTTTCTATTAGTTTTCCTATCCTGAGATTACACTTTGCCAATAAATTGTAGTGTGTAATCCTTGATTCATGTTCTTCTTTCTAGGTTATCTGAATTAAGTTATAGACTTTTCCATATGAGAAGATGTGTTTGAGGAACTGCCATTCTAAACTGTGATATGAAGAACAAAATCACTGCATAACTGTATCACTGTCCTGTTGCTCATAGATTTACTCAAGTGGGTACCAGTAACATCTTCATTCGTCCCTGTTGTGTTCAGGGTCAGGGAAATGAGGCCCATTATTGTTACTGTTTTTGGCATATCGAATATGCCATGTGTAGCTTGCCAGGCTCTGTCATGCAAGATTCTGCATCACTATCTTCCAGGAGCTTTGTTTTATTGTCTCTGGATCTTGGCTGTTCATGAGATTACACAGTGTCGGGGGCAGTTTGTGGGTGTGACTGCCAAGCTACTGGAAAACTGGGGATCTAGGTGGAGGAGGCCCAGTCCCAATCTAAGCAAAATAGAAGAACAAAATAGTCTATTCAAATTGTAAGGGGAGGGCCTGGAGTGATAGCATAGCGGGTAGGGCGTTTGCCTTGCACGCGGCCGACCCGGGTTCGATTCCCAGCATCCCATATGGTCCCCTGAGCACCGCCAGGAGTAATTCCTGAGTGCAGAGCCAGGAGTAACCCCTGTGCATTCCCAGGTGTGACCCAAAAACCAAAAAAATTTTTTAAAAAAATTGTAAAGGGAAAGAATACTATGGGCAGATGGGAGTGTGTGGTATCACATGATAATTTCTGTATTTTCAAATGATCAGTCTGCAGTAACCTGCATTCTTACATGACAAAAGCTAGCTGATCCTCCTATTCCCACCTTCAGCCCACCTTGAAACATTTTCACCACTCCCCATGCCATTTTCATTTATTTGTATTGCTGATTTTGACTCCAGGGGAGTTTGAATGTATAACTCCTAATTTAGAATTTTATAGGCTTACTTTTTATTTTTTCTTTTATATGCACAATATTCAGTGGTGGTCAGGGTTCAATAGGGCCCTATTTACTGGGTCTCATGTGCCATGCAGTGTAAGGGACAAAACTCAGGGCCTTACACATGTAAGGCATGTGCTACCAATTAAGTCATATCCTAGACCATAATTTTTATATTTTAATCTATATTTTACTCTAAAACAAGAATAGTCCTTAAGGAATTTTAATGGTAGGAGATGTAACCCAGTAGGAGAACACATAAAGTATATAATTCCCTGGGTGTGATACCAGAGACAGTACTTTAAGCAAGAAAATGATATGATCTAATTTATTCTATTCACGGTGAAAACATAAAACATGTTAGAAATAACCGATAATGGAAAAGAGTATTGTAGTGTTCTGGATGAAAGATACAGTGGTTTGAAATAGAGTGGTAATATAACAGGGGAGGTAATACAATGGGTGGGGACACCATTGTCATTATTAGAAGGGAAAGCAAATCAAAACAATGACAAATCATCTTACACCAGTGAAAATGGTTTATATCAAAAAGACTGGAAATAGCCAGTGTTGGCAAGGTTGTGGTGAGAATGAACCCTCCATTGACTGTTGGAAATAACACATAGTTCAATCCCTATGGAAAGCAATATGAGATTTCTCAAAAAATAGGAATAGAATTCACATACAATCCAAGTATACCATTTCTTGATGTCTACAACCCCAAAACACAGAAAAATTAAGTTGAAAGGATATATATACACATACATGTTCATTGGAGCACTTAGTACAATAGCCAAGATATGAAAATAACCTACATGCTCAACTACTGATCAATAGCTGTAGTATTGAAATACAATACTAGGGGCTGGAGCGATAGCACAGCGGGTAGGGCGTTTGCCTTGCACGTGCCCGACCTGGGTTCGATTCCCAGCATCCCATATGGTCCCCTGAGCACTGCCAGGAGTAATTCCTGAATGCAGAGCCAGGAGTAACCCCTGTGCATCGCCAGGTGTGACCCAAAAAAAAAAAAGAAATACAATACTGGGTTGGTAGCACAGTGGTAGGGTGTTTGCCTTGCATGCTGCCAACCCGGGTTCAATTCCTCCGCTCCTCTCGGAGAGCCCAGCAAGCTACCGAAAGCATCTCGCCCCTGCGGCAGAGCCCAGCAAGCTACCCGTGGCATATTCAATATGCCCAAAACAGTAACAACAAGTCTCAAAAATGGAGATGCTACTGGTGCCCACTCAAGCAAATCGATGAGCGACGGGATGACAGTGATACCGTGATACAATGATTGAAATACAATGAAGCTCTAAGAAAAGACAAAAATCATGCAATTTACCACTACGTGAATGAAACTGGAGGGTATTGTATAGAATGAAGTCAGTCAGAAGAAGAGGGATAGATACAGAACGATCTCTCTAAATGTGTGTAATTTAAAGACAGAGAGTAAGGGAGCAACAAATGGCCATGAGCAATGGAACAGGATATGACCAACAAAACAGAGTTTGGGTGGGGGAGAAGTTGAACAAAGGGGCATGACCTTTGGGACCTTGATGAAAGGAAGTGGGTACTCTGGTGGTGGTGGTGGTGGTGGTGATTTAAAATAGATTTAAAATTCCAGAACTAAATATTAAAAACTGGAAATAAAAACTGGACTACTACATGCACAAGAATAAAACTATATCACTCCCTCATTATGTACAAAAATTATTTCAAGAATCCAGGGAGAGAGCTCAAGTAGTTCAGCACACACATAGCATGTTCAAGGTCCCGAGTTCAGTCCCTGCACTGGATGATGCTTGGTAGTAAACACCTGCCTTGCAAACATTAACTTTAGAGTTCAATTCCAGAAACTGCCCACATGAACTGGGCACAAATTTATGCAATTGTATAAATTACCACAACAAAGCACATGTAATCACTTCAGGTAAAATGTGTAAGCACCACAACCAAACGTGACCCCACTGAGCACTGTAGCCAAAAGTGTACTTGACCACCACAACTAAAGACTGTATCCCCAGTGAGCACCACAACCATGCAAGCACTGAAATCAAGAGTGTGTGACCTTGTCATAGTAGGTACAACAAAACATGAACAATAGAAAGGGAAGGGAAGGAGAATAAATTTAAAATGTTAAACAAAAATCACTGTAAATTAAAAATAAGAAAATAAAATAAATAAAAATAAGAAAACAGAAAGTATCATTTAATCAAAGGCAGCCCACTGAAAGAAAATATTCGCATGTCACACATCCAACAAGGAGCTAATATTCAAGATATCTAAAGAATTCATGAAACTCAAGAAATAACACCATCAAGAAATTACATGTTGTTAAGAAGAAATAACCCCATCAAAATATGAGAGAAGAGTTAAATATACATTTCACCAAAGAATAAATAGAGATGTCCAGCAGGTACATGACAAAATGTTCATTGTTACATATTATTAAGGCATTGCAAATTACAATGGAATATATACTCACATTTGCAAGAACGGTATAGACATTACAAAGACAAATATATTCTTGAATTTTGACTAAAATTTTGACTAAAAGTCAAAATATATTCTTGAATTTTGACTAAAACTATAGTTACTAAAGTGTAGGGGTGTAGTGACAAAGTGTTGAGGGGACCCAATATTCTGTGATGGGGTAGAGTACTTGGTGGTAGACATAGCATAGGGCTGGTAAGCATGTGGACAAAAAGGAACTTTCATACACTGTTAGTGAGAATAAAAACTGGTATGGTCTCTATAGAAAACACTATGAATATTTCTTTAAATCCTTAAAACAGATGTCATGTGATCCTAGGTATCTATTAAAAAACACACAAAATAAATAAGGTTAAAAAATATAATGTTCACTGCAGTTCTATTTACCATAGCCAAGATATGAAAATAAAATCCAAGTGACCAGTGAAAGCTAATAGCTAAAGAAGTTGTGGTATATACACAGAACAAAACACTGCACAGATATTGCAAAATACTGCCATTTGCAACAACAAAGATGGAACTAAATATGTCTAAACAAAATAGAATAGAAAGAAAAAAACAGACTGGATGATTTTGCTCATATGCAGAAAATAAAGGAACAAAAGAAACATACAAATAAAACAAAAATATATTCTTGAATTTTGACTAAAACTATAGTTACTAAAGTGTAGGGGTGTAGTGACAAAGTGTTGAGGGGACCCAATATTCTGTGATGGGGTAGAGTACTTGGTGGTAGACATAGCATAGTAAAATACAGTGAAAGAGATTTGAAGTTGTACTGCTGACATACATACAGTGTTGTAAAGCAATGTTGCTTTCATTTTTTTTTAAAGATGAAATAAGAACCAGTAGGATAGCTCAAAAGACTAAAGCTCATGGATTATTTCTTATAAAATAAAATAACTAGCATTGCATAGAAAGCTGCTCATTCTCAGTTATGTTCTGCCTTGAGTGAGAAGACTATTTGATGCTACTAAAAATTAAGACTTTTATAGGCATGGCCCACCTGGAATATATTCAGTGGAGACTTCTGGCTTAGTGCTAAGGGGTCTCTCTTGTGGTACATAGCATGTTCGAGGCCCCAAGTTCAGGATAAAACTTGGGATATCAGGATCAAATCCAGGTTTCCTGTATGCCAAGATATCTTTCCAGGCACAAAATTAAGGTTCTTAATATATACTTGAGATGCCAACTAAACAAATCCCCTTTATAAAATATTGTCATAATGACTAGCCCTCCAGAGATCAAGGTCAAACTGATTTTAGACCTAAGATCCTGTTGTGAATATCTTTGGTTTCATGATTTTATCTTTGAAGGGACAAAAAGTTTTATATATCAGATTTCCACTTAGGGCTTTGCTTACTCATTCACGTGTCTCAAACCTAAATGCAAGCCTTAATGTTTTAGAGTGGCATTAAATGGTTTTTTCAATAGTGGGCAGGGATTACTGGTAGATCCCCAAAGCTTGCAATGTTTCAGAAGAGCATTCTAATGAGTTCAATTTTTTATTTACTCTATTTAGTACCAGGCAGTGGCAAAAAATGCATCTCATGTATATTGTTTCCATAGTTGATTCCGGGTACTGTAACTTTAAAAAAAGAAAAGAACAAAGTTATCTCTACGAAAGTCCAAGTTTCCAAACATCAGCAGGAAAAGACACAGTGCTGAGTGTTCAGGGTTAGGGAAGGACCAACCAAGAAGAGGCCAGGTGGAGCTTGTCTGGAAAGGTTTCTAATGCCTTTGTGATGAATAAGCCTAAAGAAAACATCTGAAACCTCTTTGAAATGTTAAGAATGAACTATTGGAGAACAACTGTGCTTCAAAGAGTAGCAAAGCATGTGAGGCACTATCTCACTGGGGGGCGAGGGGGGGCGAGGGGGGGCAGGGGGGGAAAAGAAATATTATACCCCTGATAAATTATTTAGAAAGGAGTCCAACAAGTTTAGAACTTCTATTAACTCATCAAGTCAAACGACTCCCTCTGGTTCTCTTATAGTTCCAGGACAATTTCTGTTGGAATTTGTGTTGCACAACTGGAAATTCCCAGATATGCAGCAGCATATTGCATATCCAGATTAGATAGGACATAACATAAGGAAACTCTCTGGAAATCTGGAAAGCTCTACAAAACATCTTTAGACCCTCCATATGAATGAATGAAAGGGGGCTTAAGAAACTGCACAAAGACCAGAGAGCTCAGTGGACCTAGCACATGAAAAACATGCTTCACATACAGAAGGCCCAGATTCAGTCTCCAGCACCCCATGGCCTCAGATCACCACCAGGCATAATCTAAAGCACAGAGCCTGGAGTAATAGGCGCGGTCCACAACATACACACACACACACACACACACACACACACACACACACACACACACACGCATGCACGAACATACAGAAAACAAGCATTCAAAATGGAATTTGAAAATAAAAATCATAAATATTCTTTAAGACAGGAACTTATGATAAAAATGCTTTCTTTTGAAAGGGCATGAGGAAGGCATGCCCTTTAGATGCTTTAAATGAATATCAGACGATGAGTACACTGCAACCTAAAATAATTACTAGCAAATTTTCAAGTATTCATGATAAATGCATGGATCGGGCCACTTTAACTGTGGCTCTTTGAAAATTTTCTCTTTATTTAAGTTGCTTAGAGTTAAGGAAAGCAACATTTTCTTGAAACATACTTAGATATCACACACTATTTTTTATATCCCTGAGAACAGACTTTCTCACATAATATAACAGCATACCAAATATAGATATTTTAGTTTCTAAATTTGTTTTTATACAGTTATCTGAAACTGTGGCACTCCATGAAGTGACTTCCATTCACTCCCATTTACTTCTTCATTTTTAATCAATGGTATAGCAAAAATTATTCAGTAAGATGTAGAATAAAAACAAAAAGAAAAAATCAGGGAGTCTTCAGTTCAAATATACATTACAGAAGCATTAAGACATTGAAGTATACAAATGTACAAAAATTTGAGGAAGAGATAGAATAATGCTAGTAAGGTTCAGGTTGCTGAAAAAGTGAGGTGAAATGCAACCCTTTGTGGTTAATGTATAAATAACTCTGTGGCACCGTGTTCATGAAATATACCGGTAAGGTTGACAAATGCACATTCTATTTTCTTCCTTAGTGAGATATTTCCAATTAGTAAGATACTTCAAGAAGCTAAATCAAATGTCAAAAAAGTACTATTTATCTCATATATGGGGTATATAGAAGCATACAGATAAATACCCAATGCAAGAGAACTGGCCTTCAATGGGAAGCTTGCAACGGGAGTGGGGATGGAAGAGACAGGTCAGGAAAGGGAACAGCACAAAGGCAGGTTGAGGGCAGAAAGGCAACTGGGGACACTGGTAGAGGAAAGTGGACACTGATGAAGGGATTAATGTTTGAACATCGTATGCCTGAAACTTAATCATGGATAACTTCTAATGTTATAATTCACTATGATATGATTTTAAACAAGAACTATACTGCAAAGCTGTGGTAATGTTCTGCTTGTCTACACGCACAAAAAAAAACTTTCTCTTTTTCCCCATAATAATTGAGTTATGGTAAGGTTTTACTTACCCATCTAGCAAGTATTTCCTCAAACTCTCTTGCAGTTAGGTTATGGTCTCATGGTTATAATATTACTCGTGACTAAGTTTTCTTCATGTGAGCAAGATGTTTTGGGCTGCTTAGTTCAGACAATAGGCATATCTCTTACCCACTCTTTTCCTCTCCCCTCTGGCCGAAATCTACACATAACATATTCTAGTTTGATCACATGAATAAAGACCTTATACATGTAGATCATAGATAAAGCAATAAATGAATCTCTAGATTAGACTCTTACAGATCTGTTCCAGAGAACTCTGTACTATTATGTGATAAACTATTTTCTTTAAACCTCTGTGTTTTGGGGTCTCTTTTTCACAATAGCATAATTTTATACAAGACAGAGCCAAAAAGAAAATGCATTTTGAAGGGAAAATATTCCATAACAATAATTTCTACTAAGAGGTGAATTGATTTTTCTATTCGAATATGAATCTTTTATTGAAGTGTGTGTACACATTATGCTAGTTGGAATGTGCCTTCCCATATTCCTTAGACTTTCAGTATGTTCTGGTGATATTGCAACTGCCAGTAACTGCACTTCTGTGCCGTAGAGTTCTAAATTTATATCAGTAAGGCTAAGTGGTAAAGAGCTACTATCCCCAGAAAAAGCCTTGAACTGAGCTATTTTTACTGCATTTATGTACAAGCTTCCTCAAACCTTGGTTGAAATAATTCCATAATGTGTGCATTATGCCTTTTTTTAATATCCCCTACAGCATTAATTCCAGGTGCCCTTTGTGATTACTGATTTACAGTGTACTCTATTAATTGCCTCCTGTTTCCATACCATCACTTATCCTAATTTCCTGAATTTTCCAAACATTTCACTTGAAATCTTGTTTATGTGTCTACTTGTAGAAAATCTCTAATCTAAACAGTCAGCTACTTCTTATTCACCATCTCAACCTAAAAAGTTCTCCAACATAGAATTTTTATGGATGAAAAAAATTAAAGTGCTGAAATGGTAACTTGACAAATGCCAATGTCAGGGCCAGAAAGAGTATACAGGCATAAAGGCACTTGCTTTGCACACAGCTGACCCTGATCTCTGGCACTGCAGATGATCCCCAGAACACTACCAGGTGCTTACTACCTAAACACAAAGCTATGAGTAAGCCCTGATTACTGCAGGGTATGGTCTAACACCCCCTTTCCAATGACTGTCTCATTCAGAAGTTTTTGCACCTTCTCCTGCAGAAGTAGAAATCTTCCTCTTAAATATCAAGGGCACCCGGGCTGAAAACCCGGCCGGCCGGAGCTGAGCACGGGCCCCCGGCTGGGGCTGGCCCTGTAACCCGTGGCTGTTTCAAGTTCAAAGCACACATTTTTTTTTTTTCGCGCCACAAGTTCATACCTTCTCAACGGACCCTCAAAATGTCGGACACCACGCCTTCTCCCGGAGGGGAGAGAGACCAAGAAGGAAGGTTATTTCCTCCGTTAGCCGGCGTGGGGCAAAAGCATTTTATCTCTTCATTCTTGTCAATGGAAAACTTACTATCAAATATTTCCCTGTTAATAGAGCTGTATTCTTAGGGGATAAATTCCAACAAAAATAGTGAGTCTGTTTTGAATCTCTAACAACAATAGTGAGTTATGTGTTGAAATCTGGAATGTAATCAAGGTAAAGAGAAAAGGAAGTGAAATTATCACTCACGTATGGGGTGGGTTGGGGGGTGAGGGGTGGGATGTATACTTTTTTTTGTTTGTTTTGTTTTTGCTTTTGTTTTTGTTTTTATTGGTGGTGGAATATGGGCACTGGTGAAGGGATGGGTGTTTGAGCATTGTGTAACTGAGATATAAGCCTGAGAACTTTGTAACTTTCCACTTGGTGATTCAATAAAATAAATTTTAAAAAAAAAGTAAAAAAAAATAAAATAAAATAAAATAAAATTCCTTCCTAAAAAAAAAAAAATATATCAATGGATCTCTTAGTAGTTGATGATGAAAGTCTTATGACTTGAGAATATAGTTCAGGGATTTCAGACAAAATAGATTCTACATTAAACTATAATATTCTATGTTAAAACACTCCTGATAACACCTTTTGTTAAATAGACATTTTTTTTTCAGCTTGAGCTGTAAAAGGGCGGTTTTAGGCAACACAGATTTATTTAGCAGTTTTAAAATTAAACAGATCCTTACTAAAGCTAATTCTGTTGAATAATTTGATATGCCAAAAACAGTACAAGTCTCACAATGGAGACGTTACTTTTGCCCGCTCGAGCAAATCGATGAACAACGAGACAGCAGTGCTACAGTGCTCAAAAAATCTTATTCTTAAAATGTGCACATATATTCTAATAGCATCCTAGCTCTACTCACTTCCCTAATAAGACTTGCACAGAAAAAAAGATAGAAGTTGAGTGTACAATCAAAGTATTAATAATTCATAAAGTTTGATGGGCTTAAGAATTTTGTATTTGTAGTCACAGAATGAGAAAAAATATTTTCTCTTACAATCTATCTGATAAATGGTTAATTTCCAAGATATATAAAGCAACAGGAAACCTTACAGAAAAAAAACTATCAAAAATGGAAAGAAGATATGAGCTGAAGCTTCCACAGAGAAAATATCCAGATAGCAAAGAGGGTATATGGGAAAAAATTCTCCACATCATTGATCAGTAGAAAGGAACCGCAAATCAAAACAAGAATGAAATATCATCTCTCTCCAGCAAAAGTGGCACAAGTCACAAAGAATGAAAACAATGAGTGTTGGCTTGAGCATGGGCCGAAAGTAACCCTCATTGACTGTTAGCGGGAATGTCAACTGAATCAACCTTTCTGGACAATATGGACACTTCTTTTAAAAACTTGGAATTCAGCTTTCATATGATGCAGCAATCATACTTCTGGGAATCTACCCTAAGGGCCTCAAAACTACCAAAAAGAAAATTTGCTCTTCTATGTTCATTGCAGCTCTATACACAATAGTCAAAATCTGGAACAACCCAAATGCCCCCAAACAATGGCCCCAGACTAGACACAAATGCCCCCAGACTAGATAAAGAAACTATGATATACATACACAATGAAATGCTACTACTCAGCTATAAGAAAAACCAAAATTATGCAATTTGCCACTCTGTGGATGAACTGGAGGGTATGCTGAGTCACCCAGAAGGAAAGTGAAAGATACAAAATGGGCTCTGTCATTTATGGGTTATAAAGAAACCTATAGTATGGGAACAACAAATGGTACAAAGCAATAGAACCTAAGATGTTTTTCTCTTTCGTTTTGGTTTTGGTTTTCTGCCACACCTGATAGTTCTCAGGGAGTTATTCTTGTGTCTGAACTCAGGAATTACTTTGGTCGGGCTCAGGGGACCAAATGAGATGCCAGGGATCAAACCCTGTTCAGCTATGTGCAAGACAAATAACGTACTCACTCTACTATCGCTCTGGCCCTACATAATCTAAGATGTGATCTATAGAACAGAGTTTACCAGGGGAATGAGACTGAGAGTTGGGAAGGGGGGTTGAGGGGAGGTAATGGTGAGACAAATGAAGATGGGGAAAATGGAAGATGAGGAAATCCTGAGATAAGAGTGAAGAGAAACAGGGTTTGTAGTGTGTGTGTGTGTGTGTGTGTGTGTGTGTGTGTGTGTTTTTGTGTGTGTGTGGCAGTGGGGGAGGTCGGAGCGAAGTGATATCTGAGTGTTGCATGAATGAATGCCTATCACTGACAGTAATGTCAAATTGTAAATCATGGTGGCTAAAAACATTCTTTTAATTTTTTTAAAAAAATGTTTTATTTGAAAAAATAATTCTATCTACCTACTAGGAAATAAATTAGAATTTAGGCAAGCTCCCCATGGCTTATTCGATATGCCAAAAACAGTAACAAGTCTCACAATGGAGACGTTACTGGTGCCTGCTCGAGCAAATCGATGAGCAACGGGATGACAGTGACAATGACAGTTTTTAGAACTTCAGAATCCAGTAAAAATAAAAGTTACAAATGTCTTATGAGATAGTTACCTTTCCTGTACTTTTATTTTTATTTGGAGAAGTGCATACCCTGATTCATGGTGCCAAGGACTGAACCAGGGTTTGCCACATGCAAGGCAAACACCATTATAACCCCTATACAACCTTTGTATCCTATACTTTTCTCATAATAATAATATGAACTCAGCAATTATAATGATTGAAATTAGATATTATATGTGAGTTAATATTTTGTTTATTGTTCTCAGCTAAGGACTGGAGCGATAGCACAGCGGGTAGGGCGTTTGCCTTGCGCTCAGCTAACCCAGGTTCGATTCCTCCATCCTTCTCAGAGAGCCCAACAAGCTACCAAGAGTATCCTGCCCACATGGCAGAGCCTGGCAAGCAACCCGTGGCGTATTCGGTATGCCAAAAACAGTAACAACAAGTCTCCCAATGGAGACGTTACTGGTGCCTGCTCAAGCAAATTGATGAACAATGAGATGACAGTGCTATGGTACATAATAATAATTCTATAAAGCCATGCAGAAAGAATAGTCAAAATCTCAGGGATAATTTGTTTATATTTGTATTGTACTAGCAATAAACCTTGTGCATTTTTTTAGATTTCAAGTTAATTCTCAAGAACCGTTACAAAATTGTCACACACAGACAGTACTGGGTTAATATAGTATTACAAATAGCCTGGAAGCATTACAAGATCTTAGAGAAAACAAGATGTCTGTTTACTCTTCACCACCACTAGATCTAATCTAAACATTGCATTCCTAAAAGGACATGCAATATCACTTACGTTTAGCCTAGGCAATCTCATTCCTCTCCTAGTTTTAGCTGACCTCTGTGGTATAATTTGAAGCTTTGGTTATTAGAGGTAAATTAATCCTGTGGTCACAGCTACTTCTGTTGAAGCTAATGTCAATATGAACTGGATGGAGGAGAACACTAAAATTCTAAAAGCAGTGATTATGGGAGTCAGGGAGATAGTTCAAAGGACTGGAGCACCTGCTTTGGATGTGGAAGCCCTCGTTTTGATCCCTGATACTACATGATTCCCTGAGCATGGCTAGAAGTAACCCCTGAGCAATGAGTCAGGAATGACCCCCCCCCACTCCACAGAGCTACTGGGTATAACCCTACACCCCCCCAATGCAATAATACTGATTAGCTTCAAAAACTGTAATTACTTAGTTCCTACTCATATCGATGTCAGATTTTTATAGGGAACATTACATCACACAAAAACTGAAAAAGAACACAAGCCAGATTAAACAACAGTGTACACCAAGAATTCTTAAGTCTCACAGCAGACAGCTTAGCTAATAGTCATATTCATGTAATTTTATCCAGACAGACTATGGTAATAAAATAGAAACATACCTAATTGGATCATATTCATCTAACTTATAAAAGTGTATAAAATGTTATGTGCACATATAAATAAAGGGACTCTGTCTGTCTCGAGAAATATATATGTGTTTTTCATTCATACAATGATTCACATAGGATTTTATAAAGCTTAATTAAATAATTTAATATAGAATAAATATATATATACACTAAATGCATTTCTTCTTAAAATATTTCTGACCAGGGGGCCAGAGGAATAACTCAATGACTTAGAACATATGCTTGCAAGAATATGGTCATGAATTCAATCCCCAGTGTCATCACACACAGAGAGAGAACAATCCTGAAGTTATATTCATTAAATCTGGCAGCTCTGCTGTGTGAAATCCCTGAAAATTTCTGGGTTTTTTGTTTGTTGGGTTTTGGGACTTTGAGACCACACCTGGCAGTGGTTGGGAGCTACTCCCCATTTAGTGCTCAAAAGGCATTCTTGGTTATCCTCAGGGAATCATGCAATGCCAGGAATCAAGCTAGAGTCTTGTGGATGCAAAGCTTAACTCTTTGAGTTATCTCTTCTGCCCCCACAAGTAATGTCTAAGTATTACAAAGGTAATACTTTGTAATATTTAGTGAGCACTGTGCAAATCTCAGGGAGCACTGAATCTCAAAAAGATGTGCAGACAAGGAAGTGTGACCCCTGAAAAGTATATGAGCACCACAGCAACCATCAGTGAACATTACAATCAATGTGTGCATCCCACAACTAAAGACTGTAACTCCCTGTGAGCATACATGCAAGCACAGCAGATAAAATGCACAAACTTTGGAGAGCAGCACAGCAAAGTATGCAAGCACTACAACCTGATATGTAACCCCTCATAAGAACCATGTCTAACACTGCGGACATTAGAGCCAGTTATGTGTGTGACCTCAGGTCATCACAATAACTACAATGAGGGAAAGGAATATGGAAAAAGAAAAGGAGGTGAGAAAATGCTTAAATAAAATACTTCCACCTATCTAGAAATATCAATATTTACTCAACATTCTGTTGCATAAACTCATTTATACTCATTTTAAGCCCACAAGACTTAAAACATTATTTCTCGGATGACATTGCACAGCCTAATTAAGCTTGAAAATGAAATTATACACTAAGAGTTCTAACAATGAGATAGAAGTATTGTGATTATGCTGAGTTTTTCATTTTAAGGATTTGAAGGTGAAAGGATACAATTTCTTTGTAGGTGGGTCTTTAAAATGCTTATAGGGCAGGAGATGTAGCTCAGTGTTAGAGAGTTAGCAAGCCTTTCAGGTATAAGGTCTTAAGTTGCTACATTCATATAGCACCCAGAGCCAGGGGTTGGAGGGAGGGGGTTGTCAGGGGGCAGGGGAACAATACTTCAGAGATGAAGAGATAGTGTAGCAAGTAGGGCACTTGCCTTGCATGAGCTGGACCCAGGTTCAAATCTCAGCACTGCACATGGTTCAATGAGCAACTCCAGGATTGATCCCTGAATACAGAGCCAGGAATAATCCTTGAGCACAGCACTGTGTGGTCCAAATTCCTCACTCCCGCAAAATGCTTCAAATACTTCAGAAAAGTAAAAGTTGAAGGATAAAATTGAACCAAAAATGAAAAATATTAAAAATTTTCAAATTTAGATAGTAAGTATGAAAGGTAAATTTCCTTTCTTTTCTTCTGTATATTTAAAAACTCTATAATAAAAATGTAAAACAATAGAGATATTAACTGAACAAAATATGAAATAAAAATCATATATTTCCTGATTTGAGGGAAGTGAGCAGTGAAATTGAGATATATATATCCATCATCATCATCATCATCATCATCATCATCATCATCATCCCATTGATCATCAAATTTCTCGAGCGGTCTCAGTAATGTCTCCATTCATCCTAGCCCTGAGATTTTAGAAACCTCTCGTTACTCATCCTTTCCAATGAGGGAGGCTCTTCCAGGGTCAGGGGAATGAGACCCAGCATTGTTACTGGTTTTGGCATATGAATACATCATGGGGAGTTTGCGAGTTTCTCCAATTTGGGCAGGAAACTCTCGGTAGCTTGCCAGGTTCTCCCAGAGGGAAAAGTAGGCCATAAGATGTCACGATTCCGGGAGCTTGGTTTTGAGTCTCGGGATGCTGCCCGTTGGTGAGATTACATGGCGCCAGGGGCAGTCCCTGGGTGTGACCGCCTAGCTACTAGAAAATGGGAAATCTGGGCAAAAGAGGCCCAGTCCCGATCCAAGCAGCCTTGGAGGTCTCAGCCCCGGGTCCCACACACCTGGGTTCCTCTGCCGGTATCTTCATGCGTGAGGCTCGTCCAAACGTGTGGAGAGGGGCCTTGAGCATGGCTGTGGCTAGGCTCTACAGGTCTTCGGCCGCAGGAGCTCTACTCGGGGCGGGGAGGGAAGCTGGAGCCCACCCCTTCTGAGGGGCCCCGGGGAAGACAGCCAGGCATGCGGGCAAGAGACTCTCTGCCATATGTATCTGCCATATGTATCCATAGAGGTGAAAATGTTTTGATGTTATGCTTTAAATTCATATGCCAAAAACAGTAACAAGTTTCACAATGGAGATGTTACTGGTGCCCACTTGAGCAAACCAATGAACGACAGGATGACAGTGCTACTTTAAGTGATAGTATTAATTTGACATGGATCTAAAAGTGTTGGAAAGTGTTGGAAAAGACATGGAGAAAAGGAAACACTTGGATACTGTTGATGGAAATATAAGTTGGTTCAGCCAATTGGTGAGGAAACAGCTTGGCTACTCCTCAAGAAATTAAAAATAGAAATTTCATATGGTCCAGTTATCCATCTTCTGGGCATTTACCCAAAGGCTATAAAAGCACTAATTTGAAGAAATATTTGCACTCTTGGTTCTTATCAGCATTATTTCAATAGTTAAGATGTAAACAACCTAAGTGCCCAGTGGATAAAAAAGATGATTGGATTTTTTAAGAAATATGATATAGGGCCAGGAAATAGTGCAAAGAGCTCCCTTTGATCCCCAGACCTGCATGATTCCTTGAGCACCACAGGAAGTGGCCCCCAAGTACTTCACTATAAGTAGCTCCCAGCAGTGCTTGTTGTGGGCCAAATTTTTTTTAAAAAGAAGAAAAGATATGGTGTGTAAAGAAAAAAGGAACACTAATCAACCATTTTTTAAAAAAACATGAACTTCATTTGCAACAATAGATAAAATTATAGATAATAGGTTTAGTAAAATTAGAGAAAAATCATACATTTGTGTGGTTTCACTCATAAATTGGTCATAAAGAAATAAAATAGTAAGTAAAACAAAATTAAGTATTTAGGTTATAAGATCAAATCAGTGGTTACCAGAAGGAAGGGGGATGCAGGGTGGGTAGACAACAAAAAGAGGAGTCAATTATATAATAAAGATGGAATTAACTTTTAAAGGGGAGCATAATAAACTATTTAGATAAATGTTTATTTATAACAGTGATCTCCTGAATCCTATATAATGTTATAAACTAATGTTGACGAAATCCCGTTAATCGTTGATTTCTCGAGCAGGCTCAGTAATCTCTCCATTCGTCCTTTCCCTGAGATCTTAAAAGTCCATCTCAACTCAGCCCTCCCAATGATGTCTCACTGGAGGCTCTTTCAGGATCAGGGGAATGAGATCCAGCTTGTTACTGGATTTAGCATATGAATACACCATGGGAAGCTTGCAAGGCTGTCCCATGTGGGCAGGAAACTCTCAGAAGCTTGCCAGTTTCTCCCAGAGGAAGAAATAGGCTGCAAGATATCTTTCGGCCACTCCGAGTGCTTCTGGGAGCTTGCTTTTAAGTCTCTAGATGTTGGTCGTTGATAGGATTACACACACCTGGGTTCCTCTGCCAGTACCTTCATGCGTGAGGCCTGTGCAAACGTGTGGAGAGGGGCCTCGAGCATGGCTGTAACTAGGTTCCAGTGGTCTTCAGCCGCCGGAAGCTCTGCTCGAGGTGGGGAAGGAAGCTGGAGCCCATCCCCTCTGAGGGGCCCCAGGGAAGACAGCCAGGCATGCGGGCAAGAGACTCTCTGCTAATGTTAAACTAATGTTACTTTAATAAAAAATGATAATTAAAATATTTGTGTTTGGGGACACACACCCACATGTGCCCCTGACTTACTTTGGGCTCTCTGCTCAGGAGTCACTTGGTGGTGCTCAAGGAACCATATGAGATGCCATGGACCGAACTTGGGTTGGCCAGGTGCTAGGCAAGCACCCTACCCACTGTATTATCACTCTGGCCAATAAGTAAAAGATTCTAATTAATTCTGAAATTGGGGGGCCAGAGTGATAGTACAGCAGGTATAGCATTTGCCTTTCACATGGCTGACCCGGGTTCAATACCTGGGTGCTCTCAGCACTGTCAGGGGTAATTCCTGAAGGCAGAGCCAGGAATAATCCCTGAACATCACCAGTTATGACCGAAAAGACCAAAAAAAAAATTCTGCAAGAAACTGAAATTTTATCTTTAATATGTTTTTTGGATATTATCTGAAGAATTTACTAAAAATTGACCCTAATAAGAATAAATATATGATATTTTAGGGGGAAAGTGTAATCTCATGTTGATTATTTCCCATATTTTAGGAGAGAGCTCACTAAATTTAATAGACTTTCACTAAAAAGATTTATTTTCTCCTCTACCTGGGAGTCAGAATGCACCCCAGCCAGAGTACATCTCAACAGCTTAGTATCCAATTTTGCTGACTTAACTACAGTATTCTCTCTGCATAGAAGTTCAAGACACTTTTTTCTGAAAGGATTTAGCCACCATATATGGATAAATATTTTCAAACATGAAATCAATGCTACATAACATAATTACTAAATCATTATCTTTTGTGGTTTTGTAGGCAAAACAAATATGTTTTCATGGAAGTTGAAAAGCAAAATTTTTGATGATGGGTGTGGTGTTGGAATTATGTGCATGGGAAACCATCCTGAAAGTATTGTAAATCACAGAACATAAATCAATTTTTTTAAGTTAAAAAAAATAAAATCTAATTAAAACAGCATGGTACTGGAACAAAGGCAGAGCCGTAGACCAATGGAACAGGGTGGAATACCCTTACACACAACCCCAAATGTATGATCATCTAATCTTTGATAAGGGAGCAAGAGATGTGAAGTGGAGCAAGGAAAGCCTCTTTAACAAATGGTGCTGGCACAACTGGACAACCACATGCAAAAAAATGGGCGTAGACCTTGACCTGACACCATGCACAAAAGTCAGATCAAAATGGATTAAAGACCTCAACATTAGACCACAAACCATAAGGTACATTGAAGACAAGGTCGGCAAAACCCTCCACGATATTGAAGATAAAGGTATCTTCAAAGGTGACACAGAACTAAGCAATCTAGTAAAAACAGAGATCAACAAATGGGACTACATTAAACTAAAAAGCTTCTGCACCACAAAAGATACAGTGACCAGAATCCAAAGACTATCCACTGAATGGGAAAGGATATTTACACAATACCCATCAGATAAGGGGTTGATATCAATGGTATATAAAGCACTGGTTGAATTCTACAAGAAGAAAACATCCAACCCCATCAAAAAATGGGGCGAAGAAATGAACAGAAACTTTACCAAAGAAGAAATACGAATGGCCAAAAGGCACATGAAAAAGTGCTCTACATCACTAATCATCAGAGAGATGCAGATCAAAACAACCACAAGATACCACCTCACACCACAGAGACTAGCGCACATCCAAAAGAACAAAAGCAACCGCTGTTGGAGAGGATGTGGTGAGAAAGGGACCCTTCTACACTGCTGGTGGGAATGCCGACTGGTTCAGCCCTTCTGGAAAACAATATGGACGATTCTCAAAAAATTAGAAATTGAGCTCCCATTTGACCCAGCAATACCACTGCTGGGAATATATCCCAGAGAGGCAAAAAAGTATAATCAAAATGGCATATGCACATGTATGTTCATCGCAGCACTGTTTACAATAGCCAGAATCTGGAAAAAACCCGAATGCCCTAGAACGGATGACTGGTTGAGGAAACTTTGGTACATCTATACAATGGAATACTATGCAGCTGTTAGAAAAAAGGAGGTCACAAATTTTTTATTTAAGTGGATCGGCATGAAAAGTTTCATGCTAAGTGAAATGAGTCAGAAAGAGAGAGACAGACATAAAAAGATTGCACTCATCTATGACATATAGATTAACAGAGTGGGAGACTAACACCCAAGAATTGTAGAAACAACTACCAGGAGGATGATTCCATGGCTAGGAGGCTGGCCTCACATTCTGGGGAAAGGGCAACTCAGAGAAGGGATCACCAACTATAATGTAGTCGAAGGCCATGTGGGAGAAGGGAGTTGTGGGATGAATGAGGGCTTGAGACTGAGCACAGTGGCCACTCAACACCTTTATTGCAAACCACAATAGCTAATTAGAGGGAGAGAACAGAAGGGAATGCCCTGCCACAGTGACAGGGTGGGGTGGGGGGAGATGGGATTGGGGAGGATGGGAGGGATGCTGGGTTTACTGGTGGTGGAGTATGGGCACTGGTGAAGGGATGGGTTCCCGAACTTTGTATGGGGAAGCATAAGCACAGATGTGTATAAATCCGTAACTGTACCCTCATGGTGATTCATTAATTTAAAATAAATAAATTTATTTAAAAAAATAATAAAAAAATAATAAAATCTTTGGGCAGTGGAGATAGCTCAGTGGCCAGGTGTACATACAAATCATACAACAGGAATTGAGTTAGAACCCCAGGAACCATGTGCCCCCTTCCAGCACTGCCAAATGTGTCGGTGGATTCCCAGGGTGGCCCTATATCAGAAACTCCACATCCTCAATCCCTAGCTTCAGGTGGCCCATGTGTCACTGGGAGTGGTCCCCACACCCCATGAGCATTGCTTGAGAAGCTTCCCCCCAAATTTAATTAAACAATTAAGTTAACAAATTAAATTTATCTCAATAAGTTTTCACCCCATACTTCTTCCCTTGCATCAACACAGACACACACACAGAGACACACACACAGACACACAGACACACAGACACACACACACACACACACACACACACACACTCCTCATCCCCTCGCACAAAACGAACAAATGTTTTAAAAAATAAATATTAGGTGGACTTTAATAATAGAATTTGTGGTGCACATTAAATTTATCCACATATGAGAGATATTTCCAAAAATTAAATATGTTTTAAAAAAAATCAGTTGCATTATCATCCTGCCTTAACCTAAACCGACCTTTGTTCTTAAATTGATGAACAGTACTTGAGTGCCCCCTGGTGGCTTCTCTTCATACAGTATGATTTTCCTTTATGGCACTATCCTAACACCAGCTGAAACTCTAAATATCACTATATCGCTGTATCACTGTCATCCTGTTGCTCAATGATTTGCTCGAGCGGGCACCAGTAACATCTCCATTGGGAGACTTGTTGTTACTGTTTTTGGCATACAGAATATGCCACAGGAAGCTTGCCAGGCTATGCCGTAAAGGCAAGATACTCTCGGTAACTTGCCGGACTCTCCGAGAGGGACAGAGGAATCAAACCTGGGTCAGCCGCGTGCAAGACAAACGCCCTACCCGCTGTGCTATCACTCCAGTCCTGAAACTTTAAGTACCAAATTAAAATAAGATAGACATGTAAAACATTTACTCAAAGATTGTAGAGCCCTGAACCCATAGTACAATAAGATCCACATTTTAAAATATATATATACATCTCTGTTCTATTAAAGCCAAATGCTCAAATGTAGAAATAATAGCTAGCATTGTGATATTTTTAAATAACATACCAAATTTTAACATCTTAATTTAGTAGCATGAGTCACTAGAGAATTTTAAAATTTAGAATCAGAAAGACAGATAATACAAAGACAGATAATACATGGGAGTCTTTTTTTTTGTATCTGGAGGAGGTTGGTCTTGGGACCATACCTCCCAGTATTCGGCGGCTACTTTGATCTTGGTTCAATGTGAAAGGGCTGTTCCGAGAGGTGTTGGGGACCATTTAGTGCCAGGCCTAATCCCAAGCCTCCTTCCTATATGCAAAGATTGGACTCCAGCCTTTTGAGCTATCTCACCAGCCATTAAGTGTGATTTTTGGACAAGTGAAGAAAATGTTCCCTGTGGACAAGAAGTCAACAAGAGTTGGAGGAGATTATTTGAAAACATTTACTCTCTTTTTACTCAATACTTTCTTTTGTTTTCCCGTTAGTCACTAGGTGGAGAACTGATAAGAGAACAAGAGATTAAAGGTTCAATGCAAAGTTGGTTTGATTACTAACTTACCAGTGAAGAAGATATAATTTCTATCATATCACTTCACTGAAAAAATTAAAAGAGGGGCTGGAGTGATAGCACAGCGGGTAGGGTGTTTGCCTTGCATGCGGCCGACCCGGGTTTGAATCCCAGCATCCCATATGGTCCCCTGAGCACCGCCAGGGGTAATTCCTGAGTGCATGAGCCAGGAATGACCCCTGTGCATTGCCGGTGTGACCCAAAAAGAAAAAGAAAAAATAAAAAGAGACTCAACTACATCCTTCCTATTCCTAGAAGAGAGATATGGGTGTCACCAGGCTCATAAGGGAGGTAAAGGAGATATTGGGGAGGAGTGGGCCAGGGAGAAGTTAGATTAATAAACCACATGAAGAGCTTTAAAAACCAGGGTTCAAACATACCCTGCACTGTAGGATGACATTACTTTGCCCTTTCCCTCCTTGCCACAAGTAGCTTGTCCCGGTTTTACCCAGAGTTTAGGCTTACCCCAGTCTCACCCATCAAGGTGTTCCCGAATCTCTCCCATCCCTTTGTTTAGCTATAATCACTTCTCCATGTTCTCTTCCCCAAAACAGTTAATCCGCGGCTTTCCCTTAATCTGACTGCTAATTTGCAAGATCAGACCTTCCTAGGATACTGAATTTATATTATATAAGTTAATATTGCCTTTCTCTTCTTCTTGTGCCTTTTGAATAATTTACTTTAAAGCTATGTCTGTTTTGTATAGACACAAGAAGACAATATTATGTTTTTATAACTTGGGAATTAATTGGCCTCGAATATTCCCTCCCGGGCCTCTGCTTTCTCCACTTAAGCCTCAGTTGCCCTCAGTTCCTAGCACCCCAAAGCAGGGTCCCCGACGTGGGACAGGAAGGATCCAGGGCAAGCAGTGAGTTATGTGCTACCCTGGCATCGAGATGGGCCTGGCCAAAGTGCCTAATTCTTAACTATAAGTTAAGAGCTTGATCATAGACAAATGCTGTCATGATCCAATAGTAATTATGAGACTGGGACCCTGCCAGGGATAGGAAAGACTGATCTGGCCTGAGCACTGTAGTCTGAGATTGAGATGGCCCCAGGAGAGCAATTCTATAAGCTTTAATGCATCTCTTATTGTGTCCATACAAAATAATTAATATTATGAATTCTTATATGTTTGCTGGCTGAGGAGAAGAGAAACACATTCATGGGACTCCGCCCTTGGGTGGATCCTCCTGCTGGAAGAGAATTAAGTCCTAGGAGAAGCATCCCCTAAGGGAAAGGAACCTTACCCTATTGATGGTGACCACACCTATGTGTATGCCCCAACCCCCTGTTGCTGTGGAGATTTAACTAGGCTGTGAGAGTGGGTTAGGGGGCCAGATCCACGGGCCAGATCCACGGGGCCAGATCCACAAGCCAGATCCACGGGGCAGATCCATGGGGAGAGATCCAGGAGAGCGGGAGAGAAGCGGAGGGAGAGAATGAAATAAACGGATCGAGCAACCAGTTTGGCCTTCTTCCTTCTTCCTTCCGTCGCCTGCCCTCGACTGACGGCACACACAGCGGTTCTGGGGCACCGGACGTGGGTGGTGAGACAGAGCCGCCCGGAGAGCCCGCGAGTGCACGCGCCCCCTCGGCGTTTTTTTAGTTTTTTACACTGCACCAACTATGCTCACAATCATGTGATTTGTTGATTTAGTCCTATTGAACATTAGAATATTAAATATCATCTTTTTTATTACTCCTTTGTAGATCATAAAACTTATAGGAAGATTAGAACATGTCATTTTATCATATTGTTGCGATCTACATTTAAAAGTGTAAGCAAGTATTCTGCTGCTCATAACCTTTCCTGATCCATCATCGGGCTAAAATTTAAGCAAACTATAATAGACTACAAGTCATCTTCTATTATCATTTTTCACCCTATACTGCTTCTCAGGCATCATCAGTTACAAATTAGTTGCTAATATCTCTATGTCTTCTGCTCAAAGTCTTGTTCATCCTCTTATCACTAGTACAAATCATTTAGACCCATGAATCCAAACACTCCCAGCCTAAGACAGTCTTTCCATTCCTGTCCTATCTCTCCCTCCATGAGATTTTTACCCTACTATTTACAGGAGCTGTCACAACTGCTCTAAACCAAATTTCTCAAAATTCATTACAGTCAGAATTATACTGAGGATATTTTAGTGGTGGTGTGTTTGGTTTTTTACTTAAATAAAAGGGAGGCAATCCAGAGAACATTAATTATTAGGAATGAAATGGGGTGGCCCAGGTGATTGTACTCTGAGCCAGGATGCAAAGTTTGCAAAGTTTCTAAAGTTGCAAAGTTTCCAGTTCCTGAAAGGTAAAGACCAAGTCTTTTCCATCTTTGAGGAAGTACGCTGTGCTAAATATAATAAGACGTCAGTACATGTGGAGAAGACTCAGCAACTGCAAAGTCTATGTGTTTGTTACAAAATATGCTTAGCGGTTCATTTACCTCATCCCAGCACACTGCAAAGGAAAGACTGACCTTTATTTAACCCTAATGTATAATTTGAGTTCTTCAAATACCCTGCCTGATAAAATGGCTCTTGTATCCTTCAGTCTTGGGTCATTCTGCCATCGGTTGAGCTTTGGGGAACAAGAAACTGCAAAGCTAAGGCTAGTCCTGAGGATGCTGCATAAGTATGCAACTGATCCCCAGTAAAAATCCTGGACACCAAAACTCAAGAAAGTTTTCCTAGTCTGTTACTTTGCGCATACCACATAGTATCACTGGGAGAATCAAAAAATATCACCAAACAATTCCATTAGGTGGCAACACTTGGAAGAATTACCTCATTTCTCTTAAACTTGTGTATTTTCCCAATGCTGATTTGAAGATGAGTCCTTTCACTGTAGTAAACCATAACCACGGGGCTGGAGAGATGAGACTGGAATTAAGGAATCAGCTGACTTCAATGCGATCTCCAGCATGACGTGGCCCCAAGCATCCCCGGGTTCAACCCTGGAGGACCCTAGAGAACCACCAGGTATGGCCTGAGTACCTGAGTGGTGGCCTGAGTAATCCCCCAGCACCACGGGGCCCAAGAAACATTGCATGTTCAGACCCTTACCTTGAACCTCCAAGAATCATGGGTGGGGTCCTTATTTCTCCCACATACTGCTTGAGAGGCTCCTCCCACAAGCATTAAATAACCATGATTTTCACAACTTTTCTGAGTTTTGTGCACATTTTTACCAAAGTATTCGTCTAAGGTGGATCTTGGGAATCCTGAGAAATATTTTAATGCTTTTATTTTATTTTATTTTATTTTTTAGTATTTGGGTCACAGCAGGTGATACTGAGGTCCAAGATCTGTGCTGGGAACCACTTCTGGCGAGCTTGGGGGACCATATGGAATGCCGGGGATCAAACCGGGTCAGTTGCATACAAAGCAAACGCCCTAACCGCTGTACTATCACTCCGGCCCCTTTAATGCCTTTTTCAAGCTGTTCAATCTTACGATACTTTCAACACAACTTTCCATTCAATTACTTTTCCATGTTGTTTAGAGGCCCATGGAGATAGCTCCATGCAGCTGCGGTACTGGGAGCTTCATCCCCAGCACCACCCCACATGTCCAAGTACAATCTCAGGAGCATTTAGGATCCCCGGTGCCACAACAGTCTGTGAGCTCTGGTGCCCCACAACCAAGAGTGTGCCAGCACAACACCAATTGTGCAATCCCTGGTCACTGCAGCAACAACAAAGGGAAAGGAAGGAGAAAAATAAGCTAAAATGAAATTAAAAAAAAAATGTTTATTTCCAAATTGTGCATGCATGTAGACAAGAACTAAGAGTCTATAGACAAATATAAAATTAATTGGGAAGTTAGATATTTTCAAATTTTTGTCATTATTATGATAAAATTATTTTTATAATAAGTAATATATTAAGAGTTCAATTTTAATTTAATCTCCCGGTCTATGGTATTTAATCCAATATTGTATAGGGCTTTTTTTATAGAGGGGAGTCCATACCTGGCAGTGCTCAAGAATCTGCGCTCAGGGATCATTCCTGGAGCGATTAGAGGACTTTATAGGTTGCTGGGGATCCAAGGCAAGGCAAGTACCCTACCCATTGTACTACCCTCGAGTCTAATATGGTATTTTGAACATGAAATTCTGAAGATCAAGATGACTGACAATCAGGCCATCTTTTAACTGAAATAAACATTTCTAACTGCTCTTTGAAATCCAGATTCCATCAACTCAGGATTACAGAATAAAAGAATGGAGCAATGTAGAGACATTATGTAGCACTGTAGCACTGTTGTCCTGTTGTTCATCAATTTGCTCAAGCGGGCACCAGTAATGTCTCCATTGTGAGACTTCTTGTTACTGTTTTTAGTATATGGAATATACCACGGTAGCTTGCCAGGCTCTGCCGACCAGGCAGGGTACTCTCTATAGCTTGCCGGGCCCTCTGATAGGAGCGGAGGAATCTTGAACCCTGTTTAGCCACGTGCAAGGCAAATGCCCTACCCACTGTGCTATCGCTCCAGCCCAGAGACATTATATAGTGAAGGAAAATGGACTTGAGAAGCAAGATCATGTAGGTTGAGCACAAGCTTGAATTGCTGCAAATTGTGGGTTCTTGAGCAGTTTTCTTCACACTGAAAGACCTGTTTCCCCATTTGTGAGATGGTAGTAATATAGTTGCTTCAAAGGATAATTGCAAAAATAATAATTGGCATTGGTCAAAAGTTAAATAAATGTTTTGGTCTCTTCTCTCAGCCTTGGGGCTGGAGAGATAGTAGAGCCAATAGGACTCTTGTCTCACACACAGCAGACCCATCGTCAAACTCTGGCATCCCATATAGTCCCTCAAGCACCTCCAGGAGTGATTCCCAGCACAGAGCCAAGAGTAACTCCTGAGCATTGCCAAGTATGACCCTCAAACAAAGCAAAACAAAAATCTTTTCTCTCACTCTTTCTCAAAGATTCCATATGTGACTCTATATAATTTTTAATTGTTTTCATCTTGCGTTAACTAGTTTCAGTTTATTATGCCATATAGTCTCAAGCCATAATTTATAATCTGAATAGAAATATTATTTTTAATTGACTGGTTGATGGGTTAATAAATACATAAATCACTATTTTTTCCTGGTTGATTTTTCCCACTTGGCTAAGTCATAAGTCTAAATTCAAACATCAAATTTAATTCAAAGCCCTGTTGCTATTTTTCCAATCTAAAAGTAGAGTAACATTAGGTAACAAATACTTATTAGAGATTATTAATGAACCAAGAAAAACAAATCAGAAAAGTATAAGAGTAGAAATTCTTACCACAGCTACTGTCACTGCTTTCCAAAAACTTCTGGGCATGGTACTCTTGACAAAGATAGAAAACTTTAGAAAATCTTTTTTTTAAGTATACTAGTGTTCAAATTGTCTTCCCTTGGTTACTTCACATGCAAAATAAAATGATAGTGCACATATATTCTCATCCAGCTCGCAATATTTCAACTGTACTTTCAGATTATTTGATATTTTGTTTTAATTATGTTTTTGAGTAGGAAGTATTGTCTCCTACCAAAGTAAGTTCTTTATTTGGTCAGAGAGAATATTCAGAGGAAAACAAGTAAGACAATTTTCATTTACATATTAGTAGGAGTTAGGTCTGCATTGGGGAAATATTTGCCATACTCAGCACATTTTTGTCATGACTTATCTCAAAGAGCCTATATACAACTCTGAGAAAGTGAAAACCATTGCTGTGCCGAGTGAGGAAGACAGAAAGATACTACATCTCATGTTCTCTTCTAGCAAGAGCTGCATCAATCTTTCTAAAACATAAAGGTTAAGGCGCATGCTTGCATGCATCAGGCCCTGGTTCAATTCCCAGCACCACATATAGTTCTAAAGCACTGCCAGGAACAGTCTCTGAGCATCATGAGGTGTGTCTCTTTCCTGAACCCCCAGGAGAAACACTCCTTTCCCTGGACACGGTCACACACACACACACACACACACACACACACACACACACACACACACACACGTGCACGCACGCACACACATGTATGTAAGTTTGCTTCAATCCTGACACTGCATACCTGGGGAAAACATCAAATTTCAAAGATAAAGGTCTCTCTTTACCAAGACTGCCCTCCAATTCAGAGAAGCAAGTCACAAGTTTAAATTTGATGAATTGTTAATACAAATCTAAAGTTCCTAGGACACCCTCCTAGGTTCTATTAATTTGATAGAGAAGTTCATAGAACTCAGCTAACTTGGTAACTCAATAGATGGCAAATTTTTTACAAAGCATGGAAGAGTCAGAGGGAAGGAACAGCTAGATGGTACTTAGAGCGAATTACAGGAGTAGGTGCTGCTCTTTCATGCTCTCTCTGAGCACAGAAATCTCCTTGAATCTTGACAGCTTCAACATATAGGAGCTCTTGGAAGGCCTTCCTTAGTATTTCTATGGAGGCTTCATTATATAGTCACAACTGACTAAATCATAACCTCCAGAACCCAGCCACAGCCATGCTCAAGGCCACTGTCCACATGCTCGAATGAGCCTCAACCATGAAGGAACCAACAAAGGAACTCAGGTATGCTGAGATCTCCAAGTCTGCTTGGATCAGGACTGGGCCTCCTACACCCAGGTCCCCCATTTTCCAGTAGCTTGTCAGCCACACCCACAAAACAGCCCTGGCGCCATGTGATCTCATCAACAGCCAAGATCCAGAGACTATAAAACGAAGCTCCCAGAATAGAGAGCTATGTAGAATCTCACATGGCAGGGCCTGGCAAGCTACCCATGGCGTATTCGATATGCCCAAAACAGTAACCATAATGGGACTCATTCCCTTGACCTTGAATGCTACAGGGACACATGAGATGTTACTGGCAACTGCTCGAGCAAATCGATGAACAATGGGACGACAGTGATACACTGATACAGTGATTGTCTATAACTCAAATCTCCAGGCAATCTTCTCCACACAAGAAGACTGAGGGAGAAAAGGAGAGAGCACCTAGAAGTTCTCCAATAATCTGGTTGATTCCATTGATAACCAGCCCTCCTCCCTCTGATATATTCCCCAAAGTTACCTCATTTACATAGCAAATGTAATTTGTCACTCTAAACACAGGAAATTCTAAGGATTTGGGGGGAGTCCATGAACTAAGATCTGTGGATTAAGATCAAATATAAAATAGAGGGGGAGACAGAAGAAGACAGAAGGAGACAGAAGGAGACAGAAGAAGGAGACACAGAGAGGCTGAGACAGAGAGACAGACACAGAGAGAAGAAAGGAGATAGAGGAAGATCCAGAGAGAGAGATCAAGAACCGGGAGAGAAGCAGAGAGAGAAAACGAAATGAACTGATCAAGTAACCAGTTTGGCCTTCTTCCTTTCTTCACCTGCCTCATCATCGCCATCAACCTCCCCTGGGGGGGCGGGGGGGGGGGGAAGCGGCGTGAGACTACCAAACGCGGGCAGCAGAAGAGATAGAGCCCCACTGGTCCTCTTCTCTTTTGTGTTTTTACACAACTGGCGTCCCTGTGCAGGCACGAGCCTCCAACCGGCTTGCAGCTAAAGGTAACAGACCCACAAAGAAAATTTGGGTTCCAGAAGTTGAACTGATTCACTGAATTCAACCCTCAAACCATCAGAAACTACTTAACTCTCTAAATTCCAGTCAGCCAAACCGATTTCAGCTGCAAGTCACAAGGAAATCGGAGAAGTCAGCATCAAAGAGGCGGCAAGAAAAGGTTTTCTAGCTTCTTTATAAGACTGACAATTTGTTAGACTTCTGATTAAAGTTCTCCAGAGACTTGATGATGGGACTACTACCGTTGATGAAAAGTTCTTCAAACCTCATCGAGACACATGATGTCATCAAAACGCGGAAAGGTGATTCTCATCATCCTTTGGACAGTGCGGGACATTGGACACTATTACAAGCACTGCTCCGGGTCCAGGGTTGGACTGAAATCTTAGTATAACTATTAAGACTGTATTGTGATTTGGAATTGTGCCTCTAATTCGAAGGTTTTGTATTTTTGTAAAAAGAAAAGGGGGAGATGTAAGATAACATTGGTTTGTCCCTCCTCCCTTGCCACAAGGAGTTTAGGTTTAAGTGCTCTGGAGACACTCCCATTTTTGTTTATCTGTAAACTATTCTCTGCACCCTCCTTCCCAACCAGTTAATCACCTTTTCCTAATCAGATTCTGTTATCTTGTAAGATCAGATCATTCTAAGGACTCTGAACTTGTAAGTTAGTGTCTTTTACATAGTTTACCTTAAAGCAATGTCCTTTCTGTATGGACACAGGAAGACAGTTAATAATATGTCTTGTAACTTGGGAGCTGATTCACTCCAATAATATTTACTCCTGGGCATCTGCTTCCTCAACTCAGTTGCCCTTAATTCCTAGCGCCCCAAGAGCAGGTTCCCGAATGAGGGACACGATGGATCCAGGGCAAGTGGTGAGTTATGTGCTACCCTGGCATTGAGATAGGCCAGGCCAAAATACCACAATACTCAACTATAAGTTGAGAGCATGGTCATGGACAAATGCTGTCATGATCCAAAGGTAACAACGGGACTAGGATCCTGCTGGGGTTAGGAAGATTAACCTGGCCTGAGGACTGTATAGTGAGATGTCCTCAGGAAGAACCAAACTTTATATCTCTTACTGTGCTCATACAGAATGACATTGCTAGAAATATTAGAAGCAGATTTACTATAACTATTTAAGCAGATTACTAGCTCACACCCTGACACACCCTTGTTTGGAATCACACCCTTGAGTGGATCTCCTTAGATGAGATTTCCTTAGATGAGATTTTGCTAATCTCCTCAGAAATGGTCTTACCCTTCTTTGTTGATTTGTTGATGTTAAACCCACCTTTGTGCTACCGCCCTATGTAATTTGCTATATAAACTGAGACTGTGGGGCACTGAGGGGAGACAGAAGAAGAAGACAGAAGGAGACAGAAGGAGACAGAAGAAAGAGACACAGAGAGGCTGAGACAGAGAGACAGACACAGAGAGAAGAAAGGGGATAGAGGAAGATCCAGAGAGAGATCGAGAACCGGGAGAGAAGCAGAAAGAGAGAACAAAATAAACTGATCAAGCAACCAATATACATATATATATATATATATATATATATATATAAATTAGAAATAGATTTGGACCATCTGAAGAGCCAAATCTGAATTTCTGATAACTCACAAACACATGGGTAAAATGGAAGAAAAATTATTATTATACTATGGGATCACTGTATCACTGTCATCCCATTGCTCATTGATTTGCTCAAGTGGGCACCAGTAACGTTTTCATTGTGAAACTGTTGTTACTGTTTTTGGCATATCAAATATGCCACAGGGAGTTTGCCAGTCTCTGCTGTGAGGGCAAGAAACTCTCAGTAGCTTGCTGGGCTCTCCGAGAGGGGTGGAGGAATCGAACCCGGGTCAGCTGCGTGTAAGACAAACGCCCTACCCACTGTGCTGTAGCTCCAGCTATACTATGGTATATTATATTATTGTTTGCATTCCTTCATATCTACACTTTTTTTTTTCACGGCTCTGCACTCAGGAATTACCCCTGGCCATGCTCAGGGGACCATATGGGATGCTGGGATTTGAACCCGGGTCGGCCGCGTGCAAGGCAAACGCCCTACCCGCTGTGCTATCTCTCCAGCCCCCATATCTACACTTTTTGTACAAATTATATTTTTCCAAATCCTAAGATTCTGTCTATGAAACTAAGTTGACTAAACCATGAGGGAAGGTAGGACAGGCAAAGTCCTAGAAACAGCACTAGAGGATTTTGGGCACTCTAGTGGTGAAAGTGATGCAGTAACATTGTAGGCCTAAAACATTACCACTAGTGGGCCTGAGAGATAGTACAATGGTAAAGTGCTTGTCTTGCATGCAGCTGACCCAGGTTCAATTCCCAATACTGCCAAGACCAACCAGTAATGATCCCTGAGCAGAGCCAGAAGTAAGACTTAGTACTGCTGGGTGCGACCAAAACAAAACAATCTCCAGCACTGCATATGGTACTGAGCACTACTAGAAGTGATACCTGAACAATGTCAAGAGTAAGCCCTGAGCAATACAGGCAAGGCCCCAAAACAAATAGGCAAACAAATATCAACACTAGTGTGAACCATGATCCTACAATTAAAAAAATAATAGCAATATTTATGGGGTCAGGAAGGTAGCTCAATGTCTTGTATGTGTGGAGTCTGTTCTTGATCTCCAGCATCTTAAAAATTAAAATAATAAAATAATAAGCAGAAAAATAACTAAGTTCTACCCCAGAAAATATTGTTAAGGATATTGATAACAAAATTTTTAACTGAAATAGTAATTCATACATCTTTAAAAATATAATTATGGGGGCTGGAGCGATAGCACAGCGGGTAGGGCCTTTGCCTTGCACATGGCTGACCCGGGTTCGATTCCCAGCATCCCATATGGTCCCCTGAGCACCGCCAGGAGTAATTCCTGAGTGCAGAGCCAGGAGTAACCTCTGTGCATCGCCAGGTGTGACCCAAAAAGCAAAAAAAAAAAAAAAAATATATATATATATATATATAATTATGGGCAGAGAGATAGTACAACAGTAGGGTGGTTGCCTTGCACTCAACCTACCTGGGTTCAATCCCCAGAACCCCGTATGACACTCCGAGTTATATGGGGGAGGGGGGGTCGAGTAGATTTTAATAATATAAAAAAAATCTAAAAAAAATAGGGGCTGGAGCAATAGCACAGCGGGTAGGGCATTTGCCTTGCATGCAGCCGACCCGGGTTTGATTCCCAGCATTCCATATGGTCCCCTGAGCACCGCCAGGGGTAATTCCTGAGTGCAGAGCCAGGAGTAACCCCTGTGCATCGCCGGGGTTGATCCAAAAAGCAAAATAATAATAATAACAATAATAATAATAATAATAATAAAGCTGTATTTAACTATAATAAACACATGCACAATTCACAAGGCATCCATAGTCATACTAATATACACATGCTTCTCCCACCATTGACTTTGGATTTGGACACTTACTCTACTTTGATTAATAGTGTATGTGCAACATATGATTTTCAAACAGAAGATTTTTAAAAACAATTCTGATATTTCAAGAGTCTCCTAACTCTTGTGCCCTCTGTCATTTAAAAATACAATAAAAGCCCTACTACCCTGAACACGCCCAATCTCGTCTAAAAATACAATAAAAGCCAGTTGTACATAAGGTTTTCTCTTAGGTTAGGCCCACAAACAATGGATGAGTGGAGGAGATTTAGTGTGCAATCTGGGGAAGAATCACAGTATCCAATCAATACCTAACAATATTAACCTGAACAAAAACTAAATATCTACAATTATAAACCACTGAGACTTTACTTTGTCACACGGTAAAAACTGACTGATACCTAATGTGTTGTTGGTACACTGTATGACATTTCATTTAACTGACACAATAATCCTTGTGTTTGATACTTTATTATCCCATTTTACATGAAAACAAGTATAAGATAGGTAAAATATCATATTCAAAACTCACAGTTCTGTAATATTTTATTTTTTAATTATAGCTATTTTTTTAATTTCGGGACCAGGCCTATCCATGTTAAGTGGCTCCTCAGGCTTCATGATTAGGGCGGGAGTTTCACTATGTGGTACCAGGAATCAAAACTACGTCTCTGGCATGCAAAGCATGCACACAAATCTTTTGAGCTATCTCCCCCACCCCCCACAAGATTTTAAAATGAAACCTCTCTGGTTTTAATATTAGAGTCTATCACTTACAGAATATAGAATTGTAGATATAATATAAGCTCACTAAAACAATCATGTAAAATAGGGATAATGAACTAACATTTAAGCTCTTCTCATAATTCATTTATAAGTGCTAGTGTATTAACAATGTTTGCAAATGTTCAAATCACTTAACAAATGAGTGACTCAATGTAGATCACCCTAAGTTAGATAAAAATTTAGTGTGTGGATACAGTATGGGGAAACAGAGAAGCAATACTTGAATACTTATTTAAGAAATGTGACAATAAAACATTTAAAAATACATGTTAAAGAACATTATTATAAAGAATCTTGGCTCTTTCATAATGGGGAGTTTGTTTTATTTTCCTTAAATTATCAAAAACGTATGCAGTCAATACAAAATATAGGTGATTCTCAAAAGATTGCTAAATCTAATTTAATCACATAGAAACTATGTATCACACCCAAATGAAGAAATACCTTTTCTGCCCTAGACAAAGCCAGCAGTCAGTATAACAGGAAGAAATTTTATCAAAACTAAGTGATGAGATTGCCAAGATTTTAATCCATTTCATAGCTTTTCAGATTTGGTAATGATCAACCAAGTCAAATAAAAACTACTTTCAAAATTCATATCCTAGAACAAATGGACACTTTAGGATTTATTTTTCAGATTCTAATCTTTTTGATTGTGCAGGTATAGTTTTCCAGAAGCAATATGTCATATAGTATCACATATTGGATGTAAAGGATAGATGTCCTGTGAGTTAGATATCAACAAAACTTTGAGACAAACAACTGTTTTCACTAATTTTTAAATATATATAATAATTTTTCACTAAATAAATGCTATTTAGTTTAGCATGTAAGGTTTCAGATATAACTCAATAAAAATAAACAAAAGATGGTGCAATTGTATATGACTGTTCTTTGCTTCTTTTTTCCATTTCCTATTCACATGTTAACTTCCAAAAAATAATAATAAAAATTTTTAAAACCTGCCAAAAAAAAAAAACCAAAAAACAAAAAAATGTATGTAAAGCTGACCTTGCAAACAAGAGATCTCTGAGGCCAAGAATTTCCTTCTGGAACCACCTCACACACTTAGCTATCAGACTCTTGAGTCTAAAAAATTAGAAATTAGAATCTAAATTAAAATCAAAAAAAGTAAATCCTAAAGTGTCCATTTGTTCTAGGACATGAATTTTTTTTTTTTTTTTTTGCACCTGACTCCCTTGACCTGGCCCCTGAATTTTTGAAAGTGAAAAGTTCCCTGTGGCTCTGCAGTCTGGAATTCCCAGCTTGCCACCAAGTGGGTGGTATCTGGAATGCCACAACCAAATGTGTGTGAGGTGGCAATGCACACTTAGTGCAGTGCTTGCACGCTGGTTCTAGTACTTAGCCGAGGTCTCATACTTTAGCTGTGATACTTAGACACACTTAGATGAAGAGCTACAACTAGAATGTGCTTGAACACCACAGCTAGAGGAGCAAGCACTGAAGTGAGTTTAAGAGCATCATACACAAAGGTCTTTGTGTGCATTGGGATTATAGAGTATAGCAGGTAGGGCGCTTGCCTTGCTCATACCTGACCCAGAGTTTGATCCCCAGAACCCATATGGTCCCCCAAGCACTACCAGGAGTGATCCTGAGTGCAGAGCCAAGAGTAAGCCCTGAGCACTAGCAGGTGATGCCCCCAAACACTGTCACTGTCACTGTCACTTGTCATCCCGTTGCTCATTGATTTGCTCGAGCAGGCACCAGTTCCGTCTCCATTGTGAGACTTGTTGTTACTGTTTTTGGCATATCGAATATGCCACGGGGAGCTTGCCAGACTCTGCTGTGAAGGCAAGATACACTCGGTAGCTTGCTGGGCTCTTCGAGAGGGGCGGAGGAATTGAACCCAGGTTGGCCGCATGCAAGGCAAACACCCTACTGCTGTGCTATCACTCCAGCCCCCCATACAAACAAAAAGTTTGGATGTCAACAAAACAACAAAGAGAAGGGACTGAAAATAAGCAAAATTATGTAAATTTAAAACACTGTGTAGTAACCAAGGTTTCAAAATTGTAAATTCAATGATTACATAGTACTTAAGTAAAGCCAATATTAATTCAAGATTTTAAGTTCCCAAAATTTCTTAGAAATTAACTAAAAACTAAACACTATTAAAACTGATTAGGGCCAAAGAGACAGTACAGTGGGAGTAGCACTTGCCTGCACGGGATCAATTGGGTTCAATCCCTGGCAACCCATATGGGGCCCTGAGCCTCACCAGGAGTAGTCTCTGAACACAGAGCCAGAAGTAAGGTCTGAGTAGTGCTGAGTGACATCCAAAATCAAAGGGGGAGGGGAGCGCGGATTATTAGTGCTGGGACTTGGCTCGAAAAATGTAGCACATGCCTCACATGTATGAGGCCCAGAGTTTGACTCCTAAAATAGCATGCCCCTCACCGCTGCTCCAAACACTGTCATCCCAAGCACGAAACCTCCACTGCTCATCCAAGCACCATAGGAATAGTCCCCATGCCCTGAAGCACAGGACTCCCCAAACCGAGTGAGAGAGAGAAAGAGAGAGAGAGATTACCAAACTAATGTTGATGACTTCGTTTTAGAATATACCGACCTCTTTTTTTATTTTGGGCCGGATCACACTCAGAAGTGCTTAGGGGCTATTCCTGGCTATATGCTGAGGGGTAAGCCTTTACAGTGCTTAGGGGAACACGACTAGCTGTCAGCAAGGCAAATGTCTCACCCACTACACTATCTCTCCAGCCTCAGACCAATTTTTAAAATAATTTCAAGTATTATGGAAAAGTAATGCATACTGGTATTACATTACTAACATTGATAATTCGGGGGAAAAATCTATTTGGATTTCTGACTTTTTTGTTTGTTTGTTTGTTTGTTTGTTTGTTTGTTTGGAGGGGCCACACTGGCAGTATTTAGGGCTATTCCCTGAATAATTAGGTGTTGTTTCTGGCAGTGCTCAGGAGAACATGTGTTCAAACCTAGGCCTCTTATAGGCAAGATATATACTCAGCCAGTTGAGCTATGTCTACAAAGCTGTTTGTTTATTTGTTTATTTTAAATAAATGCTCCGAATTTTCTTTTTACGTATTATGGTTCCAGGACCTCATATATTCAAAGCATGGACAACCCAGCCCCAGCTATTTTAATTATAATTGTTATACTAAATAAATTTTCAGAATTTTTAATTATGTAAAGAGGATTCTTAAAATATCACTGTTAACTGGGATACTGTTCCATTTTTATGTAAGAAGAAACTTTGTAACATTAAGTTTTAAACTGTTAGAAGTTTAAGCCCTGATTTTGTTCAATTTTGGAGGAACATTTGGTTATACATGTTTATATATTATATATTTATACATGCTTATATATTTAGTTTATGTAAATATTTACTTATTCAATTTTATAACTCAATCAGAACAGAGCTCCTTTAAGATAGCCTATAATTATTAATACTCTCTAGAAATAAGAAAATATATCATACTTACAAAATGAAACAGTCTTTTTCTTTATAGACAGAGAAACAGACACATAATCATGAGCATAACACATCTTCAGTTCTTCAACTTCATATGTCAAGAGGAAACAAATCACCTGTGGCAAATATTAATGTTGTGTTCCTTCCCAGTGAGTACAAAAATGCCTTGGAGGACCTTCCTTGTGAAGCCGGGGGTGATAGAGATCTCTCCTAGCAGTACTCACCCAGCAATGCTAGTCTGACAGTTCGGTGCTCCCATCAAAGTTGCGAAGGAACTATCTAGTTAGGAAATTTACCTGAAGGGTAAAATTTTCAACTAATCTGGACTCAAAATTGCCAGACAAAGGGGAGGCTGGAGTGTGTTCAGTGGCAAAAAGGCCAATCTTGCAAGCCTGAGATAGAATTCAATCCCTGGCACCTACCCACATAAACTGAGTGTGGTCCCAGAAGCACTGTCATTTGGGATCCTTAGTACTGAATCAACAAGAAACACCTCAGCTTGAGCATCCAAAATGAAGAGTGCAACCCCAGAGAGCACACAACTAAAATGTGTGAACACCATAGCTAGTTATATAGTCCTTGGTAGGCACATCTGACAGTACCACACTGAAGTATACAACACTCAATAGGTACCAAAACCCAGGGTGCATGTACCATAATAAACCATACATATACCCCCTCACATCCTCATCGTTGCAATCAGAAAAGAAGAAAGGAGGAATATGGAAAAAATAACCTACAGAACTTGTATGCTTCCACTTTTCAAGTAATTTTCAAGAAAGTTTTAGCATCTCTTTTTCTTACCTACTTTCTAATTCTTTCTTATTTGTTCTCATACATTGACTAAATAACCATATTCTTATTAATTTAAGTATTACAACAAACTCCTTAATCCTGAGAGACAAATAATAAAGAATATGGTGGCTAAAAGAGTAAACTTTTGGAGCATGAGACATAGTTGGGCATGTAGGGATGTAGGGCGTTTGCCTTGCATGTAGGTTTGATCTGGGTTTGATCTTTGGAGCGCTATATGGTTCCCTGAGTTTCACCAGGGTATCCCTGAGCATATAACCTGGAGTAAATCCTGGGCCCTGCCAGGTGTGGCTCCAAAGCAAAGAACAAAAAATAGTAAACTATATGTTAATTTTACCCCAACCTTTTTACTTTCCCCCTTCCTGGCTTTGTTGATGTTGCTCCTGTTCTTACAGTGACTACACACTGAGTTGTGGGACTCCTGGGGAGTGCACACTTGAGTTCTGGTGCTTGGCAGCACTGTGGCGGCATGGCTCACCAAGGGATAGTTTCCTGGAGTTGCATTGTACTGTAGATCACACTTTGTTGTGATGGCAGGGATACCAATGGCAGGACATGCACAGCTGTGTAAGAAATCAAACTTGTAGATTCTCCCAGACCGCATACTTTACCCCAACTTAAAACTAAAGAATACTTTGCATTTTCCAGGCACTGAATTGATTCTTTTCCCTGCAATAAGTCTGGGTTGAGTTTCTCCATAACAGACAATTTTCTCTCTGTGTGAGGAGTGCTGGCAGAGTGAAACACACAACAGACTAGGAAGAGAAGCAAGCTAATTCCAGGGGAAGAATTCCTAGCACAGATACAGATTAATATTTTTTGTTAGATGAATTCCTAAATATTTCCGAGAGTCACTATTACTATTTCCATATTTTAAATACTGATCCTCTCATCCAATAATTATCTCTGATTTGTCTGTCAGAAAACAATCTGTCAACAGCCTTGAAAGACAAATTCCTCTGGAGGTCTTTTGAAAAGAGAAGCATTCAGCCAATTCCTATATAGAAAGAGAAGTGTTCAACCAATTCCTATATGAGTATTAATTTGAGAGACTGATTACCATCTCTGCAAAAGTTAGGGAAAATTATTTTAGCCCTCTGGAATTCTTTCATAAATTCAGTGTGCATTTCTTATAATAATAGTTTTCCTTTTTAATCAGGCCAAAAATGCAGTTTAACCTAAAAATATCAGGGTGTATGTGTTTGTGTCTGTGTCTGTGTGTGTGCACACACAGACGCACGCGCATGTGTCTGTTTGTGTAGAGATTATCTCTTCTTTGCAACTCCACAAAGAACACAATTATCTGAGAAGCTTCTAAAATAGGGAGCAATGGTTTTCTAATTGACAAAAAACAAAACTCTCAAAGATTTCCCTATTATGGTTGAATAGTGCTACTCTGACACCAAGTGGCAAAAAAAAGTATAAAGTCTTTTTGTTTTGTTTTGTTCTTCACTAAACAGTATCGCTGGGCTGAAAGATATACAGGGGGGTAAGGTACATGCCTTGCATACCACCAACCCAGATTTGACTCCCAGAAACTCCTGGTTCCCGAAGCATGACTGGTTACAGTCCTGGAGGCCCCAAGTGGAGGTGGCTGAGGTTATCTCTGGCACCCCAGTGCTTAGGTGGCACTGCAAGCCAGCACGCTCACTTTGAATCACTGAGCCAGTTGGCCAAGAATCACTGGGAGGAGCCCCAGGGCCTCCTGAACACTGCTTTTGGAAATGCCTCCCTTTATGAGAGAAATCCTCCACTTCTCTATTTAAAAATAAACAAACAAAATAAACACTATGTAGTATTTGATAGAGCAAAATATTTATCCAGTGTGTGTTTCAAAAAATTCTCTATCAATACCCTCTTTCACCTAGGCTATTTAACGAAAGAAAATTATGCTTCCTCATAGGGCTACAGTAAGAATTAAGTCAGTCATTTTGTTTTTGGTTCACCAAAATTTGTTAGTTTTTGGTTCACCTGGCTATGTTTAGGGCTTATTCCTGGCAATGCTCTGGGAATGATATGTAGTGCCCAGATTGAACTGGGTCAGCAGCATGCAAAGCAAGTGCCTTACCTGCTGATACACTGTCTGAACTCTGATTTAACTTTTGTGCAAGGTGTTTGTGACCCAGGCTCATCTTCTGCACCTGCATGTTCAGTTTATCCACTACCATTTATTGAAAAGACGTTCCTTTCTTCATTGCATGCTCTTGGCATCTTTGTAAAAAATTTACTATTTATGCAAATGAGGACTCAATTTCATTTAACTCTATTAAAGGTTTCAAATTCTATTCTAGTCTGTGGCCATACCACCCTGAACGTGCTCATCTTAAACTCTGTTCTGAGGGTCAGAGAGATAGATCAAAGGGAATGGGCAAGGTCCCAAGTTTGATCCCCAACACTTTTGGCCCCTTAGTCAGCACCAGATGTGGCCTGGTGGCTGTCAGCACTATTAGCACTGAGCAACAAGTCCAAGTATTGAACTCTTAGATCCACACAGCCAGGTCAAGTATTGCCTAAAGTGATGCTGGTAACCTGAACACAGTGAGGGTGACCCAAAATAAAACTAAGGTAAATTATTTCTATTCCATTTATCTGTGTACCTATTTTTAGTCCACTATCATATTATTTTTTATTACTATAGATTTGTATAGTTTGAAGTATGTGGGCATAAGACTTCTGTTATTCTTACATCTCAAGTTAGTTTTGAACATCTGAGTTCTTTTGTGGTTTTATATGAAATTCAGTGACCTTTGTTCTATTTCCTTGAAGAATATCATTGGGACTTTGATAGGAATTGCAGGGGAGCTATATATAATGCTTTGGATTATACAGTCTTTTTAACAATATTAATTTTGCCATTGTCTTATATGTTCTTATATCCTTTTAACAATGACATAATTTTCTATGAAAAGTCTTTTACCTGTTTATTAATGTTATTACTTAGGTACTTAATTCTTTTTGATGTGATTGTATGTGGGGAGTTATAATATTTCTTGCTTCAGGTACAAAGAGATAATAAAGTGGGTAAAGCACTTGTTTTGCATGCAGTCTGCCTGGGTTTGATCCCCATCACACATAGTTTTGGAGTCACACAAGGAGTAATCCCTGAGTACAGAGCCAGGGGTAAGTAAGCCCTAAAACATGCTGGGTAGACCCAAAAACAAACAAAAAATTTAGTAAAGGCAATAAATATTTCTTCTAGTTCATTTCTTGCATATATAAACAGTCAATTTTATATTTAAGTCTGCCACTTTGTGATATCATCTTATTTATAATAAGTATTTCAGTAGAAACTTTAGGATTTTTTATGTACATATTATCATGTCATCTGTAAATAATGATATAAAAGTCTTACTTTATTTCAAATTTGGATTACTTTTATTTCCTTTTCTTGTCTAGTTGCTTTTGTTAGAACTATCAATAATATGTTTAATAAAAGCAGTTAGAATGGAAAGTATTTTTACCAAAATTTTTCATATCTTGAAGTAGTAACTCTATTAGAGCAAAGAATGCACTTACTTATAAAACATCTTAATGCTTAGCACATTGGTCTTATAAATAGTCTTCAAGAGGATTTATGAACCTTCTTTGTCTTGCTTAGTATATACATTTCCTAGGTCCTTGGTGAATAATGAAAGTTTCATAGTTCAGTCTCTATAAAAAACTGTGTAGGTATCTCAAAAAGATAGTAAAATATAGCCCAGCATTTATATTTTTTTATCTATTCCAAAAACCAAAAATATTAGCTAAAAAAGATATACTAACACCTATGTTCATTGCAGAACTAAGGATACAATATGAAAACAGCTCAAATGTCCATCTATAGATGGATGGATCAAGAAGATATGGTGTATATATATACATATTTAATGAATACATATAATGAAACATTTTATATATAATAAAGCATATATAATGAAATACTACACAGCTATAAGAAAAGATGAAAAGTTGAAGGCATAACAGATAATACAAAGGTTAAGGTGCTTCCCTTACATACAACCTACTCTGTTTCTATCTCTAGCACTGCATATGGTACCTCCAAGCAACACCAGGAGTAATCTCTGAACACAGAACCAGGAAGGAAAAAGCCCTGAGTACTGCTTGGTATGGGTTCAACTTCCGTCACCCCTTCCCGGACCCACCTACACACACACACACACACACACACCAGTAAAATGATAGGGGAAAAAAAATCTTGTCTTTTGCTAGAACACGGATAGAGCTACAGGTTGCCATGTTGAGCAAAATAAGTTAGAGGGGAAAGTGTAAATACTGGATGATCTCACTCATATGTGATATATAAGGAAATAAAGTAATAACAAACCCTTGCACTTTGACCACAGAAATGGGATTCTATCGTAGTGGTGGGGAGAGAGTTTGGGAGGAGAAAGAGACAGACTAGAAATAACACAAGGATGGTGGTAGATGGTCTTTGGCATTTTGGTGGTGAAAGTGCAGAACTTTGTACACAAAAATCATAAACAATAACACTATTGTAACCATGTTACCTAAATTTTTTTTACCAAAAATTTTTTAAAGAACATTTTCCTTATTTAAAAAATATTAACTAAAATTTTTTAAATCAACGTCACATAAGATAGAAAGGGTTTTTTTTTTTATCATTCTATGATAATTTTTTAAAGGAGATCATTGAGCTGAGGTAAATCAGGAGAAAGACTATGTGATATCATTCACACGTGTTATGAAAGCAACAAAGCTAGAAAATATACAATCTCCACTGAAAAATCACCCTTAGACTCATACAAATTGAAGTTTGAGTACAGGTTTGAGAGGGCTAGTAATTTCTAAGAACTGTAGGAGGAAATAGTGGCATTGTGGTCGTAAGAATGGTATTGTAACATTTTACCCCTAAAAAATATATAAACATATACATTCATGTAAATCAATGTTAAACAAAATTTAAATAATTACATTTTGAAAAGAACAAGATCTTACTGTCATCCAGGTAAATCATGGATTGAGATGAAGTTGCTATAGAAATATTTGTTCTTAATTCTATGATGTTAAGGAAGACAGCTCAAAGGACTGGAGTACCTGATTTTGCAAGAAAAAAAAACCCCAGGTTAAGTTCCCAGCAGCACCACACGGTTCCCTGGGCACAATCAGAAACACCCACATCCCCAAAAGCAAACTGCATGAGAGCCGATGATTGTGGCAGAAGAAAGAAGAAGTAGGAAAAGGACGAGGAGGAGGACAAGGATGGGAGGAAGTCCTAAGGAGAAAGGGAATGTGAAAAAAAAATCATAGCAATAATATTTTGGAGACTAGAAAGCAAATGGATGAGCAGCAATAGACTTAAAAACAGAGAGCTCTGAAAGTAAGCCAACCTGAGATAAATACAGAAACAGATTGCAGAATACCAAGCAACGTTCAGAAAACTGGTTTTCAATTACCCTTGAAAGTCAAAGTAGCATACATGAATGGATCTTAAAATAAAATATTGATTGAAACATTATATAGTTAGACAAACCCTTTCCCATCTTCCAGATACCATCCTAGAAAACACTTAAATTCTTGCTCTCTGGAGAAAGTGAGTCACAGATATCTAATTCAAGAACACGAAACTAAAACAGAATAATCAAGTGTAGCTAAATTAACTGAATAATGATATCTCTGACCTCTATCCCCAGGAGAACAGAGGATTTATCTTAGTTGAAGAGAAACTACTTAAAGATCCTCAGATCAGGGCTGGGAATATGGCTCAAAGAGCTGGTATCCATGGCTTGCTTGAGGAAACCAACCCCATATGTTCCCCCCAGCGCTGCCCTGGGCTATCTGCAAGAACCACATCCTGGTGTGACCACAAAACAAAACAAAGATACTGACATCAGGCCCTGCCAGATGATCATGCAATAAAGTTCACCTATTGACTAGTGCTCAGTACACTTCCAAAACTTATATAACCCTTCATTAATTTACCATTAACATAAGCTAATGGCTGGGGATCACCAGATACTAGAGACACAGTGTCCAACACAAAGACAGTGTTGAAAAAATAAAAATAACTTGGGATAACAAAATGTGCATAAAGAAAGAATAATAAAACAGGGGCTGGAGTGATAGCACAGCGAGCAGGGCATTTGCCTTGCATGCGGCCGACCCGGGTTTAATTCCCAGCATCCCATATGGTCCCCGAAGCACTGCCAGGAGTAGTTCCTGAGTGCATGAGCCAGGAGTAACTTGTGTGCATTGCCAGGTGTGACCCAAAAAGCTAATAATAATAATAGTAATAATAAAACATCTAAGATTTTTGTCAGCGAGTACAGTCAACAGTGCTGGGGGGACCGTGTGGTTCTGGGGTTGTAGTCCTTTGAGCAGTCTCCCTGATACACATCCAAAAAATTCTTTGGGTCCTGAGTGCATACATAGTACAGATACTCTGGTCCTTTGAATCATCTCCCAATCCTACAGTTAAGCATTTTCATTGGCTTCTGCTTGCTGCTCTGCCATCCCAGGTAAGGTTTTGTCTCTGGCTGGTATGCGGGGCCTAATCCAGAATGGGAGACAGAGATCCTCCCTTCCAACTTTGTCCCAGCAGCCTCCTCACACACCCTGTGCCATAGAGATGGGCCCACACCACAGCCCCTGACCTTCTGCCTGCTACTCCACCATCCCAGATGGGCAGAGAAGAAAGAGAACAACTATAGCTTAATCCCCCAACATTCTCTAGGGGGGTTAATTACAAAGACTCCCCCAAGCACAGCTAGAAGACTAACGAGAAAAACACATGGAAGCCCAACAAACTCAATGAGTGATAACAACATCACTGAGGACATGCAAAACACCAGTAAGTCTCCAATGTTTTCAGTGATACATAATGAGGATGTTCAATGAGCTCAAAGAAACAATGGCACAGGTAGTCAACAAAGCATAAGAAACTATAAGAACAAAATTGAAAAAAATAAAATTTACTACTACAATCAGAAAGAACAGAAATAAAGAACATGGTAAATGATCATTATAATATATATATGTATATATATATATAAAACGATGATTTGTTGCCTACTGTCTGAACTACATCAAATATGGTGTGGTACTTATGGAAAATGGGTAGAAAGTGTCTTATAAAAGTGGCCTGGAGCAAGCATGGGGGCGGTTGGGTAGTGGAAGTCGGCTGCTGGGGCTGGGTCCCCTGGGGCAGGGAGGGCTCTCATCCATCCCACTCTGGGGCGCCTGAAGTGAAAACAGCCTGGCGCGGAGTCCAGTGGCATGGCTATGGGGGCTTCATTTTATACTCCCATCTGGGACAGCAGCTGTTGAGATCTGGAGGGTGGCCGATAAGGAGATTATCTGGTGCCCGCAGGGTGTGACAGGGTGTGGCTTATGGGTGTGATCCCTGGATGACCGGAGATTGGGGGATAGCAGGCAGAGGATCTCTGCTTTCAGCTCCTGTTGAGTCCAGAGTCCAAGGTCACAAAGTTCCACATTGTCTGGGTTCCATAAGATTTCAATCATGCGGGAGGCGGGGCTGGAGGGATAGCGATAGCACAGCGGGTAGGGCGTTTGCCTTGCACGTGGCCGACCCGAGTTCTAATCCCAGCATCTCATATGGTCCCCTGAGCACCGCCAGGGGTAATTCCTGAGTGAAGAGACAGGAGTAACCCCTGTGCATCGCCAGGTGTGACCCAAAAACCAAAATAAAAAAAAAAATCATGCGTGAGGCTTGGCCAGAACGTCCGAAAAAAAGGCCTGGAGCATGGCAGCAGTTGGGTAGTGGACGTTGGCTGAAGGAAGGGGCTTGGTCCCTTGGGTGGGGAGGGTTTTCACCTGCCCTTCTCTGGGGTGCACTGAATGAAAACAGCCTGGCATGGAGTCCTATGGTAAATGATATTAAAAAACAAAAATAGAAGAAAGAAAAAAACCCTGATGGGTGACTGTAGTGATAGTAAGCAGGTAGGGCATTTGCCTTGCCACACAGCCAGCCCAGCTTCAATCCCTGGTACCCAATCCCATATGGTTCCCTGAGCACTGCTATGAGTAATTTCTAAGTGTAGAAGCCGGAGCCAGGAGTAACCCCTGAGCATCACTGGGTGTAACCCCAGAAGTTTTAAAAAAAAAAAACCCTCAACAAAAGCTCTGAATAGCAGAATAACAAAAGCTGAGCATAAGATCAAGGAGCTCTAAGAGGAGGAGGGAACTGCTAGGGAAACAGCAGAAGGTAGGAAATAGTCTGAAAAGAAATGAACAGCATAACAGAGAACGATGGGATGAATTCAAGGGGAATAACATAGGAATCATTAGAGTCCCTAAAGTAAAAGAAGGCAAATGTGATGAAGAAACAATAAAGAAATCATTGCGGGGGCAGAGATATAGTATAGAGGGTAGGGTGCTTGTCTCACATGTAGCCAACCTGGGTTTGACCCCCAGAACCCTATATAGTACGCTGAGCCCCAGCCAAGTGTTATCCCTGAGCACAGAGCCAGGAGTAAGCTCTGAGCACCACTGGGTATGGCCCCTAAAACAAAAGCAAGAAGAAAAAAAAATTATCAAAAAGAATTTTCTAGAGTTGAAGATAATAGGCACCAAGATTCAAGAAACTCTAAGGGTCCCAGCAAAAATTAGACTCAGTAAGAAAATTCCAAGATATATTATACTCAAAATGACAAAAGCCAAAAATAGAGACAGAATATTGAAAGAAGCAAAATCAAGAAAGAAAACTACGATAAATAAAAGCTCTTAAGATATACAGCACAGCTATCAAATGAAACTGCAAGCCAGAAGAGTATAGAGGAACATAGTACCAAAAATTCAACAAAAATGAGCATCTCACCAAGAATCTTCTATCCAGCTGGAGTGTTATGGACAGGCAACAGCTTAGAGAGTTTTGATTCAATTTTGAAATCAATTTGGCAAGAAGCATTAAAAGACAAGACTGTACAAACTTCCCAACATGTGGCATTGAGTATGGCACTCATGGTGCATATGGTTGGCTTCCACTATATTAAGAAAGGTTGCTAAGGGGGCTGGAGCGATAGCACAGTGGGTAGGGCATTTGCCTTGCACGTGGCTGACCCAGGTTCGGTTCCCGGCATCCCATGTGGTCCCCTGAGCACTGCCAGGAGTGATTCCTGAGTGCAGAGCCAGGAATAACCCCTGTGCATCGCCAGGTGTGACCCAAAAAGCAAAAATTAAAAAAACAAAAAAAGAAAGGTTGCAAAGGAACTTATACAGTTTCAATAATTAATGTCTTATTTATATTGTTATACAGACTGTAGTGTCTAGCTAAAATTTTATTTAAAAGAGATTGACAAATTTGAAAAAATTTGAAGTGGGTCTTCAAAGTATACTCTATATGAAAACTGACACATCATCATAAAGGGAAATATATATTGTATATATAAATATATACGGAGAGTATCCCACCTGCACGAAAAAGCCTGGCAAGTTCCTCTTGGCATATTTGATATGCCAAATACAGCAACAATAATAAGTCTCATTCCCTTGACCCTGAAAAAAACCTCCACTCGTTGGGAAAAACGAGTGAGGAGAGCCTGCTAAAATCTCAGGGCTGGGACAAATGGAGACATTACTGGTGCCTGCTCAAGTAAATCGATGAACAACAGGATGACAGTGATACAGTGATACAGTGATACAGACTGTAGTGATAGCACAGCAGGTAGGGCATTTGCCTTGCATGCAGCTGACCTGGGTTCGATCCCTCCATCCCTCTCAGAGAAATCAGCAAGCTACCAATAGTATCCTGCCTGCATGGCAGAGCCTGGCAAGCTACCCGAGGCATATTCAATGTGCCAAAAACAGTGACAAGAAGTCTCACAATGGAGACATTACTAGTGCCCACTCAAGCAAATCGATGAACAACGGGACGACAGTGTTATTTATATTGTTAAAATCACTTAGCAATCAATCAAAAATTGACTTTCATTGATTTATTTTCCGATAATTCCATTTGCTATTCCTTTAAGTTTTGTTGGAGGAAGGAATATGAAATAAATTTGTTATATCCCTGTCAAAGGTACAACCTGATGGGTGAAAGGGAACCTGGATGTGTAATCACAAAAAAGGGCAGCGGCGCTCTATCTCTTTCCCACCACCTCCTTCTCCCCGCCCCCCACATTCTGTAGTCTCACACCACTTCCCCCACCCTGGGGAGGTCGATGAAGATGGGCAGGTGAAGGAAGGAATGAGAGCCAGGCTGGTTGGTCTCAATTGCCGTTTATTCCAATCTCCTCTCCATTCACTCCTGTTATTCTATCTGCTTCTCCTCCCAGGCCCCCTCTTACTTAATCTCCAAAGCACGAGGGGGTTGAGACTTGCACATAGGTGTAGTCACATCAATAGGGGTAGGTTTTTCCCCCTCAGGGGATGCTTCTTCTAGGACAGATTCTCTTTCAGCAGGACAACCCACCCAAGAGCAGAATCCCATGGGTGTGTTTCTCCTCTCCGTGTCCAACAAACATGCAAGCATTCATAATATTAATCATTTTGTATGGACACAGTAAGAGATACATTAAGCTTATAGAATTGCTCTCCTGGGATCATCTTTATCTCAGATTACAGTGCTCAGATCAGATTAGTCTTTCCTATCTCTAGCAGGGTCCTAGTCTCATCGTTGCTTTTGGATCATGATAGCATTTGTCCATGATCAAGCTCTTAACTTACAGTTAAGAATCGTGGCACTTTGGCCTGGCCATTTCAATGCCAGGGTAGCTCACAGCTTGCCCTGAGTCTCTTCAGTTCCTCATTGGGACCCTGCTTTTGGGGTGCTAGGAGCTAAGGGCAACTGAGGCTTAAGTCAAGAAAGCAGGAATGAATAATATTTGAAGCCAATTAAATCCCAAGTTACAAAAGCATAATATTAACTGTCTTCCTTTGTCCATACAAAAATGGACATTGCTTTAAAGTAAGCTATTCAAAAGACATAAGGAGAAGAGAAAGGCAATTTTAACCTACCATACAAGTTCAGTGTCCTAGAAAGATCTGACCTTACAAATTAACAGAGTCTAATTAGGGGAAAAGGCTGATTAACTGGTTGGGGAAGAGAGCATAGTGAACTGGTTACAGATAAACAAAGAAATGGGAGTGACTCCGGGGCACTGTGATGGGTGTGACTCAATAAACCTAAGCTCCTTGTGGCAAGGGTGAAAGGACAAACCAATGTTAGGTCTAAAATATTTAAAGCCATATTCCAAGACCTGGGAACATTGGTGGAGGGAGGGAGGCACTGATGGTCGAATTTAGTGTTAGAATATTGTATGCCTGAAACAATTCTATTATGAACAACTTTGTATATAACGATTTCTTAATAAAAATTCAAAAAAAATGTTAAAAAAATTTTCATTGTTAGAAATGACTTGTATCACCTGTCATCACGTTGATCTTGGATTTGCTTGAGTGGGCGCCAATAATGTCTCCACACATCCCTGTCGAGTGCTAGTGTAGCCCAATGGTATCTGCTCACTCCAGAAACACAAAGAACCTCAAACCGTTCATTCAGGGTTTTGACAAATAAGTCTGACCATCTCGTAGGTGGGTGGCCACGCTGTCTTTTGATGTCCCGTGGAATCCAGTCAGTAACAGCTCTAGTCCAGCGGTAGTCTCTAAATCACATTGTATCCAGCCCATCTGATTTTTGATGCCTTGGCAAACGAGACAGCATCCCTGATTCTTGATCGTCGACGGAGGTGAGAACTCCGGATTCTTTCTCTCACTTGAGTGAAACATGATACTCCAAGCATAATACTTTCTGTTCCTCTTTGGGATACACGAATAGCGTTCTCATCCTGTTTTCGTAGAGCCCAGGTCTCTGAGGCGTATGTTAGTGCAGGAAGAACGGTGGATTTGAAAAGATGTGCCCGGAGCTGGAGGTTTTTCATCCTCTTAAGCACTATTTCGATGCTCTTGAAGGCATTCCATGCTGTTCTTTTTCTCCTGCGCAGTTCTGGCGCCAAGTCATTCCTCGTGTTGAGTTCTTGACCCAGGTACACATAGCTGCTGCATTCGGAGATGTTCGTTCTATTGAGAGCAAATGGAACGTCAGAAACTAGGTCGTTTTTCATGAACATTGTTTTGCTGAGATTCAGCTGCAGTCCGACCTTTCCACACTGATGCTCAAAGTAAGCCAGCATTTGTGCTCTTGGATAATGTTTGGTGTTATTAGAACAATGTCATTGTTGGACACAGAGAAGGGCAGGAGCGACTCCATCATGCCCAGTTCCTGCTCCATGTCCTGTTTTACTTAAACCTTTTTGTTTTTCTTAAACCCCTGCTTCTCCCCACCCCACCCCCTACCACCTGCCATCTGTGAGGGAAGGTCATTTGGGCTGAAAACCCGGCCTTGGCAAATAGTTTTATAACAGCTATTCACTGTCTATAGAAGCCACCCAGACACAAACAGGGTGGGTAGCTGCCAGAATGTTCTGAAAACATGTCAAGATCACCTATGTGTAACTGCTTGTTTGTACTATTTGAAAGTATGTTTTCTTCTGCATCATGAAACTTGCATTTTCACTTTTGTTTTTGTTAAAATTCACAAGTGCAGGCTATGATATAAGCACTGACTATAAAATTTGCGTCTTTTCCTTTGTTCGGGGTCTTGCTTGGGCCTATGTGCCTAGAAGCTTGACCCCAGCTAGCTGGCTTAATAAACTCCACTTGTGTGTTGCATTACTGGCTGAACTTTTTGTGCAGATTCGGAGGGGGAAATTATCGACACCAGACCCTAACATTCATCAGCGAAGCAAAGGTAATGTAGTTGCCAACTGTCTATCTTTACTCCCATTCCTTCCCATTCCAGTCATCGCATGACGTTCTCGAGGGTGGCACTGAAGAGTTTTGGTGAAATGGTATCACCCTGACAAACCCTCTCTTTATGTCAATGATACATCCTTGTAGAATGGTGAGATCCTGGTGGTGAATCCGTAATACAGCTCCCGAAGGATCTTGATGTACTGAGTTTAAATGCCCTGTTTGGCTAGGGCTTCAGTGACCACTTCAGTCTCAACAGAATCAAAATCAATGAACGCTAGACAGAGCGGTATCTTGAACTCTCTAGAAACTTCAATGAGTTTGGTCACTATGTGGATATGGCCGATTGTGCTGAATCCTTTTCGGAACCCAGCTTGCTCACATGGTTGTCCTTCTTCTAGTGTTCTGCCTATTCTATTCAGGATGACTCGAGTGAACAACTTGTAGACGACAGACAACAGGCAGATTGGGCAATAGTTGCAGGTGTCATGGATGTCTCCCTTCTTGTACAACAGAACTGTCCCGCTGGTTTTCCATTTCCAACCAGCTACCTTGCATACGGATAGGTAGTGTGTGAAGAACCGAGCCAGTGTATTGATGAGTACTGGTGGCAGATTCTTCAGGTATTTGGGCCTGACCTTGTCTGGACCGGGTATTGTACGTGCCTTTACCAATGAAATGTCGTGTTAGATTTTGAAAGGGAGGACGTTGGGAACGACATATCCATCCTGCGGAATTTGGTATGTGGGCAGGCCACTCTGCGTGCTTCTGGGAGCTTGCTTTTAAGTCTCTGGATGTTGACCGTTGATGGGATTACACACACCTGGGTTCCTCTGCCGGTACCTTCATGCGTGAGGCCTGTCCGAACGTGTGGAGAGGGGCCTTGAGCATGGCTGTAGCTAGGTTCCGGTGGTCTTCGGCCGCTGGGAGCTCTGCTCGGGGTGGGGAGGGAAGCTGGAGCCCAACCCCTCTGAGGGACCCCAGGGAAGACAGCCAGGCGTGTGGGCAAGAGACTCTCTGCCCATTACTAATTACTTACTTACTTAATTAATTAATTTGCTTTTGGGGTCAGACCCAGCGATGCACAGGGGTTACTCCTGACCCTGCACTCAGGAATTACTCCTGGTGGTGCTCAGGGCACCATATGGGATGCTGGGAATTGAACCTGGGTTGGCTGCATGCAAGGCAAATGCCCTACCCACTGTACTATTGCTCCAGCCCCATCCTGCCCATTATTATTATTATTATTATTATTATTATTATTGTTATTATTATTAACAGGGGTACACTATAGGGGTACCATTTCAGACTTACAAACTTTTTTTTTTTTTTGCTTTTTGGGTCACACCTGGCGATGCACAGTGGTCACTCCTGGCTCTGCACTCAGGAATTACCACTGGCGCTGGTCAGGGGACCATATGGGATGCTGGGAATCAAACCTGGGTCGGCCGCATGCAAGGCAAATGCCCTACCCGCTGTGCTATCACTTCAGCCCCACAGACTTACAAACTTTTGTGCTTGCGTTTCATACAATGATCGAGTACCCATCCCTCCACCAGTGCTCATTTTCCACCACCAATGGTCCCAGCATCCCTCCCACTACTCCCATCCAGTCCTCCCCCCACCCCACCCTGCCTCTGTGGCAGGGCATTCCCTTTTGTTCTCTCTCTTCTTTTGGGTGTTGTGGTTTGCAGTAGAGGTATTTAGTGACCGTCATGTTCAGTTTATAGTCTACTTTCAGCCCGCCTCTCCCATACCGATCGGGCCCTCCTAGCACCCTTTACTTGGTGGTCCCTTCTCTATTGGGGCTGCCTTTTCCCCGAGCATGCAAGGCTGGCTTCTAAGCTATGGAGAAATCCTGGTACTTATCTCTGTTGTTCTTGGGTGTTAGTCTCCCATTCTGTTACTTTATATTCCGCAAGTGAGTGCAATCTTTCTATGTCTCTCCCTCTCTCTTTCTGACTCATTTGACTTAACATGATACTTTCCATATTGCTCCACCTATATGAAAATTTCATGACTTCATCTTTTCTAACAGCTGCATAGTATTCCATTGTATAGATGTACCAAAATTTCTTTAACTAGTCATCTGTTGTCAGGTACTTGGATTTTTTCCAGATTCAGTCTATTGTAAACAGTGCTGCAATGAACATGAAATGCAGATGTCACTTCTACTATTCTTTTTTGCATCTCTGGGATATATTTCCAGAAGTGGTATTGGTGGGTCAAATGTGAGCTCAATTTCTAATTTTTTGAGAAGTGTCTACACTATTTTCCAAAAGGGCTGAGCCATTTGGCATTCCCACCAACAGTCTGTGCGTGGTTGACTTCTATCTTCAGTGCATTGTGTCTGCAAAGGTAGTTGGTACAATTTCTATCTTCCTGATTCTATTGAGGTATATTTTGTGACCCAGCACATGGTCTATTTTGGAAAATTATTTTTAAGGGTAGGAGCACACCTAGAAGTACTCAGAGCTTTATCCTGACTCTGTGCTCAGGAATCATTCTTGCCTATGCTCGGGTGACCATATGGTTTGTCAGGGGTTGAACCTGGGTCAGCCACATGCAAGGCAAGCACCTTAGTTGCTTTACTATCACTCTGGCCCCCTTTCTTTTTTTTGTGCTGCTGGAGATTGAACTCAGGGTCTCACACTTATGGGTTAATGCTGTAAAGTTGTGCTTTGTCTTCAGCTCCTGTGTTTCCTCATCACCACACCTTTGTTTGTTTGTTTTCATTTGGGGTTATACCTGACACAGTACTCAGGGCTTACTCCTGGCTCTATACTCAGAAATTGCTCTTGGCAGTGCTTGAAAGACCATATGGGATGATGGGGATTAAAACCAGATTAACTGTGTGCAATGTGAATTCAATAGTGGGTGCATTCAGTGGCTGAGAACCACCTTCCAAGGCCAGCCAAACAGTGACGGTCAAACGAAGGAATGGGTCACAGGCTGGTTGGTAATCACTTATCATTCATTCAAGTCTCACAGTGTTAGTTATATAGAAATCGTGAAGGGTGGGAGTACACCTAGGTGGGGTTGAACATTATCATAAAAATAAACAGACATAAAGCCACTCCTTCAGGGGAAGTTCTTCTAGGACATTTATTCAAGGACAAAATCTTATCTGGGAGTTCAGCACTCTAGATTACTAGAAGATCACTCAAGTGCAGGATTCCATTTTAGGATTCTATCTAAGGGCATATTGCTTTCTCCTTTCTTTAGCTAGTAATCCATTTATTCCTAATAACTTTGTATGATCAGTAAGAGATATATTGAGCTTAAATAGTGATTCTTTCTGGAGACACCTCACTCTATATCCTAGACCACAGTTCTTAGGCCAGGTTAGTCTTTCCTAAACCCAGTAGGGTCCTTAGTTACTTCTTTTGGGGTCATGACAGAGTTTGTTCCAGGACAGTGCTCTTAACTTATTATACTTTTTATGGTGCTTAGTTTGTCCATTTTCGATATCATGGTAGCTTACAGCTGGCAGTCTTCTGAGAGTTTCCTGCCCACATGGGACAGCCTTGCAAGCTTCCCATGGTGTATTCATATGCTAAATCCAGTAACAAGCTGGATCTCCTTCCCCTGACCCTTAAGAGCTCCCAGTGCAACATCGTTAGGAGGGCTGAGCGGAGATGGACTTCTAAGATCTCAGGGAAAGGACGAAATGAGATGTTACTGAGCCCACCCGAGAAATCAGTGATTAACGGGATTTTGGGATTTCGTGATCGTGAATAATGGGCAGGAGAGATAACTCAAAGGACTGGAGCACACGCCTGGCATGCACAAAGGCTGAGTTCAAGCCCAGGTATTGATGCCCCCACCTCTCTAAACACTGCTGTTGCTGCCCTGGAGGCCCATAGTACTCTGAGGCCAAGCAGCACTACATCACATGTCTGAGAATTAAGCCCTTCTGCCTGTACAGCCAGACTGAGTATCACTGGCAATGCCCCCCCCCACTTCCTGAGCACTGCTTGGAAGCATCCCCACCCTGACCCCCCAAAAAGAGGTTTTATCTTTAGAAATTGAACTGTATTGTTTATGGTAGTGTGCAAAACCTCATATCATTATATAATGTGTTCCATTTTTTAAATTGATGATTCATAACCTTAATAGTTTTTAATGTAGAAATTTAGGAAAGATTAATATAATTGACCCAAAAAAGGAATTAATATTATGCTACTATAGCACAATTCAAATGTTATTTTTAAGCTCCCTCTCAAATGCATCACTGGAAAAAAACCTCAAATATATATTCCTACTCTTTCATAATAGGTAAAATTATTTGATTCTGATGCCCTGGAATTGTTTCATGTTTTGCATATCTTCTGAATGTAACAATCTTCTATTTATTTTGATATATTAAGAAATGGTTTTGATATATTAAGAAATGGAGAGGTCCTCTAAGGGCTGGGCAGCTTTGCATGAGGGAGACTCTGGTTCAAGTCACTGCGCTGCCCAAAGTGATCCCTGAGCACAGAGCCAGGAGTATAGCGTGAATCCCAGTAGTCGAAAAACCAAAAATTTCTTTAAAAGATTAAGAAAAAAGCTTGCTTCAAGTACAATCATTGTGTCCAAAAAAGGAGAAGAAACAATGGCAAAAATAAAGGGAGATGGGGAGAGAGGGAGGGTGGAGGAAAGGGGAGGAAAATGCTTTGGCGAACATAAATTCTTGAATAAGCTCATTCCAACCCAGATTAGAAAAGAAAACCTCTTTGCTGTCCACTCCAATCTATTGTTCCCTTTGTCTACCTCAACAATTATGCCACAGAAAATTAGAACACAAGCAGAAAACACATGCCAAGGAGATCTTAGTTGCCCCAATGTTGCACTTAACCAAAGAATAACATTGAATAAGTGATGATCATTTCATACAGACTATGCTACAATTGCTTTCCACTTATTGCCGAAACGTCCAAAGTCCTGTTTATCCCTAGATCTAATTACTCTATTGTGTTTTTATAAACCAAATAAAGACTAAGCTTCTTTATGTTTCCCTTATTTTCTTTCCTTCTTATTCGTTTTGTGTTATCCTGTTCTTTACTGCTTTCTTTTCTCTTCTATTCTCAATGCCAGGCAATGAGGCAGTGAGGAATGGTGTGTTTTGCAGAGGTGGAATATAGAGCAAGGAAGAAGTTTTAAGGAGGTTTACTAGCAGCATGTACACTGACGCTCAGGATCAGGGCCGAGCAAAGGGCTGCACAGGGATTGTGAGTGAAGGAAAAAAGGAGATCGGGATCAATTCACTGAGAAAATAATCAATTGAAATAAAGCATATTGAAAACAACAAAAGCCAAATATCAAAGAAAGGAAAGAGCCTTGGCTCACTAAACTAGAATTGGAAGTGTCAGTATAAAGGGATGATTTTTAAGGTTTTCAATGAAGTTATGTCCAGAATATCCTTTGCTCAAAGACTAATAAGGTACTTTGCACTTAGGATAGTGCCTACAGAGATGCCAGTTACATAGGGAAGAAGTAAATAATATTTTCTTCTACAGTAGAAAAGAGGTAAATGATTTTTTTTCTCAAAGATTACCATACAAAATTCAGAGGCTGGAAGAAAGAAAAAATTTAAATTGAAATTTGAATTTAAAAGGAAATAGGGACTGAAGTAATAGTACAGCGAGTAGGGTACTAATCGACTGGGGTTCAATCCCTGGTACCTCATATGGTCTCCCGAGCCTATCAGAAGTGAACCATGAGAGCAGAGCCAAGACTAAGTCCTGAGCACTGCCGGATGTGACCCCACCAAAATAAAAATTTTTTAAAAGGAAAAACACATAACAAACTGTGAAGCAAGTTAACTCTCGTTAAAATTGTCCAGAGGGGAGGCAATATGGCAGTGGCACAGATGCAGGTGCCAGGACAGGTGGAGCAGTGATGGCTCTTGAAACTCTGAACTGTGGGGCGCAGTGGCACAGAAACTCTGTATAATTTTGTGGGAATAAATGTAAGTGTCATTTCTTTAAAAAGGCACTTTTCAAGTCCAGCCTGGCACCTGGAGCTTCCACAGGACCCCAAGTCCCTGCCATGAGCATCCGGCTTGCATGGCTGAGGAGCCTCAGAAACTCACAGCCAGGTGCCTACTCTGGGCCAGGAAAGCAAATCAAGATTTAAAACCTTTGCTGTCACTTCCATGGCCCAGAGCACTTGCAATGCCCCAAGTATATCTGAAAAAGAGTGCCGCTCACAGCATATTTGGAGGAAAATCTCCCTGAGTGCCCACTGGCTGGAGGCCAGACCCAAGGACTGGGTGTGTGCCCCCTAGTCAGGTTCTGTTGGACTGGTGGCTACAGCCCACCCAGAACATCTGAGCTGCACACAGGAGCAGCCTTGGCCCCAGTCCTGGTCCCTGCTGGAGTGGCTACTGCCATCACCGCTGGGGCCCAGAAGGTGCAGCAAGGCCAGTGGGTCAACCTAAACCCAATGGGCATGAGCATTGGCAGCCTGATGATGCCCTCAGGTTTCCAGATACCACAAAGTCATCACTATGCCTCTGGCCAGACTCCAACAACTTGGGACCAAGTATTCCCAGAAATTAAACCACCAAAATTTAGGTACACGAGAGCCACACCCACAAACCATGCCCTTCTCCACCATCCAAGCTTATTTATGGTCTTTGCTCCAGAGACCATAAATAAATCTTGAAAGAGATAAAAAGGATACAGTACGTCTTCTTAGACCCATGCATGGCTGAATAATCTAAGGCACATCAGAGTACGGTGGGTTAGCCCAGTGCCCGCCCAAACAGAGCTCTGGTATTCATTTGCTCCCACAATCCAAAATCACCACTATGTCCCAGTCAGACTCTACCATCTTGGGACAGATGTCACTGAGATACTAATTTTTCCAAATTAATATTCTGCTGAAAATTCAGGTATATGGGTTTTGTGACTTGAAGTCAGGATGGGATACCTTCCCCCACCCTTCTCTGTATTTCTGAAAGTCCTGGCAGTCATATCCACAACCCAAAGCTGCCACCCATTTAAAAAAGCTACTCCAACTGCTCAGTATAAAACTACTGAACTCCTTGAGAAAACACAATGATCTCTTGATACCTGTATTGCAAACCAAAAGGTACAAAACAAGAGACAGAAAGAGAGAGAGAGAGAGAGAGAGAGAGAGAGAGAGGAGGAGGAAGAAGAAGAAGAAGAAGAAGAAGAAGAAGAAGAAGAAGAAGAAGAAGAAGAAGAAGAAGAAGAAGAAGAAGAAGAAGAAGAAGAAGAAGAAGAAGAGGATGATGATGAAGAGGAAGAAGAAGAAGAAAAGATAATGGGAGGGAAACTAGAGATATTTTTGGTTGAAAATGTATACGGGTGGAGAGATGGGAGTTGGATAATTTTAAGACCAAAACCCAATCATGAACAGCTTTGTAATGGTCTATCTCAGTGATTCAATAAAAAAATTATTTAAATTGCCCAGAAAACACCAAAATACCAATGTAAATTTAATTTTCTTTTGTGTATCTATAATAATCCAGTATATTTACAGCACAAAATATAATATACTTCAACGAATATGACATATTATGGAAAATTCAATAGGAAAAAGAGCCTTTAGAGAGAGTACAGAAAAAAACCTCTGTGTAAGTTGAAAACAACATCTTAGCTGGCAGCAAAATTGCACAGCTGGTACCATTTGGGGAACAAAATAGAAAAACATTTTAAAGCCTAGTCATTTTTTCAGAAGGCTCTCAAAAATATTTGTTCATTAAAAATAGTTTCTCAACTTGAAACCTCATGTTCTTCATTTTCACATAGTGAAAATGTCAGTGAATATTCTAATAGGATTTTCATTTCAGAACTTTAAAAATTGCTGAAAACCTTGTAGTGGAAATAAGTAGGAATAAAAAGCAATGAGGGGGAAATGGTCTTGCCAATAATACAAGCATAAAATAATAATAATCAAATATATTATTTATCATCTTAAATATTTAGCATTGTTGGAATAAAAGGTATTAAATCATTAAAATGAAGAGTACAAAGATAAACATTTTTATATTAAATAAAGGAGAAATTACAATCAATGAAAAATGCCAGAGAAATAGCCCAATGGGCTTGAGCAGATGTTTTGCATACAGGCCTGAATTCAATCCGTTATACCTTATGGTCCCCAAGAACCACGAGAGCAGTCCCCTGAGCACTGAGCACTGGGAGTAGCCCCTGAGCATTGCCACATGTGGCTCCAAAACAAAACAAAAAAATATAAAGAACAAATGAAAATTTGTGGATATTAGTTTTTAAAATGGTCAATTTAAATATTAACTGTTCTCCTCACTTCCAAATAAAATGAATTAGACCTTCAAGAAATAAAAACCAGAGCTAAAAAGATAGCACTTCTAGGTACAACCCAAAAACCAGAGAGTGAGAGAGAGAGAGAGAGAGAGAGGAGGAGGAGGAGGAGGAGGAGGAGGTTAGGGTTACAGCTTAGTACTACAACATATGCCTCTCATACCATTCAAGTATGATACCCTGGGTTGGATCTATGGCACAACAAAATAGATTAACAAACCCCAAGATAATTGTTACTAGATGTACTGATGATCTTTTACATTGACTCTGGACTGAACCTGCGACATTCTTTGGTCCAAGAAATATTAGCAAGAATGATGAAAGCAGAGCTTGATAAGGACTTAAAGTCTTAGAACATTTATTCTTGGGAGTCATTTATCATCTTGAGGAAAAATACCTTTCATCTAGACTTTAATGAGTGGAGTCTGATTTGAGATAAACCCTGAAGTATGAGAGACCCTGAAGTATTATATTCCTAGCCATCTTCCTGGGGAAATGAATTCACATGAGAAATCTCAGACAGAGCATGATAAAAGGAACCTTCCAGTCTACCCATGGAACTATGTCAATTACAAAATATTCATTGTTGGGACCTGAACAATAAAACAGCAGTTAGGGCAGTTGCCTTACATGCAGCTCACCTGGGTTCACTCCCAGGCATCATCATGTGGTCCTTCAAGCCCACCAGAAGTGATCACTGAATGCAAGGAGTAAGCTCTGACTGTTGAGTGTGGCTAGATACCCCCCCAAAAGAAATCTTTTCTTACATACAGTTCCCCAAAGAGCTAGAAACTGAACTACAATATGATCAGGTAATTCCACTTCTGGATAATTATCTGAAGGAAAGGAAAACATTAACTCAAAAAGATACATGTAGACCTATGCTCACTGGTGCATTGTTTACAATAGTTCATACAGAAATATTTTGTATCCACTGATGGCTAAATGTATAAAGTAAGTGTGGTATAAGCATACAGTACTTGGCTCTGGCTGAGTGGGCTTGACAGTTCAGTTTTTGAGCCAGCAGTGTTTGAGAGTCACACCCAGAGTTGCTCAGGAGATGACTGAAGCAAGACATCAAATTGGGCATCTCAACCAATTGGGTATATCAACCATCTAGGCCTGAGCTTGTGCAAATTGAGTTATCTTGCTAGTCACATACACCTTCTAAAATATAATCATATAACATATTCTAAATTAGAGATGGTTTCTATGATCCCATAGCTATTAGGCATCTCTTAGATGTGGGATCAGATTAAAATAATTCCCTCCCCTTCAACTGCTTCCTCTAAGTTTCCAGATAGTGTCTACTTAAAACCTCATCCTGCCTATCTTGCAAATGTAAAAGGGCTGAAAAGATATACAATGGGCCAGACAGATAGTATAGAGGTTAAGACACTTGCTTTGCATGCAAGACACATGCAAAGCAAGTGTCTTAACCTGGATGGAATCCCTGATACTGCTAATGGTTCCCCAGGCACCCCCACAAGTCTTTCCTAAGCACAGAGCCAGGAACACTCCAGAGTATGGTTGAATCCCACCACATCCCACCCCACAAAAGAAAATTCACCAAGTTAAAAGAAGCAAAATCAAGGGATAGAGACATCATTTGGGGACCTAGGTCCAGCTATTCCTATAGCCAATACTGGGTTGGGAGTTATGGGCCTTGAGCACCATTTGGTATAGCTCCAAAATAAACAAAAACAAAATTTTTAAAAATGGGAAAAAAGTGGCAATGGAGACACTTAGAATATTCTTTTAGGGTAGTGAATAAAAGTTTCCTGAGAACTTTAATGGACAGAAAATAAATGTGAATGAGAATTTTGTTTTTATTTTTATTTTGGAGTTATTTGGGTAGGGGATCATACCATCTGTCACTCAGGAGTTGCTCTTGCCTCTGTGCTCAGGAATTATTCAGGAATTACTCCTGGCAGTGTTCAGGACCATATGAGATGCCAGGGACAGAACCCGGGCAAGCTGCGTGCAAGGTCACTCTACTCACGGTACTATCATTCCAGCACCCTGGGACAGGGGATTTTATGAATTTCTATGAGCTAAACCAGAACCACCCTTTTAAAATCTGAGAGATATGAACCAAGGTAGAAATTTCCTTTGAAGCCAGTATCACTTGTATCGCTTGTCATCCCGTTGATCTTCAAGTTGCTTGAGAGGACGCCATTAATGTCTCCATTCGTCCCTGTCATGTGCTAGTGTAGCCCAATGGTATCTGCTCAAAGCCAGTATTCTTTTTTTTCTTTTTATTATTGCTATTTTTTTAATCACTGTGAGATACAGTTACAAAGCTTTCCTATTTGAGTCTCAGTCATACAATGGTTAATCACCCAACCCTCCACCAGTGCACATCTCCCACCACCAAGGTACCCAGTATCTCCCCATATCCCACCCCTCCCCCTGCCTCTATGGCAGACAATGTCCCCCATATTCTTTTTGTATTGAGAAGCCAGTTTTCAATGTAAGAATATTCTCACACATGGGAACGCACTGCTTGCCTCATCATTGTTATAAACATAACATTACAAGAAATAAAAGAGCATGTGATTTTAAAAGCACTCTCTTACTAAAAACAGAAAACATCATTTTAAATCAATAATATATTTTATCTATAACTTATACATAGAGAAATTATACATTGTAGATAAGGGCTGGAGTGATAGCACAGCGGGTAGGGCGTTTGCCTTGCACACTGCCGACCCAGGTTCGATTCCTCCGCCCCCCTCGGAGAGCCCAGCAAGCTACTGAGATTATCTTGCCCACACGGCAGAGCCTGGCAAGCTACCTGTGACGATATGCCAAAAACAGTAACGAGACGAGTCTCACTGTGGAGACATTACTGGTGCCCACTTGAGCAAATCGATGAACAACGGGGTGACAGTGACAGTGACAGTGACAGATAAGAGTACAGAAACTGGAGATATGCCTGATAGTCAGGAGGGTTTCTTAGTTTGGCTCTACCACAGCTTAGATGAAAATTATCTCCAATCACCAAACTTCTTTTTTCTCTGATTTCTATACTTAGCTAAACAACATTATTTGGTTCCTTGGTTACTTTACTATCAAGTAAATGGGCATACCAGTAAATAAGTGCTAAGGTAATAAAATTATTAGCTGGATTAATTATCCAGCTAATGAAAATATTGATCTTTTCAAACTTAGTACAGTGATCTTACAGTGCATGCATATATTTATTATTCTGAGGATATGTTAAATTATAAATTTGAAAATATTAGTTTATGAATAGTGAACATTTTGGTATTAAATTTTTTGACTACTGGGCCAAAGTGATAGTACAGCAGGTAGGCCACTTGCCTTTTACACGGCCAACTTGGGATGGATCTCTGACATCACATATGATCTCCTCAACTAAGGCAAGGGGTAATTCTTGAGTGGATTGGCAAGAGTAACCCCTGAGCATTGCCAGGTGTGGCTCAAACCCCCCCCAAAATAAAAAAAATTAAAAAGCTATCCATGAACTCTAGGAAAGTCTGCATCCTGGTTTACAGTAATTTTCCAGAATTAGAAGCTTGTCTTTGTGAACTAAACATTTCTACAGATAGAGTAAAACAAAACTGGTGAGACCAAAAATAAACAGGAAAACAAAAAACAAAAACCCTCTAATCCTTTTGTGAGTTTTAATAAACTACTGGATACTAATTTAAAATTCACAGAATTACTGTGGAATGTTAGTTAATAGTAGTAATATTAATTCCATTAACGTACTATTAAATACCAGATTATTTAAAGAAATGGAATATGTTAGTAATGTTGATATCTGCAAGCAAAGTACATTCTTCATTTCTTCATACATTGAAATCTGATCATGTATTGGTTTCATCCTAATGAATACCTGGGAGAGTGACAACATAAATATTGACCACAATTACATCAGCGTTTGTAATTATAATTACAATAGCTTGAGTTTGAGGTACATTTGGTGTTTACTTGGATACATATGTGTATATTATGAATCATCCTACCACGTGATATATTACAGAATATACTTAATCATATTTTAAAGGCTTAACTTCAAACCATCAATATAGGTTTCTTTTTTTGAAGGTAAGATTTAGTGACTGTGACTAAGGGGCCCAAGAGATAGTACAGCAGGCAAGGAAGGCACTTGCCTTGTATCCTGCCAATCTCAGTTTGAGTCCCTGGCACCAATATAATTTCTTGAGCATCGCCAGTGGTTATTAAACACAAGAGTAGGGAATAGCACCCAAGCACCACTTGGTATTACCCAAATTCCATCCTGCCCTTCCCCCCCAAAAAAATTGTGACTTAGGGTTCAGGGAGAGAGCTCAAAGAGCTGAGAGCACCTGCCTTTCATTCGAGGGCCTCAAGTTTGATCACTGGCACCAAACTATCAGGCCCGCACCACTGGTTGAATAATGCTAGGAGTAGCCCCCAGTTTCCCTAAAGTTAGAGCACTACTGGGAAGGATTCTCCCTCTCCTCTCCCCAAAAGGGAGTGTGACTGAAGAGCCAAGCAAAGCGTTCAAGTAGTAAAGTACATGCCTCGCATGTTCAGTCCCAGCGCTGACAGTGCTTGCTTCCTGCCCCAGCACTGCGGCATGCAAGCCTGGTGCAGCTGCGGCACCGAACCAGCAAGCCTTTACTGCCTGGCTGAAAATCACTCTGACTGGCCACCTCCCCACACATACTATTTTTTTAGGTTTTTTAACAAAATTTGAATAATAAATGGAATAGAATTCTATACATATAAATATGCATACAAGAAGGCAGGTGAACAGGGTGGTTAGTACGCAAAATCATCATTACATCATCATTTTGGTTTGGATTCTTTTGAATTTGGGGGGACACACTACATATTTAAATAAATTTTGTGGCTAGGAGTTTAATTTTAAAGGCTGATATGATAGAAATATTTGATAAATAGTTTTTATGAATGCTTATTATTTTTTTCAAATTTGTTCTGTATTTTTTTCATACATGTGAAAAGCTACATTACGGGAGTCATATTTGAATAGAACTGGAAAATGCCACTGTAGAAAAAGCCATTTTATTATTCGTTTAAGCTCATATCTCAACAAATAACCAAAACATAGTTTGTGCTAAAATTGAATTATATTATATTTTTCTAAAATCCAACTTTTAAGGACCAGAGCAATAGCTCAGTGGTTAGGGCATTTGCCTTGCCTGTAGCCAAACCCTGGTTCAATCCCCGGCATCACATATGGTTCCTTGAGCACTCCTTGCCAGAAGTAATTCCTGAGTGCTAACCCTTGAGCATCAACAAGTGTGCCTCCCACCAAAATAAAATAAAATAAAATCCAGATTTTATTCTGGAAGAATAATAGAAACAAAGGAGAGATATGACTGATATCAAATAGGTTAATTTGAAAATTTCAAAATACGCAAACTTACTAAATTGTGAGTTCCATAAGACAGAGACTATTTCAAAAGACATGTTTATGTTTCTCATAGTATATTATTTTGAACATTAAAGATGACTGTATCACTGTATCACTGTCATTCCATTGATCATCGATTTGTTCCAGCGAGCACCAGTAACATCACCATTGTGAGACTTGTTACTGTTTCTGGCATATCGAATATGCCACAGGTAGCTTGCCAGGCTCTGCTGTGTGGGCGAAATGCTCTTGGTAGCTTGCCGGGCTCTCTGAGAGGGATGGAGGAATCGAACCCGGGTCAGCACGCTCTATCTGCTGTGCTATCGCTCTAGCCCTATAAGGTCTGTAGGGAGAAAAACATTAAAGATACTTCATAAATAGTTGTTTATTTGATTGGAACTAATGATTCTAGTATCAAAACAACCTTGGAATCTAAATATTCACAGGAGTTAAGGCACTTGTCTTACATGTGATTGACTCCAGATCCATCTGTGACACCTATAGTCCTATGACCACATCTGGCCCCCCAAATATCACCAGGAATAAACCCTGAGCACAGAGCCAGGAGAAGTCCCAAATACCAATGAATGTAGCCCACCACTGCCCCCAAAGTAATATAAATAAATCACTGTATCACTGTCATCCCGTTGTTCATCGATTTACTTGAGCTGGCACCAGTAACGTCTGTATTCCTTCCAGCCATGAGATTTTAGCAGCCTCTCCTTACTCATCTTTCCCAACAATTGGAAGCTCTTTCGGGGTCAGGGGAATGAGACCTATTGTTACTGTTTTTGGCATATTGAATATGCCACGGGTAGCTTGCCAGGCTCTGCCCATGTAGATAGGATACTCTTGTACTCTGGGTAGCTTCCCGGGCTCTCCAAGAGGTATATGTATGTATGTATGTATGTATGTATGTATGTATGTATGTATATATATATATAAAGCCTATATATATGTATATATAAAGCCTATATATATATATATACATATATATATAGGCTTTCGCCTTTCATGCAGCCAACCCGTGTTCAATTCCTCTGCCCCTCTCGGAGAGCCCAGCAAGCTGCCAAGAGTATGGAGCCCGCACGGCAGAGCCTGGCAAGCTACCCGTGTGTATTGGATATGCCAAAAACAGTAACAATAAGTCTCTTAATGAAAGACGTTACTGGTGCCCGCTCGAGCAAATTGATGAGCAACAGAATGACAGTGACAGTGACAGATATTACTCTCTATGATTTGTTGCCTACTGTTTGAACTCCATCAAATAGTGGTAATTATAGAAAATGGGTAAGAAGTGTCTTATAATGTGTCTTCCGGCCACGCAGTCCAGAAAGCTGTGTGGAGCATGGCAGCAGTTGGGTAGTGGAGGTCGGCTGCCGGGGCCGGGTTTCTTGGGGTGGGGATGGTTCTCACCCGCCTATCTCTGGGGCACCCCAAGTGAAAACAGCCTGGTGCAGAGTCTGGTGACATGGCTATAGGGGCTTCATTTTATACTTCCATCTGGGAGGAGCAGCCGTTGAGATCTGGAGGGTGGCCAATAAGAAGGCAGGGTATGGCAGGATGTGTCTTACGGGTGTGATCCCTGGGTCACTGGAGATTGGCGGATAGCAGGCAGAGGATCTCTGCTTCCGGGTCTCGTTGAGTCCTGAGTCCAGGGTCACAAATTGGGACTTCATTCATGCATGAGGCTCAGCCAGAGCGTCCAGAAAGCGGCCTGGAGCGTGGCGGCGGTTGTGTAGTGGAGGCCGGCTGCCGGGGCTGGGTCCCTTGGGGTGGGGAGGGTTCTCACCCACCCCCCTCTGGGGCGCCCCAAGTGAAAACAGCCTGGCTCAGAGTCCATAAATAAATAAAAGCAAATTTTTTCCCTTAAAAAATGTTAAAGGTAAATGTTATTGGAGGGTTTAAATGTTAGGATTTAGATGAGTTTTTGTTAAAAAAAAAAGGCACAAGTATAGTTATGAGTGTGAGAATTTATGATTGTACATTCTTTTAACTAACATAGTTAGAATGGCAATACAAAGACCAGAGAGATAGTACAGGGAATTAGGGTTCTTTCCTTGCATATGGTCAAACCAGGTTTGATCCCCCATGCCACATGTGGTCCCCTGAGCACCACCAGGAGTGATACCTGAGTGGTCTGGGCGAAGCCAGGTATAGCGGAAAAAAATAGAAAAGAAAAGAGAAAAGAAAAGAAAAGAAAGGAGAGAAGAGAAGAGAAGAGAAGAGAAGAGAAGAGAAGAGAAGAGAAGAGAAGAGAAGAGAAGAGAAGAGAAGAGAAGAGAAGAGAAGAGAGAAAAAAGAAAAGAAGAGAAGAGAAAAGAAAAGAAGAGAAGAGAAAAGAAAAGAAAAGAAAAAGGTGGCAATGGGCACAAATCACAAATCTATCACAGATATAAATCACATATCGGGTAGGACAATTGAAATGATCACCTCCAGATAGTGGCTCATTGACAGTGTTATCTTGCATACAGTGTATCAGTCTCAAAATCCAAGAGGTAGTGAAAAAGCAAGGTACTCCTATTTATGATCAACAAATTGCTATTTGGGCTACAGGTATTCAGGTAGAAAGTCTAAAATGTGTCCCTGAGAGGGGCAAAGTCAGGGGTTTTAAAGAAGATTAAGTAGTTAAAGAAAATAGTTGATTAGTGCTTCCAAGCTTAGGCTATTATTAGCTAAACATAATAGGTTACTGATTCTTTAAAAAGGATAAAAGGGAACACGAGTAATTCTACATTCTGGCTAAGAGTCTATAATCATCAGTTCTCATGATCCAAATCACTTCTCCAACAATTGCTTGCTTGGTGATTTCTGCACTACTGGTGCCCTGAACCTCTCAATTGCATTGGAGGTGTGGGCAGCCCTAAGCGCACCAATAAGCAATTCTGAGACACCAGCAGGGTGTCCAAGCATTCAGTACAATTCTGACACTATCAACCCCGGAAGGCAGTTATGCCCATATTCCACCAACACAACTTGACACTATCAACCCCTATCAACAATATCAACAACTATCAACAATAAGACAGCATCAGATTCCACAGATTAAGGGCTCAATTTCCCACCACTGCCCTCTACTGCAGAAGTGCAGCTGTCACCCAGGCTTTAGACCAACTGCTCAGAGCAGAGGTCTCCACACCTCCCACCTCAAATTCACAGGTCCGCCAAAGTATCTGTGTGTCTAAACAACAGGACATAAGAGGTTCTTAGGCAGCCTTCTGAGGTTTGGTTAATTTGTTACATTAGCACATTGACCTCACCCAACCTATGTCAACTAAAATCACCACTGTGGAAAAATTTTAAATTTAGCAAAAGAAATTTATCTCAAAAGTGATTGAGAACCAGACTGAGGTAAGTAGGCCCAGAGATCATAGTTAGGTTTCTTTGGAAGACTGGCCCTTTGGCCTCAGTTTACAAATTTTAAAAGGCTATCTCATTGATTAGAAAACATTTTTCTATTAACTAAAAAAATTTTTAAAAAAATTGTGCCAGAGGGCGGCTGCAGCTGTTGTGGATTCCTCCCTCTTTGCCACTTGTGGATCAGCTGGTCTGTCCTGGGATCTGGTCTGTGAATTGAGCAGCCGAACGAGGACACAAGCCACTGGGGGGCGGAGGAAGGGGGACGGGTTCCTCTTGCACTTTACCAAATTGCACATTTTCCAGCTCTCATGTTATAGCTGCCCTTTTGCACTCAAGCAGTTCTAGGGCTCACATCTACACACTCCGCTTCAGGACTCGCTCTGCTCCCTCCTTCACCTGTCTGAGGAGCCTCAAAGGGGTCAAGGGGCAGTGGCCACTCTTCAGCCTTCCCCAAGATCTCTGGACTCATCTCAGAGGTCAGCAGTAGCTAGGTATGGCCCCCAAGCAAGAATGTCTTGTTTAGCACATATGCTGCCGAAGTCTGTGTGCTACTTGCACCCGTGTGGCTGAGTACATGCGGTGCCTGAGCACATGGGTCGCTGGCATCTCCCCTCTTGAGATGTGTACTTTCATGCTTTCCTGTCTAATACTAGAATGTGTGTAGGGGATCTCTCTGCCCTTGGAGAAGCCCGCATTCTCTCTTGAATGCATTACTCTGTCTCTCTTACTCTCCACTCTCTCCCACGTTCTCTTTCTCCTTCCCTTCAAAAACCCTCCAAATGAAATCTGTTTTACTTCAAAAAGAAAGAAAGAAAGAAAGAAAGAAAGAAAGAAAGAAAGAAAGAAAGAAAGAAAGAAAGAAAGGAAGGAAGGAAGGAAGGAAGGAAGGAAGGAAGGAAGGAAGGAAGGAAGGAAGGAAGGAAGGAAGGAAGGAAGGAAGGAAGGAAGGAAGGAAGGAAGGAAAGAAGAAAAAGTCTTGTTTATAGTCCCACAATTCTTCACAAGGTAAATGTCAGTCCCCTGACCCCTCTAAGGGTCACTCCAGAACACAAAACCAGAAATAGCCCCTGAGCAAACACTGGGTATGGCCCAAACTCCCTTCCCTCCATCCTCCCTACCGAAAGTCATTGCTTCATTATCTTTAGCATTCAAGTAGGCACAAGGCCAAAGAAAAGGAAGACAGACATTTTCTAACAGACCAAACTGGATTTTTTTCTTTTTTGGGGCTCACACCCATTTTCTCATGAGATCACCAATTTATTTCAAAAGATACTAAGTAGAGCAAGGTGTGGGGGAAAGGTGCAGTTTCCATTCCCTCACCAACCACTTGTCTCCATACATGGGAAACATTCATGCATTCACTCTACTCTTGAACTCCACCTCTAACCTAAAGTCCTCTTTTCTTGAGTTTCTATGGAATCCTCATTACATAGGCTTGACTGACTCATTGGCCACTGACAACTGAACACAACCTCTAGCCACACACCTTCTATTTAACACATAAATTCTAACCTTTATTCACACTAGGCTGTCTGGCAACTAATCCCTTTTTCAGTTGTTTTCAAAAGTTATATCATTAACATAATAAGAGTCATCTGTAGTGCTTTCAACACAGAAAATTCCAATGTTCTGGGAGATCTATAAGTATTGTGAGTGAAGACCAACTATGTATGTGAATCTCAATGACCAATTACATATATATATGTATATATATTTTTTTCACTTCACACCACAATTTCATAGTTTTAAAAACAATCCTGAACTAGTTCAAGGCGAGAGGTACAACTTCTCTGTAATTGCTCCCCAGCTCGATTTCTTGTTTTGTCTTGTTTTGCTTTTAGGACTATGCCTGGCAGTGCTCAGGGTTTATTCTTGACTCAGCTCAGGAATCACTCCTAGCATAGCTCAGGGGACCATATGAGGTGCTGGGGATTGAACCCCAGTTGGCTGCACACAAAGCAAGCAACGTACCCCACTGCATTATCTCTCCAGCCCTTTTTAAAATGACTTCACTGTCACTGTCATCCCATTGCTCATCAATTTGTTCAAGCAGGCACGAGTAATGTCTCTCATTGTGAGACTTATTGTTACTGTTTTTGGCATATCCAATACGCCATGGGTAGCTTGCCAGGCTCTGCTATGCGGACGAGATACTCTGGTAGCTTGCTAGGCTCTCTGATAGGGGCAGAGGAATCGAACACGGGTCGGCCGCGTGAAAGGTGAACGCCCTACCCTACCACTGTGCTATCGCTCCAGCCCAAAATGACTTCACAGATATAAAATTTTTGCACTTGTACATTCATTTAGAAAGAAGCAAAAGCTAAAGTGTTCAAGGCTGGAGCAATCACACAGTGGGTAGGGCGTTTGCCTTGCATGCGGCTGACCCAGGTTCACTTCCCAGAATCCCATATGGTCCCCTGAGCACCACCGGCACTAATTCCTGAGTCCATGATCGAGGAGTAACCCTGTATATTGCAGGGTGTGACCCAAAAAGCAAAACAAATTAAAAATAAAAATAAAAAAAATAAAGAAGTGTCCAGTGCATTTTTTAGATGACAATAGTACCATCAATTCAAACTTACATTTTGGTGCTGAGTCCACAGCCAAAGTCCTTCCAATCAGGTTCATATACTCGGTAGTAAGCACACAGCTTGCATGTGTGAGTCCTGGGTTCAATGACACCACGTTTTTCCAAAACTGGGGATGAGGAGATAGCGTGAAAGGTTGCATGCACTAAGCCCTATTTTCATCCCTGGCACCTCATGGCCTGAGCACCACTGGGAATAGCCATGGTGGCCTCTAGCACTACCAGGAGGCCTTCTAGACCATTGAGAGGACGAAAACTACTGCCAATTAATTTTTAGTAGATAACATGTGCATTCAAGTGAAGGAGAGGCCTCCCCAAGATGTTCAGAGCAGGTTTTCCCAAGATGTGTCACTTTGCCATGAAGATTATTTTCAGCTGAATTATTTGAGGCCCCTTCAGGCTTGTAAGAAATGTTTACATTCTCTTTACTACCTAAAAAATTAAAACTGGGATTATTACCCAGAATTAGATTTTTCACCAGAAATAACCTTTCTCTTAGAGAAACCTATATACATGGCAGAGCAAACAACTAATTATAGACAAAGCATCTGGTCTTTGTCATATGAGTCACTCTCTTTCCTCGTGTGGGTCTCCTCCTCCTTGAAGCTTCAGATTCCAAGTCCTTAATTCAGTATATAAAAATGCCTGTTTTTGTTTTTTCTGAACTGGCTTTAGAATTCTCATTTCCATATTGAATGTCCATATATATTTAATTAAATTTCTTTGTTTTTCTTACTAATCTCTCTGATGTTAATTTGATTACTCTACCAGTCTAAGAGGAACCCAGAAAGACAGGAGGAAAATTTCCTGCCTCCTCATGATACAAAGATTTCTTTTAAAAAGGTACATCCTTCTTCTGGGGTATCTTGTCAATTTTGAATATGTATGTAATTCCTTTCTTTTGCTTTCTGGATACCCTTGCCCTTTGCTCCCTAAAGAAATCTGAATTCTCTTCTCTTTTTCTTTCCCACTTAATACCCCATGTCCTCCCATATTTCATATATCACTGTATCACTGTCACTGTCATTTAGTTGCTCATCGATTTATTTGAGCGGGCACCAGTAATATCTCCACTGTGAGGCTTGTTGTTAGTTTTTGGCACATTGAATATGCCACGGGTAGCTTGCCAGGCTCTACCATGGGGACAAGATACTCCTGGTAGCTTGCCGGGCTCTCTGAGAGGGACGGAGGAGTCGAACCCGGGTTGGCCGTGTGCAAGGCAAACGCTCTACTGGCTGTGCTATCACTCCAGTCCCTCTGCTATCGCTCCAGTTTATATTTTTTATATACATATAAAAAAGCTGTTCCTTTTCTTTTCAATTATATTTCATTAAACATTAGTTACCTTCTCAGAGAAGGTTGCTTCCAGGTTAACATTGTTACCTTTTATATTACTTTTTTTTTTGCATTGAATCACTATGAGCTACAGTTACACAGCTTTCATGTTTGAGTTTCAGTCATACAGTGATCTAACACCTGGTCCCTCCACCAGTGTACATTTTCTACCACCAATGTCTTCCCCCACCCCTGCCACCCCACCCCCGCCCCGCCGCCTATGGCAGACAATTTCCCTCTTTCTCTCTTCTTATGGGAATCATGGTTTGCAATACAGATAGTGAGAGGCCATCATGTTTGGTTCTTTAACATGGATAAAATTATCTTTTATGTTACTCTCCCCAATCTTTTTTCTTTCTGTACTTCATTTCTGTTGTCTCCAATCACATTTCATAGACTAACTCCACAAGGTATAGTGATAAAGAGGACTCTCCTAGAATGCTCAAAACTTGCTGTACTGAGAGATAGTTAAAAGGAACCAAAGTCCAGGCTTTGTTTTTTGTGAGAAATTTTGTTTGTTTGTTTCTGGCTTGGGGGTCACACCCAGTGGTGCTCAAGGGCTTACTCTAGGTTCAATCCCTGGCATTGCATGGTCCCCCAAGAACTGCTAAGAGTGATATCCTCAAAAAAAAAAAAAATCAGGGGCTGGAATGATAGCACAGCGGGTAGGGCATTTGCCTTGCATGCTGCCGACCCGGGTTTGATTCCCAGCATCCCATATGGTCCCCTGAGCACCGCCAGGGGTAATTCCTGATTTCAAAGCGAGGAGTAATCCCTGTGCATCACCAGGTGTGACCCAAAAAGCAAAAAAAAAAGAAAAAAAAAACCAAACAAACCAAAAAAAAAAACACTGAAATAGGCTAACATAAAATGTTAAAGTTAGGCAAATTGCCAAGATAATAATAATGAGATTCAAATAGTGTTCCTAAGTATGAAAGAGAACTTTTCACTTTGATGAAGCTATATTTTCAGAATGATAAGTATTTATCTGAAATAATCCCTATGCTAGGGTGACAGAAATTAAAACAAGTTATGCAAATTGGATACATCTTGGAGCAAGGCTCAGTTCAAAAACCATAGTTGCTAAATAGGAGGACAAAGTAGAAATGAATTTTGTTGAGTCATCCTCAGTGTTTACGACATATAAAGGCTCTTTGTGACAATAACACAAATTTGAAAAAGACATACTTATTGGATTTACAACATAGAAAACCAAAACAAAACACATGATCTAAGATTGTAGGGATAAAATGCACATATTTATCTGCATAGGGTTAAGCAAGTTTCTCTGATATAAATAAAAATTACCTAGTTGTTATAAAATGATTCTGTAATACTACCTAGTTATCAAAAATCCATTTTAAAAACTTGGGTGAGAGGGGTGGGGAAATAACACATTAGGTAAGGTGCTTGTTTTGTACATGTCTGGCCCAGGCTCAATTTCTAGCTACCCATATGGTCCCCCAGCACTGTCAGGAGTAATCCCTGAGTGCAGAGCCAGGAGTAAGCTCTGAGCAGTGCCAGGTGTGGTCCCCCCAAAACAAAACAAAGCAAAAGAATTGGGTCAGAGAGACAGTATAGGGCTTAAGACATTTGCCTTGCAGAGGGCCTCAAGCAGAGGGTAGACTTCCGAGCACAGAGCTCAGAATATAGCAGCCACTGGGTATGACCCAAACTCTGCCTCATCTCTCGCACATAACCCCAAACCCGGCACCCACACATAGAAGAATAGACAAATTTATTTTTTATTTATTTTAACTTTTTCACTGAAATCACTAGTTTACAAAATTGAGGAATGTCAAGGGCTTACTTGTTACTATTCTTGGTGTTTACTTGTGACCCCTCATCCCATCACAAAAGGACACTTCTCCTCTTTCTTCTTACACACCCCTTCCCTTTACCTCTGGTCACCACCATAGTTCTATACCAAGTAAGTATAGGAGCTATTTCTGGGTTTTGCAAGTTTTTTTGCTTGTTTATATTCCACATAAAGATATCTGTAATTGTCTTGCACTTTCTTATTTCACTTAGCATAATCACCTCAAGATCTGCCCATTTTATCTCAAAGGGCACAATCTCATGGTTTTTTTTTTATTAGTTTATTTTTAATTAGAGAGTCATCGTGAGGGTACAGTTATTGATCCATACATCTTTGTGCTCATGTTTCCCCCATACAAAGTTCGATAACCCATCCCTTCACCAGTGCCCATTCTCCACCACCAGTAAACCCAACATCCCTCCCCCCCTCCCCAGTCCTGTCTCCCCCCCACCCCACCCTGCCACTATGGCAGGGAATTCCCCTTTGTTCTCTCTCTCTGATTAGGTGTTGTGGCTTGCAATAAAGGTGTTGAGTGGCCATTGTGTTCAGTCTCTAGTCTGTATTCGGCCTGCATCACCCTTCCCCTACATGACCTCCAACCACATCAAAATAACTTTTTAAGGTTGTGCCGGTGCTGGCTCTCTGAGGTTACACAGGGCTGGCTCTCTGAGGTTGCGCAGGGCTGGCTCTCTGAGGTTACTCAGGTGCTGGCTCTTGGAGGTTGCACAGGTGCTGGCTCTCTGAGGTTACTCAGGTGCTGGCTCTCTGAGGTTGCGCAGGGCTGGCTCTCTGAGGTTACTCAGGTGCTGGCTCTCGGAGGTTGCACAGGTGCTGGCTCTCGGAGGTTGCACAGGGTTGGCTCTCTGAGGTTACACAGGTGCTGGCTCTCGGAGGTTACACAGGGCTGGCTCTTGGAGGTTACACAGTGTTGGCTCTCTGAGGTTACACAGGTGCTGGCTCTCTGAGGTTACACAGGGCTGGCTCTCTGAGGTTACACAGGGCTGGCTCTCTGAGGTTACACAGGTGCTGGCTCTCTGAGGTTACACAGGGCTGGCTCTCTGAGGTTGCGCAGGGCTGGCTCTCGGAGGTTGCACAGGTGCTGGCTCTCGGAGGTTGCACAGGGTTGGCTCTCTGAGGTTACACAGGTGCTGGCTCTCGGAGGTTACACAGGGCTGGCTCTCTGAGGTTACACAGTGTTGGCTCTCTGAGGTTACACAGGTGCTGGCTCTCTGAGGTTACACAGGGCTGGCTCTCTGAGGTTACACAGGGCTGGCTCTCTGAGGTTACACAGTGTTGGCTCTCTGAGGTTACTCAGGTGCTGGCTCTCTGAGGTTACACAGGTGCTGGCTCTCTGAGGTTACACAGGTGCTGGCTCTCTGAGGTTACTCAGGTGCTGGCTCTCTGAGGTTACACAGGTGCTGGCTCTCTGAGGTTACACAGGGCTGGCTCTCTGAGGTTACACAGGGCTGGCTCTCTGAGGTTACACAGGTGCTGGCTCTCTGAGGTTACACAGGGCTGGCTCTCTGAGGTTACACAGGGCTGGCTCTCTGAGGTTACACAGGGCTGGCTCTCTGAGGTTGCGCAGGGCTGGCTCTCGGAGGTTGCACAGGTGCTGGCTCTCGGAGGTTGCACAGGGCTGGCTCTCTGAGGTTACACAGGGCTGGCTCTCTGAGGTTACACAGGGCTGGCTCTCGGAGGTTGCACAGGTGCTGGCTCTCTGAGGTTACTCAGGTGCTGGATCTCTGAGGTTACACAGGGCTGGCTCTCTGAGAGAAAAGGTCGCGCAGGATCTGTCCCAGTCCCAAATCCTGGAGCCGTGTTAGTTGCTGCTCAGTGTCGCCGGGGTTCCATCCGGAGAAGGTGTGCAGGCGGCACCTCCTCCCTCCGGAGGCTCTCTGAGGTTACACAGGGCTGGCTCTCTGAGGTTACACAGGGCTGTTGCTGGCCCCGATTCGGGTCTGGAGCATTGTCCGGGCCGCGTTGCTCACCAGAATGCCTGCCGCTTCTCTGTGGATGGTGGCATCAAGAGCCAATCTCATGGTTTTTTAATGGCAGAGTTTCATGTTCCATGGAATACATATATCACTGCTTTTTCCCTCCAATCATCTGTTGATGGGCACATAGACTGATTCCATTTTTGTCTTTGTGAATAATGCTGCCAAAATAATGAACATAGAGATGAAAATAGCCTAGCCTTTCAAATGAAGAGTATTTGCATACCCTTCGGATAAATGCCTAGAAGAGGTATTGCTGAATCGTATGGAATTTCCATTTTTATTTTTTTAAGGAAACTCATTTTTCATAGCAGCTGCACAAATTTACATTCCTATTAACTGCACTGAATTCCTTTCTCTCAACAGCCTCACCAACACTTAATAGTTCTAATTCCTCTGATAAGGCCATTCATCCAGGTGATATCTTACTGAAATTTTGATTTGCATTTCCTTATTAATAAGTAAAGTTAAGTTTTTTGTTTCTTAAAAATGTGTCTGTGTGCTGTGTATTCTTTGGAAAAGTATTATTCATGTCTTTTGCCTACATTGCAGGTGGGGTAGTTACTTGTTGTGTGAGTTTTTTAGAGGAAGTTGAGTAACACCAGGCAGTGCTCAAGGGCAGGAAGTTCTCTATGTTCAGTGCTCTCAGAACTTCTGGAAATGCTCAGGGAACCATATATCATGTCATGGATCAAACCCAGGTCACCTGCATGGAAAGCAAGTGCCTCACCCATTATACTATCTCTCTGGCCTGAGTTGTGTGAGTTCTTTATATATCTTGAATATGAACTCTTTGTCAGGTGTATGATGTACAAACATCTTTCCACTTGCCAGGTTAGTCTTTTTGTTGGTATAATAGCTTCTTTTGTTGTATAAAAACTTATTTTTGTGTATTTCTGTGTGTGCATGGGTGTGTGTGTGTGTGTGTGTGTGTGTGTGTGTGTGTGTGTTGCTGTGTAACACCCAGGGTGCTCAGGGATCACTCCTTACAGTGCTTGGAGAACCATATGCAGTGACAGGAATCTGGGTCTGCCAGCACATGCCTTAATCACTCTTCTGTCTCTCCAGCCCCTGTAAAAGTGTTTTAATTTGATGTAGTTATATATTTTTATTCTTACTTTTATTTCCCTTGCTATTGGAGCTATCTTCAATAGATCTCTGGTATTTAGGACCTGAAGTGCATATCCTGTGTTTTCTTCAGTATAGATTATGCGATCAGGTCTAATATCCAACTCTTGAATTTTAGTTAATTTTTGTCTATGGTGCTAAGTGATCAAGTTTCATCTTTTCAAAATAAAGTGATTTTTTAAATTCTAGTCTCTTCTACTTGGTTGTGTGCCTATTTCTGTTCCAATAACCGTAGTTTTAATTACAATTACTTTGCAAAGTAGGGGTTTTGGGGGGGAGTAAGCTCAAGGCTCAAAGCTTAGTCCTGGCTCGGTGATTCCTCAATCCTGGTGGAATTGGGGACCTATATGAGGTGCCAAGAAATCAACCTGAGTTGGCTACATGCAAGACAAATGCCCTAGCCTCTATATTATCGCTCTGACTCCAGTTTCGCAATATAGTTTTAAGTCAGAGAATATGAAGGGGTTAGGGTTAGAATTGCTTTCTCTTAGAATTGATTAAATTATTTGTGTTTTATGGTTCCATACAGTTTTAGAATTGTTCATTCTATTTCCTTGGTTTTGTTTTGGTTTCGGACAATACCTGGCTGTGTCCAGGTTTACTCGGTTCTGCACTCAGGGTTTACTCTTGGCAATGTTTGGGCAACCATAATAATTACCAGGGATTGGACCTGAATTGGCCGGATGCAAGGTAAGTGCCCTGCCTGCTAAACTATCTCTCTATCCCTATTATATTTCCTTAAAAAATCAGCTGCTATTATAATAAAAAATGTGTTCAATCTATATTTGGCTTTACATCAATGACCATTTCAATATTTATTCTTCCAATCCATGAGCACAGGATATTTTTCTATTTATTTGTGTCTTCTATTTCCCTTAGTATTGTCTTTTCTTTAGTTCTTTCAGTAATGTCTTATCTTTTAAGACATTAAATCTTTTGCCTCGTTTATTTCATTTACTCCCAAGTCTTTTATCCTTTTTGGCAGGGATCGGCCACCCAGTTGAGTGATTATTCCTTGTTCTGTGCTCAAGGATCACTCCTGGAGATCCTCAGGGAGGTGCTAAATGTGGCGGTGAATGAACCAGTGTCAGCAGCGGCATGCAAGGCAAGTAAGTGCCTTACCTAATGTACTAGTTCTCTGGTCCCTGTTTTATTATTTTTTTTATGTACTTGTAATTAGAATTTTTTTCTTTATATTGGTCATGCTATGTCAGTGGTCAGCTATATCAGTGGTCGTGCTTGCACACACTAGTTTGCAATGCACCAGATTTGCATATGTTGTCATAGTGCCATAAAACTCACTGAAATCACACTCACACAATGGGGGGAAGAAGGAGGAAGTGTCAAGGTTCTCAGGTTTGTTTGGGTTTTTTTTTTTTGCTTTTTTTTGGGGGGGGGGTTCACACCCAGCGATGCACAGGGGTTACCCCTGGTTCATGCACTCAGGAATTACATCTGGCGGTGCTCAGGGGACCAAATGGGATGCTGAGAATCGAACCCGGGTTGGTCGCCTGTAAGGCAAATGCCCTACCCGCTGTGCTATCGCTCCAGCCTCAAGGGTTCTCAGTTTTAAGCTTACAAGCATTCCATTGCTGAGCTATACTGTCTCCAGAATTGTTTATTATCCTTTCCTTAAACTCATTGTTTACTAAGTATGTATTTGTATTTATTTATTTATTTATTTATTTATTTATTTATTTATTTATTTATAAATTTGGGCCATGCGTGGTTGTGCTCAGGGCTTAGTCCTGGCTTTGCACTCAGAGATAACTCTTGGCAGTGCTCAGGGGACCATATGGGGTACCAAGAGTAAACCTGGGTCAGCGTGTGCAAACACACTACCTGCTATAATATTACTCCACCCAACTAAGTATTCAGTTTTTAAAATAACAACTCATAATTTGAACTGTTAAAGATTTTGTACCATATATTAATTGTGGTTTTTAACTTTTCTTAACTTGTGTATCTATTAGTTATATTGTCCTCATAGAATGCATTTGGGAACATTCCTTACTATGAAATTTTTTGGAAGAGTTTGAGCATAATGCATGGTATCCCAAGAACCACTGAAAGCAACCTCCAAGCACAGAGCTGGCAGTTGCCCTCAAACCTCATCAGGCATGACATCAAAATGAAACAAACAAAAACACCCTAAGGATGGGTTGGGGGTTGGGACTGGAGGAGGGGGTGAGGTGGAGCTGGAGGTGGGGGTGGCATGGGATATCCAGGATGGGTTGAAATTGGATATCCAGGCAAGTCTCATCAAACTACACCACTCTAGCCCTGGTGTGCAGAGATTACCCAAGGCCATACTTATGGTGCTCAGAGATTTATAGAGCTACAGCTGGTGGGCCATGTGATGCTAGGGATTGAACTAGGATTATTGACAAGCAAGGCATGTGCCTTAACCTTTGTAGTCTCACTCTGGTCACCAATTATTCCCCAGTGACTTCCACGTAGGTAAACTGCTCTCCTAACACAGTGTTCTTCAGGATATGACTGACTGCTGACAGGATTTTAATGGTTCCTCTAACCTTACCCATAGGTCATCACAAAGCCCTCTCTGGGGAAAGGAGATAGAAAGGCAATGCAGGGTAGTGTTTGTAGCTATAGTTCCTATTTTACATAACGTTCCCTAGCCAGTTCCTATCAGAAGCAGGCACTTGTTATACTTTGCCAAATTTGTTACATAATTAGCATGAGCAGGGGCTGGGGAGATAGGTCAAGTGACAGAGCGCATGCTTTATCATTCATTCCCTGGATCCACATGTCCCCCTCCAGCACCACCCTTTGCAGCTCTGATGTAGCTCTGGTGACTTCTTGGTGTTGTTCATGTGGCCCCACAGCACCTAAGGGACAGAATTGATCATCTGAACATTGCTGAGTATGACTCATTTAAAAAAGCAAAAACAGGGCCAGAGTGATAGTACAGCGGGTAGGGCATTTGCCTTACATACAACCGACCTGGGTTCAATCTCTGGCATCCCATATGGTCCCCTAAGCACCACCAGGAGTAACTTCTGAGTGTAGAGCCAGGAGTAACCCCTGAGCATTGCTGGGTGTGACCAAAAATAAATTTTTTTAAATTTAAAATTAAAAAATTAAAAAAGCAAAAACAAGAGATCAAGATCTTAGAATGAAAACCTAATCACAAAATAAAATACCTAAATATTTTTATCTTGCTTAAGGTAACAAAGTTTAATAATATGTAAAATATAAAATATTTTCTTGGGCATAAAGTTCATACTGGTACAAAAGTTCTTTAATTCACTATGTGATATATTCCAATCTAATATTTTCCAAACTTCATTATGACCGTTTTGGTGTCTTTTTCCCTAATAGGAGATAATCAAATATTTTTTCCAAAATCCTTCATTAAAGATCTGACATATATTTCCTTTCATCTCCCGAAATAAAATGAATTTATAAGAACCTTATCTCTAAGGGTCAGAAAGATATCTCAATGAGCTGGGGTGCGAGTTTTATTTGATCCTGAATTTGAACTCATGGTTGTTTGAGCACTTCTGGCTGCAGTCAACTCCTAACTCCTACACACACACACACACACACACACACACACACACACACACACACACACACACACACACAGCACAACCCCCCCCCAAAGAATCTATATCTCCAATCTCCAATTTCCACATTTTGAACAATTGCAGGTATCTAGTCTTAAGTATTATATTCTTGCTTCTTTTTCTCTTGGTTTTGGGTCACACCAGTGGCATCTAGAGGTTAATCCTGACCCTTTGCTCAGGGATTGCTCCTGATGGGGTTCAGGGAACTGTATGTGGTATAAGGGATCCAACCTCGGTCAGCTGCATGCAAAGCAAGCACCCACATGCTGTACTATCTCTGACCACTCTTGATTCTTTTCCGAATATACCAAATCTGACTTTGTAGTACAAGCCTGTATTATATGGTTTGTTTTGTTTTATTTGCCTTTTGGGGTCACACCTGGTGATGCTCAGGGGTTACTCCTGGCTCTGTACTCAGGAATTATTCCTGGTGGAGCTTGAAGAACCATATAGAATACCCAGGATTGAACCGAGGTCAGCCATGTACAAGCCCTACCCCCTTATTATTGCTATGGTGCTGTATTAAAGGTTTAACAGTCATGATATATGCTGCTACTTTTAATAAACCAGTTTACATGTTATGTTTTTATGTATGTGTAATATATAATATATAAATAAACATTTTCATAAATATTCAATAGGTAAAGTTATCACATGACCTAATTTTTAAAAATTTATTTAGAAGGGAGTCTAGACTATACCTGAAGGTGCTCAGGTTTACTCCTGGCTCAGTGCTCAGGAATCACTCCTGGCAATGCTTAGGAGACCATACATGATGGAAGGTATCAAACACAGGGTAAATCACATGCAAGAAAAGCACCTTACATGCTGTACCATCTCTCCAGCCCTTTGATTTTAAAAGCAATTTATTTATTATTAAGCAGGACTGAAAAAAGAATCAACGTCTGATATTTTTTACTTACTAAGAAAATAACCTCATTTGATTCCAACTAATTCTATGGTAGTTTCAGGCATGTAATAGTGATGATAACAAATAGAAAATAGAACCAACCATAATTAACTAGAATTCAACTTAAAGTGGTATATAAAATGACTTTCCCACTTCTAAAATTATGAAGCTTATATTATTCTAAATGTAAAATTTTAAGTCCTTAAGGATGAATAAAACCTAATAATAAGAAAAACAGACAGTATTATAGAACACAACTTTTAGAAAAGTATGTTCCAACTCACTTCCTACATTCCTTTGCTATTATTTACTGATGATAAGAACTGAGGAATTAATAGCCAGAAAGAAGGAGGTAATAGGTAGACTCTAGTAAACAAGGAACAATGATGATTCAGGAAAATACAGTTTTCTACCTTTATCCATTATTTCATGTTTAAATTTTTTCTTCCAAGCTAATTTCTCAAAGTCTACCTTTGGCATCACTTCTTGGTTAAATTAAAAGAGAGCATGAACTTCAGAATCTTGATGAAATGGCCTTAAATTCCAATACTTTTCTAACTGAATTATACTTTGGTAAAATTTTTTTAAGGATTGGAGGTTTGGTTCAGTAGTAGAGCTATGCCTTTACATTTTTAGGCCCTGGTTCAATCCCAGTACCATGCACACAAAACTCATAATAAAATTACTTAACTCTTTCAGTTTCTACTATGTGATAAAAATAATATGTGACCAGGGAGATAACTCAAAGGACTGAAGCACACTTTGGTTTTTTTGGGGGGGGTACATTTGTTTGTTTTTGGTCATACTTGGCAGAGAGGAGGGCTTACTCCTGGCTCCGTGCTCAGGGATTGTTCCTGACAAACTCAAGAGACCATAATCGGTTTGATGTGCAAGGCAAACACCCTACCCACCCTACAATCTCTCAATCCCTGGAGCACAAACTCTGTATGCTCACAAGGCTTTGAGTCAATCTCTGGAACCATACAGCACCCTGATCACCTAAGTGTATTCCAGGCGGCCCCTGAATAATGTTGGGGGTGCCCAAATCCAGAATAATAGTTGTTTGGTAAATGTTGCGTAGCAGATTTCAGTAATGAAACAATTCATTACTCCAAATGTTGTTTCTCAGAGGCAGCATCAGCATCAATTTTGACCTTATTAAAAAGCAAATTCAAAGGCTCTACCTAGACCTACTGAATCAGATGGTCTCAGATAGGACCCAGCTCTTTAAAAATTAATTAATTCCTATGAATTTTAAAGTTTGAGATTCATCGCCTCAGTTTATTTCAGCTAGATCTATTTCCATTAATGATCATTTATTTCCATTAATGAACATGAAAAGATCCAGTAGAGATAATCTATTTGGAATAGGAACCATAAGACCTGGAGCTTACAAATGCTTTATTTTTTTAATTTTTAAATTTTATTTTCATAAGGTTGATCACATTGATTATATTCAATATTTCAACACCAATCTCACCACCATTACAACTTCCCACCACGATTATTTCGAATTTTCCCACCACTGTTCAAGCCTGCCTGCCACAGGCAGATTTTTTTTTTTTTCTTTTTTGGGTTACACCTGGAGATGCACAGGAGTTATTCCTGTGCAAATGCCCTACCCTCTGTGCTACCGCTCCAGCCCCCACAGGTAGATTCTTGATAATTTATTTCCTATTTCTTATTATGAATATCATCCCTGGAATTCTAAACATGTAAATTATTGGCGTCCAGAGACATCTCTATAGGGAGCTAATCCATTTTGAGATTCATTTGGGAGTCTCTGGATCAAGGTCTGTCCTGTGCTTAAATACTGCCTGGAGGCAGTTCATGGGCATTACAGCCAAGATCCCAAAGGGGTGGGGAGACAGGAAGGGATGAACCTGGCACCTTTAGACCCTGTTCCTGCATACCTGAGTTTTTCTCCTAAAAGTTTGTGGCTATCAGGGGTTCGTCTGGAGTGGGAGGAGAGGGGACATCTGCTCCATCTGAGGAGCCCCGGTGAAATTGGCTCAGCACAGGGTCCGGAGAGATCTCTGGTGAGATGCTGTCTACCGCGTCTAAGGATTCACTGCTGTATCCTTACAATGCTTTTAAAAGCTCTGACATACAGTTTAATTTTATTTCTTTTAAAATCATGCAAAAACTGAACATGATAACAATTATTATGCAATAATAATTCAGTCTGCAGTATTTTCTATATTAAATCAATTATAAAGTTAGCTTATCAAAACTCTAACTCAATATATAGTATTTTGTCTGACTTTTAAAAATCGTTAAGCGGGCGAATAGCTCAATGGGCTGCTTTGTGTACAGTTTCCTTCACGCAAGTCCTGGTTTTGAACCCTTGCACTTCATGGTACCCAGCACTGCCAGAAGTCACCCCCGAGCACCAAGCCTGAGGAAACCCCTGAACACTGCTGGATGTGGTCAAAAAACAAAACAAACAAATAAATAAGAAATAAGATGCACATCTCTGTTTATTACAGTGCTAATTATAATCTCCAAGATGTAATAGCCAAGTGCCTAACAATAGATGAAGACATGGTAAATATACACAACTGAATTGTGATAACACACAGTTGGATACTACTCAGTTATAAGAAAAGATAAAACCTGCCTTTTGCCACAGCATAGATACTAACAAAAGATGTCAGAGACAGAAAGACAAATAGCAGGTTACCACTCATATGTGGGATATAAAGAAACAAAGGAAGGGAATAGGCCAAGTATGACACAAACAAACCTTTAACTTAAGTATAGAACTTAGGTTACCAAAGGGAGGAAAGTGCAAAGTGTGGAACAAGTCCCAGTGGACTTGTGGTAGAGGGATATAGACATTTGGTGGTGAGCCTGGTGTGGTAATAATATACTCCTATGTGGGAAATCGTCTCCCAGCTATAACTTCAAGGTTGAGATAGCCACTAAGGGCAAAAAGCAGTTTGGGTCTTAAAAAAATGAACGGGCAGCAAGAAAGAATGGAATAAAAATAGTTTAGGGTTTTCTAAAAGTAGATGGCAACATGTGCAAAAATAGAATAGGAAACTGTTATTACCTTATCCTAGACTTTAAGGGTGCTTGCTGATTGGCAAGATGAACATCACAGTCTCTGTTCTTACTGTGCCCATTGAATTTTGATATACTGACACCTTGTGCTAAGTGTCTTTAGCAACTTAAACAATAACTCTGGGGTTGGAAACCACAGTGGGGGAGCAACATTGTCTCGAATAAATAGCTCTGGAGCTGCCCAGGAGACGAAAGGCTTGAAAAGTCCCCGGGTGGAGCAGCAGGTAGGGTGATAAACTTTCATGCTGTTACAGAACTGGGTTCAATCTCCAGAACTCCATATGGTCCAGGCAGAGTCCACCAGGAGTGATTCCTTAGCACAGAGCCAGTAGTTACCCTGAGCACCATCAGGTATGGTCCCCAAACCAAACCAAACCAAACCAAACCAAACCAAACCAAACCAAACCAAACCAAACCAAAAGGGCAGTCCCTGTGTGTTTGTTGATAGTCCATCTGTGTTTGTCTCATTCTCAATGACTGACGCTGACACTGACACTGGATAGAGGCAAAGATACCAATTTAATTGGCATTGAACACCATAAAACATAAACATATGTCAGGGCTAAAACATAAACATAGGGACCGAGTGATAGTACAGGAGGTAGAGAGTTTGCCTTGCACGCAGCCAAACCCGGGTTTGATCCCCGGCATTCCATAAGGTCCCCCAGCACCTCCAGGAGTAATTCCTGAGTGCAGAGCCAGGAGTAATCCCTGAGCAGTACCAATGTGATCCAAGGTGGGTGGGTGGAGGGGGACCCATAAACATATATTGTGCCAGAGTGATGCAATGTTGGGCAGGATGCTTATCTGGCAGGTAGCAGACCCAAGTTCAATCCCTGGCACCCCATATGGTTCCTGGAGCCCTGGTGGGAGTAATCCCTGAGCATGGAGCCAGGAATAAGCCCTGTGAAAAGCTGGATGTGGTTCCCCCCAAAACTGTAAACACATATAAGTTCTTATGAAGAATACAATTTTTAAAATATTTGAATTATGCCAATTTTTTAAAAGATGTTTATTATTTTGAAGATACATTCACTTATAAATTTAAAAATACTACTTTGAGTTTCATTTAAATACTTTTTTTCTTTTTTGCTTTTTGGGTAACACCTGGCATTGCTCAGGGGTTACACCTGGCTCTGTACTCAGGAATCACTCCTGGGGTACTCGGGGAACCAAATGGGACGCTGTACCCCGGATCAGCTGCATGCAAGGAAGAAATACTGTACCTGCTGTACTATTACTCTCATCTCTCAATATTTAACATTTTAAGCATTCATTACATTTTTGAGTCCTGGGTCAGAGTGATGGTCCAGTGGTTAGGGCACTTGCCTTGCATGTGGCCAATTTGGGATTGATCCCTGGGATCCCATATGGTTCTCCCCCCACCACCCCAACACAATCAAGAATAATAGTAATCCCTAGCATCCCTGGATGTGGCCCAAGATCAAAACAAATAAACAAAAATTGCTTGCTAAATTCTTAGAAAATAGAGTCTTCAAGAAAAAATAATAAAACACTTTAAAGAAACAGAGAGACATGGGAAAGTGCCTAAGATGAATGACTAAAAAAGAGCTGCCTGTGACTGGAGAGCTAGTACAGCAGATAAGACACTTGTCTTGCACGTGGCCGACGTGGGTTCAATTCCTGGTATCTCACTCAGTCCCTGAACACTGCCAGGACTGATTTCTGAGGATAGAGCCAGGAGTAACCCCTGAGCACAGCGGATATGACCCAAAAACCAAAAAAAAAAAAAAAAAATTAAAAAAAAAGAAAGAGGAAGAAAAACTGGAAATAAAAAGGGAACATTAAAAGAGAGCAAAAAATATAAGCAACAAGTGAAAGTAAAAACGAGTACTTTATAGACATCATGTAAAAATAAACATATAAGAGAAATACTCTCATATAACACTCATTTTAAGTATTTTGACTCAAATGCCCTTCAAAAACTATTAGCAGAGATGAACTGACCTCAAATGCCAATACTTTGCTAGCTGCATTACACTTCAGTAAAAAAAATTTTAGAGAGATAGCTAAAGGGGCTGAGTGCATGTTTTGCATGCAGGAAGCCTGGGTTAAATCCTGCCCCCACCCCCAAACACAAACCATCATGCAAAAATCAGTCAGATATAATACTATACAGATGTTTTTGTTTTCAAAAATTTGCATTTAATAGTGGATTGATTGTATGCTACACTAAGTATAGTGTTAAGAGTTCAAGATTGATAATTATGTCTAAACACATAGGCATATATGCATGTATATATGTACATATATTATATATATAGTTTTAAATCTGCCAGCATAGCCTACTCAAGTAGTTTATATTCAGCATTTTAAATCTGGCTACAATAGAGACAAATACCAGCTATGAACAAAAGAACTGTTTGTTCTTATAGACAGAGAGGAAACTTCGATTTTATGTATGTTATTAACTCATATCTTCCTTTTGGCCTCCTCACAACAGCTCAACTTGTTTTAGCAGGTTATTTTCCAAAGTCTACACCTAGATTTAGACCTGATTTTTAGATTATTTCCTGGGTATGCTATCCAGTTTTCTATACAATGCTAAAGTAGACATTTTCTTCTTTTTTTTTTTTTTGCTTTTTGGGTCACACCCAGCGATGCTCAGGGGTTACTCCTGGCTTTGCACTCAGGAATTACTCCTGGCGGTGCTTGGGGGACCATATGGGATGCCGGGGATCGAACCCTGGTCGGCCGCATGCAAGGCAAACGCCCTACCCGCTGTGCTATCGCTCCGGCCCAAGTAGACATTTTCTTGACCTCTGTGAAGATTATATTACTTTTTTAGGTGTGTGGGTTGTAAAATTGTTAGATTCTAAATTTTCCTTGGAAAAGATAAATTTAACCATGTTATAGTATTCTGATTTTCCCTTCAACAGATTATGTGTTAACCTATTTGTGAAAGCATCTATTTAGACAAAGATTGCTTTGCTATTTATTATCAGAGCTTTCCAAATTTAATTAATCTACTGACCCTTTTTTCAGAAAAAAAAAATTACCTAGGGTTCCTGGAAATCTACCTTTTTAGAATTAACAAACAGAAAGTACTTCAGTTTTGTACCCAAGTCTACTACTGCCCCTCTCCTCAATATTCTAGTTTCCCCCACACCACTGGAGGTGAGGTGGTATCACCAACTTGGGAAAAAATTGATCTAGATAAAGGGAATGATTTGTTCAAAGACTCTATAGTAGAAAAGATGTGAGGAAGTGAAAGAAATATGAAGTAGTTAGAGCTTAATGAAGCAGGAGAAAATGCCCTATGAGGCTAGAAAAGTAAGTAGTTAGGCAGGGTCCATAGATCAATTCTAAGATCAAGGGGAAATCTTTGAATAATCTTAGGGAAGGTGCTTTGATCAGATTTATACTTTAAAATGTTATTGTGGTTTTTGTGTGAATAAGCAGTTTAAAGGAGGTATACAATGGATAAGGAAAACTGTATGACTGAAAAATAATAGAGACAAATAGATTAAGGTCATAAGAATTGGGAAAATATTGATAGATTGGAGAACTAGAGATTTAATTTTTTTATTATTTTTTCCCCATATACTTTTTTCTCCAGAAATAGAAAACACTCAGTATTTCTATTTCTATTTCTCTAGAAATAGAAATAGAAAACAGGGAGACAAGATTGATTTTTAGATTTTTGGTTTGTGAAACTGAGTAGGAGCAATACTATTTACTAAGTGAAGAATTTCAGAAAGAAGACCTTATGCCCTTAGTTCTTCCAGTGAACTTTGCAGAGTTTTTCAGTCCTGTTTTCCTTTCGATTGTTTACATAGGCTGATTGTGTAGTCTTGGGAGTGCTGGTTGTTTGATCATTATCATTGATAATTATTTCATAGATAATACTTTCATGTAAGATTGAGGCTGCACAGAAAGTTGAAAGAATTCTTGATATGGGGATTCCTGAATAAGTATGCACCAAAATAGAGGTTGCAGCTATGTTGGTGAATTTCCTGCAAAACTTTCAAATGTATGGTATGATCAACACATCCTAAATGTTATAAGGTTAAGCTCTGGGTTCAGAGGTACAGAAGGCAGGGCATTTGTCTTGCATGTGGCAGACCTGAGTTCCATTCCCAGCACCTCAGATGATTCCCCATGCCTGCCTGATCCCTGAGCACAGAGCCAGGAGTAATCTCTGAGCACTGCCAGGTGGACCACTTTGCCCCCCAAAAATAAGAGGTAGGAGATTAAGCTCAGTATTTTCTGCTTCAATGAAGTTAGATTCTAGTGGATTGTTGGGAGTGGAGATCTTGAGAAGGCTTAATTATGGCATGGGACTGTTAGGATATGTGCAGGGACAAAGCTAAAGAATAACTCTGCCTCTATTTTAAGAATAGGAAACAAAAATTACAATGTAGGCAGTTAAAACAAAAAAGGAAACTGTCCCGTGATCTGAATTAATTCTGAACTTGAAAGTAAGGAATTACGACTAAGGAAGGGTCAAAGAAGTTTGACATTATGGTGATGAACATAGTAATTTGAAAATCTAGTAGTAAAACCTAGATGGTAAAACAAAAGTTCTCTGTGAGGTAATGATGTTATCAATCTTTTCTGTAGGTGACTTTCTTCACTAATGTTCATCCTGTCATGTCCAATAAGGAAAGGAGGGTAACAAAGCTTATTTCCAGGTGAGGGTTTTAGGAGGGGAGAACAAGAAAAAAGCAGAGAGGAAAGGGAATCAAGCAAATAATCAAGAAAAGATAAATGAAATAATGTCATTGAATATAAACTAGATGAGAAGAAAAGTAGGGTGAAAATGGAGGCATCAAAGGATTTAGGAATCACAATGCAATAAATAATTATCATGTAATTGTGGTAGGAGATGAGATGTTTAAATTACTGAGTATGATAAAAAAAGTAAGTCTAGGGTTTGACCTTGAAATTAGATAACCAGAGTGATTGAAAATAAAAAACAGCGAAGAAGACTTGGCATTGGATTTTGAGTTTTGGGTGCCAAGACCCTGTCTTCTTTTTCTTTTTTTCAATTTTCCTTAAAGGAATAAATGGGGGGGGGGTAGGGAAGAAAGCTTTTTATATCTCTTTAACTACTCATTCATAAAGGTCTAAATTTTTCTTCATTATAATTATTTTTATATCAGAATTAATTGTTATTAACATGATAATTAGCATATTGCCTGACAGCTAAGTAGAATTTGCGAAGCTTAAACAATAAAGACAGGCTAGGTTCTTAATAAAAATTGAATGTATAACTCAGAAAACTTGTCTTATAATTAGCCCTATTACTAATATTCACAGGCATTATCAGTAATATCCCTTAGGAACAAAATGTACATAAAAAAGCTACTAATTATTTGCAAATTTACTGAATATATATTTGTATATATTCTGAATGCATTTAAATTTTAGGGGATAGGTCTTAAATCTGATGTTTTGTGGACCCTGGATGTTGGATAAAGGAATACATAAAATTATCAATTGTCATGATCATATTCATACAGAAGAAATTAATTTCTAAAAATATCTTGTCATACTTTAATATGGAAATATCTTCAGTCATACTTGATCATTTCTCTAATAATTGTAAATTCACAGAAAAAGAACTGAACAGAAAGGACTTAAGAAACTGCTTAATCTAGTGGTTCTCATAGTGTAGTTCCTCCTGATTTGAGAAACATCAATATGACCTGCTACTTTTTTTTTTTTTTGAGGGGAGGAGGTGAGGAGAAAAGGGGTGGAGTTTGGCCCCAAACTGAGTGGTGCAGGGGAGTGAATAGGTACAGGGGACAAGCTTGCTCATATCCAAGTAGACCACAGGCAAACAAGCACCTTAACCTCTGTACTATGGCTCATGACCTGAGAATTTGTCAAAGCAAAGAAACTCTTAGAAATGTGGTAGGTGAATCAGTTTGAACTCTATTAGATGATCTTGACGTAAACTAAAGAGTGAGAACCATTGGTTTAATCCATGAAATCTCTTTCAAAAGTTGGAATTCTATAGAAATTAGCTGAAATGATATAAAACGATGGAAACTATTTGAATGATTGATGGTTTAATTTTGGGGTTTGTTTGGCTTTTCTTTTCCTTTTTTTGTCCCTGGCAGGACCCCAGGGATCAAAGTGGAACTGGAACTGGGGTCCACTGCGCAAAGACCAAAAGATTAACTTCTGTACCGTCTTTCTGTTCATAGGTTTTAAAAGACATCTTTGATAGAAGTCCATCTTGTTTGCCATCTATATGAATCAGTTTCCTATAGATGCTGCAATTAATTATCAGAAACTTAGCAATGAAACAAACTTTTTTTTTTTTTGGTCACACCCGGCAACGCACAGGGGTTACTCCTGGCTCATGCACTCAGGAATTACTCCTGGCGGTGCTCAGGGGACCGTATGGGATGCTGGGAATCGAACCCCGGTCAGCCACGTGCAAGGCGCTGTGCTATCGCTACCCACTGTGCTATCGCGCCAGCCCCAAATTTTATTATCTTACAGCTCTGCAAGGCCCAGTGATCCAAGGGCTGAATGGGTGGGTTGAAGATGGTGTTGCAACCCTCCAGGCAGAATTAGATTTCCTGATACTTCTTGCTTCCAGAGGCCTCTCAAAATTCTAGACTTCTTGCACTTTTGTCCATTTTCAAGGCTGCATGTTAGGTATGTTAAAAACATTCACATTCTCTAAAACTACATTTTCAGTCAGTACAAACAAGTCCAATCACTCCCATTTACCTACTCACATACCTCAGGACCACACTGGCTAGGGCACAGCAGCCACTAGTCAGAGGGCCAGAGGGCCACCAATTGTAACAGCTTCGAGTAAGAAACAATATTAAATTTATCCCATCAGCCTGACTAAATCAAGACCAGTTGAGGAGGGAGAGTGAGGTCGCTCATTCGTGGGAAGGAATTTAAAGTTTTAAACGATGATTTTTCTACTTCTGGCTCGTTTAACAGGGCTGTATCGAGCAGCTGAACGGCTCACTCCCTAAAGACAGCACTTAATCATGGGGTTTCTGCATCATTTGAATGGCTGCTAAATATTCATGGACACACAGCACGGCTTTTTATTTTTCAAACAGGTCTGAAAAGGGATCTAGGGAGCATGTTTGATCAAAGGACTGCAGAGTTTCTCTGCGAGCAAATCCCTCACATCGTCTTCTCTATTTTTCACATTTTCATTAACAGGCGCCCCCCCCCCCATTTTTATATTAAAAAGAAAAAAAAGAAAGAAAGCGAGCAGAAAAGAGACGAAGACATCTCCTGGGCTAAGGAATCAGAAGTCTGAGACACACATAGGACAGGGTTTCTTTCTTAAGTCCTGCTACCCAAAGCGTGACGGTCGACGCTTCCCCAATAAACTTATTTTGAAAACTTTACGAATGAATGAATGAAGCTGCCCCCCCCACCCCCCTCCCCCGCCCCCCCCCCTCGCAGCACGACGTTCTATAACACGGGATCGCAGTCCCGCGCGGGACCTTTCCCCGTCGGCCGGCTCGGGTTTAAACTCTCAGGCCCCCCCCCGCAGCGAGGCCTGGGAGCATCACTTCCCGGGCCGTCCCGGCGCCCCCCTCGCCACCCCCCGACCCTAAAGTCCGCCCGGGGCTACGCTAAGGCAGCCGCAGCGCGCCAGGTCCGCCATGGTGCGGTCGGCGCTAGGGATTTTAAACCCGACGCGTCGAGGTGACTCGGACGGGTGGGCCAGAGCGAGCGCCCGGGAGCCTCGTCTCCGGGTGGGCTGCGGGGGCGCCGCCCGCTCGGCCCGCGAGCTGGGCCGGGGCTCTCGGCGGGGGAGCGGCGCTGGGGGCGGCGGCGGCGGCGGCGTTCCGGGCGGGGGCGGGAGTCGGGCTGCAGCTCCGGCGTCCGTGGGGGAGGAGCGGCGGCGCGGCGGCGGCGGCGGCTGGGGCTGCTGTGGCGACGGACGCGAGGCGGGTGGCAGAGGAGACCCAGCCCTGCCCACATGGACAGTCGCGTCGGCCCGGGCTGATGCATTCACTCCTGGGCGGGGTGGGCGCACGGCCGTAGCGGCGCGGCGGCAGCGACGGTGGCGACGGAGAAAGGGGCGAGGGGGCCTGAGGGTGGCTGACGGTCGCCCGGACCTCGCCGCCCCGGTGCGGCGGCTGCGGCCATTTTACGGCCCGAGACGAAGGGAGGCGTGTTCCTGCGCCCGCCTTCGACCTCTTCCTGGGGGCCCGCGCTTGGAGGAAGCTTCTCAGGCGGCCGGGGGGCGGTGAATGGGGAGTCTGGGGCCGAGAGGAGCCGGGCCCGGGAAGCGCCGCCGCCGCCGCCGCCGCTCGCACTGCCCCGGAGGGCCCTGAAGGCCGCCGCCGCCGCCGCAGCCCAGGCCGCGGGCCTCAGCGCCCGGCCGCCGCCGCCGCCGCCGAGAGGCCCGGGCGCGCCCGGCCGGCTTTTGTGTGGGCCCGTTTGGACCAGGCGGCCGCCTTCCGCCTTGACGGCCGACTCGTAGGCCCGCCACCCTGCGGCGGCTCCCCGCGTGCGGCGCGGCCCCTCATCCCGGCGAGTGTGGCGGCCGTGGGGGCCATGGACTAAGGAGGCGGCGGCGTGGGAGGAGGAAGATGGCGGCTGGCAAGAGCGGCGGCAGCGCCGGAGAGATTACTTTTCTGGAAGGTACGGCTCATCGGAGACCTCGGCGCGGGGGGTGGGGAAAAGGCCGGGAAACGTCGACCCCCCCTCCCCGCACCCACAACACCCTCCCCCGGCCCCCCCACTCGCACCTCTCCCCCCCCCCCGCATCTTCATTTATTGGCGAGGATTGGGTTGGGGGGGAGGGGAGGGCTGCGGAGGTCGAGGGCGGCGGGGGCCGGCGGGGGCCGGCGGGGGCGCGGGCGGCGAGGGAAGACGCCCCGGGAGCGCGCCGGGTTCGAGGCCGCCGGCCCTGGCTAGAGGGGCTTGGCCGGGCGACTGGGCGCCGCTCGATCGGGCTGACGGCCGGGTTTGGGGGAGAGGGTGGCCTTTGAGGGCACACGCACAAGTCTTTTGACGTGGTGTGTGTATAAATCTCCCCCCCCCCAAAAAAAAATGGTGGTCGACTAAAACCCTTTGGAGCTTGAGCGGCGAGGGCGTTTGGGTCTGGCCGGGTGTGCGGCGACAAGTTTCCAACCCTCGGGCTAACGTGAAGTTGGGGGGCGCCACTGCTGCAGGGGTGGGGGCCGGCGAGGGGGTCGTTGCCCGGCGGGTGTTAACACTCTCAGAGCTCGGGACCTCAGAGGCGTTTTGCAGCTCGCCGTCACAGGAGGTTCGGGTCCTGGCCTGAAATTTTTGGCAAGTGTGGTGGGTTAAAATACGTAAAAAAAAAAAAAAAAAGAAAAGAAAAGAAAAGAAAAAAATCAGTCGGGGGAAACGGAGCAAGAGGTTCCGCGCGGCACCTCTTGATGCAGTGGGTAAAGGAAGAGCGGGGAAAGTTTTCGGCCGTTCCGGCTGCGGGTCCCGGGGAGGGGAAGTTCGGTCTTGGCCGTGGGGCCAAGGAACCGGGCCCAAGGCAGGTTTGGCTGTTGGTGGGCGACCCTGGCCCCTCGCCCATCCCTAGGAGGCTCCAGCTCAGTTCAGCCCGCCACCCGATTTCTAGGCCAGGGACGCACCATTTTCCACGTTGCTTCGTTAAATTCCGGATTCCGTGTTTGCCCCAGTCAGTAATTGAGATGGTTAAGTGTGAGGGACGTTGAAGGAGCTGTTTGCTTGTGCAGGGGATTTTTAAAAGTGTTCACTGCACTTTGATGACTGTAGAGGTACGTTCTCGACGTTGCATTAGCTCTGCTTGATGAAAAACTTAGAAGCGTTTCTTAATTTAGGAAGCCCAGTTTGAGTGTGGTCAGGGTTCGGTAGGGTGGATGGGCATGCCTCGTTTTACTGTTGCTATCTGTGCCCCTATCCCAATATTCTTCCATTGAACTGTAATATTAGGGTATCTTTTGGGGGAAATGTCTTAATTTTCTTAGTTTTGCTTTCTTGAGTATAGCAAGGCAAAGGGGGAAAAAACGAATTCTGCTGTGCAAGCCAGTTTTTACCGAAAAGTGGTAAGAGGTGTTATGATAGTCTAGATTAAAAAGAAAATGAAAATCTTGTACGTTTTTCTGGGCTGTTTTATTATTATTATTATTATTATTACTGACCTCCATGCTAGTTTGAATAGGATAGATACCTGCCATAGACTGAAGGTTTGGTATTTGCATTCTTTTCTGTTTTGTAAAGGAAATCTCAAAAGATGGCTTTTGAGGGTGCTTTTTCAGAATGTGGATGGTTAAACCTTTGTGCCTGTAAATTTGGGAGCTTCTAAAGGCTTTTGAGTTTGGTTTGGACTATATGAACATAAGGCTAGAATGTGTAAATAAAGCCAATAGGCACAGGGCTGATACGAATTTCAAATTTGGTTTTAGTTTGAGGATCTCTGAGTGTGCAGGTGTGATATCATGTCTTCTGCAGCAGTTGTCAAAAAAGTTGAGTAGTAACTTACTTAGAACATGATCATAAGATAAAGCAAAGATTTCAGTTCTCATATTGAGTATAATAGTCTTGAGCCCAAGATATAGTACAAAGGTTAAGGTGGTTGCTTTGCATGTAGCTGACCAGGGTTCAATCCCTGGCACCACATGTTTTTTTTTTTTTTGAGCACTGTCAAGAGTGATTTCTGAGCTCAGCCAGTAGTAAGCTCTGAGCACTGCTGGATATGACCCTCTTTATCTTCCCCCGGGGGAAAACCCAAACAACAGAATCTTTCTTAATAAATGGAATGTAATTAGTACTACTTGTATTTTTGTGTTTTCTTTTTCCATGATTCTTTGGGTTCCCTACACACTTTTAGTAATAAAATACTCTACAACTTGAATTACATTTTTATTACCATATTTTAAAAATATTTTCTAGTAGGGGCCTAAGATTCAATATTTAAAACATATGCGCCTATTTGCCATACTCTACAGTAGACTTAAAAATAAAACTGAAGTGGGTTTTCATTCATTCATTCAATATTTTTAACAGCCTTATTCCAGTAGACACTACCAAGATGACTATAGTGCTATATGGTTATAAGACTGAACCTATAGTTTAGTGGGAGAGGCTTTTAAATTATAAAGTAAAAGTCCATTTAGAACAGTCTTATTCTGAGTGTTTTTTTTTTTTTTAAGTTTATTCACCTTTTTCAGGTCTGCTCAGCTATGACAACCTACTTAATTTGTTTGAGTTTTGGCCACACTCAGTCATACTCAGGGATCATTTCTGGTGGTGGTTGGCAGATTGTTTATGGTGTTGGGGATTGAACTAGGATTGGCTGTGTGCAAGACAAACCATATTAAAAGTCCTGTTCTCTCTCTGGTCCCCTGACAACCTACTTAAAAAGAACACTGTCGTCCTCTTCCTCATGTTTACACATACAATATTCCCTATTACTTTTTTTTAAAAAAATAATGCCAGTTCATGTTTGTTTTTATATATTTGAATCTTATGAAATAAAGTATAATAAATGCTATAGAAGAAATACACAGTAATGAAACAAAGGGAAAATCATTTTACATAATGTTGAAGTCAGGAAAAGCCCTTCTTAACTAGTTCAGATAGCACCAGACCTGTGAGATTTTAGTCTGGCAGAGAATGAGACCTGTAAAGGTGGAGGTGAAAAGGAAATCACTGACAGAGCAAGGAGAGGGTGATAAAAAGGCAGCAGCCCTTGCATGCAGGGTATTGATAGCTCATTCCAGTTTACTTCTGCCTTACATGTATTACATCCTGGCTTCATTCAGTGGAATTAATACATTTCATTTATCACTTGATTCGTGTACATGCATTGATCAGAATAAACATTTTTATTTACATTAGAAATGCACTGGCAGTATAAGGCCAGAAGGCACAATACCAGAGTTCAGCATGTAGAGTACTATTATTCTGTGATTTTGGATGGATCACATAGTCTTTTTGTGTTTTTATGTCTGTAAAACTAGAGTCACAATTACAGTTTTATTTCCTGAGGTTAATATGTTTATATATACATAACATATATGTATATACATATATGTGGTATATATTTACACACATGCACACACATATATACACACACATATGTACTGGAAATGTTTTAAAATATGTAGTCAATTTTTAAAATAATTCCAGGCACATAAAACAATTATTGTGGGGCCTTTTTGATTGTATAGAGGGTCAGGCACTTCCCTTGCACATGGCCAACCTGGGTTTGATCCCCCAGCATCCCATATGGTCACTGAGCAGTGCTAGAAGTAACTCCTGAGCACAGAGCTAGGAGTAACCCCGGAGCATAGCTGGGTGTGCCCCTTCCCTTTCCAAAATAAGGACTGTTTGGGGCTGGAGTGATAGCATAGCGGGTAGGGCGTTTGCCTTGCACGTGGCCGACCCGGGTTCAAATCCCAGCATCCCATATGGTCCCCTGAGCATCGCCAGGAGTAATTCCTGAGTGCAGAGCCAGGAGTAACCCCATGCATCGCCAGGTGTGACCCCCCCAAAAAAAAAACAAAAAAACCAAAATAAGCACTGTTTGATGTTTTTTCTTAGCAGGTGGAAGAGAACTTTTTCTGATATCTCTCCTATCTTGCCCTCTCTTATTTGAATTCTAGTTACTTTTCTTTGATTTATTACCTTTTTCTATGTACTAGCTGATTGTTCTTGATGTTTTAGGATGTTGTTATGAGAGAAGAGAATAGACTTATGTATTTTGTGTCTAGATTTCTATAAGTTGATCATTACTTTTGTCTTTACAAACTTACATTAAATATTTGAGGGAATATTTAATATTTAAGAGTAAAATTTTTAATATTTAAGAGTATAAAAGAATATTTAATATTTAAGAGTATAAAAAGGTTTTGGACCAAGAGTAAGTTAGTAAGGAAATCAAAATTGCATTTTGAATTCTAATTTAGCTTTAGGTCTCTTTCAACATTGCCTTCCTTTCTCCCTTTCCCTGTCATTCCTTATCCCTTTGCTATTTTATTCTTTTCCTTATACACTTTTTCTATTGGTATAGGGGCTGGAAATAAATGGGAAAAAAAAAACCAACCTGAAAGTAGTGAAGAATTAACCATTAATTGAAACATCCCTTTAACATATTGACAGCAATGCTGCAATATGTGTTTCTTACCACCTGGTGGCTTCATTAAATTCCACTCTCTAAAAAAAAAATTATAGTTTCTGTTTGTTTTTCTGTTTTTTTTTTTTTTGGGGGGGGTGCACCTGGCAGTACTCAGAGGTTACTCCTGACTCTTAGCTCAGGGATCACTCTTGGTGGTGTTGGTGACCATATTTGGTGCTGGAGGTTGAGTCAGGTTTTCTGCATGCAAAGCAAGTACCTGACCCACTCTACTATCATGCCCTAGTTTTGAAATAAGTAAATAAAGTTTCAACTATCACAGCTTTTTTTCTGTTTTTCCAACCAATTAAACTATTGTACATATTTCGGAGTATAGTCTGTCAGATGTGACATAAAGTGTGAACCATCTGTGGTACGTGGTGTCTGACAGGGAGAGATGCAACTGCAAGTCACTGGTGATGTGTGCCATCGTCAAAATCTCTTAAGGACTAATTTCAAAAATTGCAGTGTTATTTTTGTCCACGTTCTGTTGACTAGAAGAGCTTGCCCAACCCAGAGATAGAGCTCACTGGCGCAGAGGGTCTGCACTGTAAGCATATGGTTATTAGTTAAAATGTGACCCATCTGTGCTGAGTGCTATCCCATCAACTCCACTGTCTGTGGTCACTGGTGCCACAGCGTTTTTCTAGCTGCACCACAACAAGGACTGCATGTGAACAGTTCAAAAAAGATGTGTGATTTCTACCCATGCAAGTGACCACTCGATGTAGATCACCAGAGGTCACACTTGCACTGCTAGGAAGTGTGACCCCTGGTGAGCAATATGAACACTACAATGTCTCTCTAATAAGCACGGTCCTATAGAGTGCAAGTTCTGGTGAGAACAAGTGCAGTGATGTAACTGTGAGACAAACCAAAGTGAGCAGTGTGGCTAAGCAAGCACCTACCTAGCCTTATGTGTGTAAACCCTCCCATCCATGTAACAAGAGTTAACAACAACTGAGCAGTGTGTGTAGTGGAATTAAAGTGACACTAATTAGCCACCCAGATTTAAGAGGAGGGGTACATTATCATTCAACAGGAATGGTGGCAAAGTTAGGGTCATCTTTTTTTTTTTTTAAGTGAATCACCATGAGGTACAGTTACAGACTTAAAAATTCCTTGCTTGCATTTTAGTCATACAATGGTCGAGTATCCATCCCTCCACCAGTGCCCATTTTCCACCACCAACGGTCCCACCCCACCCTGCCTATGTGGCGGGGCATTCCCTTTTGCTCTCTCCTTTTGGTGTTGTGGTTTGCAATAGAGGTATTAAGTGGCCATCATGTTTGGTCTATAGTCTACTTTCAGCATGTGTCTTCCATCCCGAGTGGTTCCTCCTATCACCCTTTACTTGTTGGTCCCTTCTCTGTCTGGACTGCCTTCTCCCCCAGCATGTGAGGCTAGCTTCTAGGCTGTGGAGCAGTCCTCCTGGTACTTACCTCTACTATTCTTGGGTGTCAGTCTCTCATTCAGTCAAGGTCAGTTTTGCACAGCCATCTTTCCCACCTGTTACATGTATTTTTTCAACATAGTTATAGTTTGGAAAGCTAAAAAAAAAAAGTAGGTGATAGACTGTAAAAAACTAATGCTCGCTGAGGGGGCGCGAGCACTCGCGGGCTCTCCGGGCGGCTCTGTCTCACCGCCCGCGTCCGGTGCCCCAGAACCGCTGTGTGTGCTGTCAGTCGAGGGCAGGCGACGGAAGGAAGAAGGAAGAAGGCCAAACTGGTTGCTCCATCCGTTTATTTCATTCTCTCCCTCCGCTTCTCTCCTGCTCTCCTGGATCTCTCCCCATGGATCTGGCCCTGTGGATCTGGCCCCCCAACCCACTCTTACAGCCTAGTTAAATCTCCACAGCATGAGGGGGTTGGGGCATACACATAGGTGTGGTCCCCATCAATAGGGTAAGGTTCCTTTCCCTTAGGGGATGCATCTCCTAGGACTTAATTCTCTTTCAGCAGGAGGATCCACCCAAGGGCGGAGTCCCATGAATGTGTTTCTCTTCTCCTCAGCCAGCAAACATATAAGAATTCATAATATTAATCATTTTGTATGGACACAATAAGAGATGCATTAAAGCTTATAGAATTGCTCTCCTGGGGCCATCTCAGTCTCAGACTACAGTGCTCAGGCCAGATCAGTCTTTCCTATCTTCCTGGCAGGGTCCCAGTCTCATAATTACTATTGGATCATGACAGCATTTGTCTATGATCAAGCTCTTAACTTATAGTTAAGAATTAGGCACTTTGGCCAGGCCCATCTCGATGCCAGGGTAGCACATAACTCACCGCTTGCCTTGGATCCTTCCCGTCCCACGTCGGGGACCCTACTTTGGGGTGCTAGGAACTGAGGGCAACTGAGGCTTAAGTGGAGAAAGCAGAGGCCCGGGAGGGAATAATATTTGAGGCCAATTAATTCCCAAGTTATAAAAACATAATATTGTCTTCTTGTGTCTATACAAAACAGACATAGCTTTAAAGTAAATTATTCAAAAGGCACAAGAAGAGGAGAAAGGCAATATTAACTTATATAATATAAATTCAGTATCCTAGGAAGGTCTGACCTTGCAAATTAGCAGTCAGATTAAGGGAAAGCCACGGATTAACTGTTTTGGGGAAGAGAACATGGAGAAGTGATTATAGCTAAACAAAGGGATGGGAGAGATTCGGGAACACCTTGGTGGGTGAGACTGGGGTAAGCCTAAACTCTGGGTAAAACCGGGACAAGCTACTTGTGGCAAGGAGGGAAAGGGCAAAGTAATGTCATCCTACAATAGACCAAGAAAGAAATGTTTATTGCTAATTATCAGAAATGCAAATCAAATAAAAGATGTGAGTCTACTTTATACCTGTGAGAATTTTCTACATCAAAATTTACAGAAAGTAGTGTTGGTAGTAATTATGGAGAAATGGGAACCCTCTTACACTTTTTTTGGGAATGTAAATTAGTCTGGCATCTCTGGAGATGGATGAATCTACTGTTAGAGTCAGCAGTTCCATGCCAAGGTATCCAAAGAATATCATCATCATCATCATCATCATCATTATCATCATCATCATCATTCTGTTGATCGTAGATTTTCTCGAGCGGTCTCAGTAACGTCTCCATTCGTCCTAGCCCTGAGATTTTAGAAGCCTCTATTTACTCATCCTTCTCAATGGTGCCGCATTGGAGGCGCTTTCAGGGTCAGGGGAATGAGAATCATCATTGTTACTGGTTTTGGCATATGAATATGCCACGGGGAGCTTGCTAGGCTCTCCCATGTGGGCAGGACAGGGAACTCAGGGTAGCTAGGCAGGATCTCTGAGAGGGAGAATTAGGCTATCAGATATTGCATGCGAGGTGGCCATGGGCTTCCGGGAGCTTGGTTTTATGGTCTCTGGATGTTGGTTGCTGATGGGATTACACTGTGTGTGTGGGGGGGGGGGGGCACATTTTCTGGGTGTGACTGCCTAGCTACTGGAAAATTGGGGATCTGGGCAAAAGAGTCCCAGTCAAGATCCAAGCAGGCTTGGAGATCTCAGCCCCGGGTACCGAACACCTGGGTTCCTCTGCTGGTTCCTTCATCCAAAGAATATAAACACGTTAATTTGAAAAGATACACGCAAACTTAATGTTCATTATAGCACTATTTACTAGAGGTCCTATGATATGAGAACAACAAATGCTCAGTGACTGACAAATGAATATATATGCACAATGGGGAATAAGTCAGTCATGAGGGAAAAAATGGAATGTTATGTTTCTTGACAATATAGAGGGAATTGTAGGGGATCATGGTAAGTGAAATAGAAGGAAAAAGACACAGACAAGAATAGATCACTCAGGATGCACAGAAAGATAAAGAAACAGACAAATCTAATGAAAGGCTGTGGTTATAGAAGGGAGGGAGTGGGGGAATTGGGTAGGGGAAAGGGGCTGCTGTGTACTGTGGTGTAGTGATTTGGTGGTTGTGTGTGATGGAATGACATAGGAAAGTCATGAAATTGTACCCCTAAAACCCATCTGTGTAAAGCAATGTTATGTCAGTTTCAATAAAGTAATTGCAGGGTAGGAGAGATAGACAGGGGTTAAAGTGCTTACCTTTCATTTCACCCTACTGACCCTGGTTTGAATTCCCAGCACCACAGGTTGTCCCCTGAGCACCATTAGGGGTTATTCCTGAGCACAGCCAGGATTATCCCCTGAGCACCTCTGGTTTGGCCCCACCCCCGAACCCCAGTAAAATGAGTGATTGGAGCAGTTTGTACTTTATTTCAAAGGTGTACATAGCAACATAAATATTGATTTGACTTCTTTGATAAGAAATGGAATCAGGAATCTCTAATACTGCAAATAGAAAAATTTTATTTGGTGATGTCTAATCTTTCTGAATATGTTAGTCTTTGTCATTTTTATTTCCTGAAGTCTTAGAAAACGTGTTCACAATTTTCAATATTAAAAAGGAAACTAATGATAAGAAAACTAAGTCAGAGACAGCTTAATGATCATAGTTACAACCCATTTGACTTGTACACTTAGTCACATTATTTTGAATGATACAACAATAGATGATTCGTTATTGTGAACTGCAAGTTATAGTTGCCAACCTCAGCAAAAAATGACAGTGAGTAGGGCCAGTGAGATCCCTTAGGCTGGATTACAGACAAGAGATCTGAGTTTGTTACCCAACATTATATGGTCCCCTGTGTACCGCTGAGTTTTGGAGAGTAGTTCCCCAAATCAAACAACAATAAAATCAACAAAAAGATCACTTGCAGAAGGTAGATTATGGTATCCATCTGACACTAAAAAGTTTTGCTCAGCAGCTTACTTTTTGGACTACCTTATGGTTTTGTACGTTCTTAAATTCATCTTCTCTAAAATGACCTTTGTGTCCTGAGGACATAGACTTTTAGTGCTAAAATTGGGACTGTCCATGCAAACTGGAATGTTTGCACACTTGTCCCAAGTTACCAGTGACTACCTTGAGTTCATATGAAAAGTTATAGTAAGTGGTAAGTGAATATTAAGTGAAGTGCAGTGAATAGTAAAAGATAAGTCAGTATTCTGATTTTATCTCTGGAGCTGTTTTTGCTATTTCAAATATGTTTAGCTTGATTTTCAATAGGGTTATTTTCCTACCCACATTTATTGCTGCAATCTTTAAAATAGGAAAGGGAGAAAAAACAGACTGCTACTATATAGTAAAAACAAATTTCTCCAACCATGGAAGATATTTTTTCTGGACAGTAAAGAGCAATAGCAATAGATTCCCTTACACCCATAGCAAATTGCTATTGTTTGTTTTTGTTTTTGGGCCACACCTGGCCCAAAAATAAGTGCTCAGGACTTATTCCTGGCTCTGAACTCAGGGATCATTGCCTCAGGAGTGCCAGGGATCAAATCCGTGAGAGCTGCATGCAAGGCAAGCACCCTACCCACTGTACTATCATTCCAGTTCCTGTAACTTGTTCTTTATTATATTAAAAAAAATCGTAAACACTTCGTATTCTCACAATCTGCTATATCTTCACAATCACAATATCCCGTTAATCACTGATTTCTCGGGCGGGCTTAGTAACATTTCGTCCTTTCCCTGAGATCTTAGAAGTCCATCTCGACTCAGCCCTCCCAACGATGTTGCACTGGGGGCTCTTCAGGGTCAGGGGAATGAGATCCAGCTTGTTACTGGATTTTGCATATGAATACACCATGGGAAGCTTGCAAGGCTGTCCCATGTGGGCAGGAAACTCAGAAGACTGCCAGTTTCTCCCAGAGGGAGAAGTAGGCTAAAGATATCGAGTGGCCGCTTTGCGGCCACACGCTTCTGAGAGCTTGTTTTTAAGTCTCTCTCTGGATGTTAGCCGATGATGTTATATCTTAATCTGCCATAAATCTTGGAGACATGGTATAGCTCATTGTTCTTCAACCTTTATATACTTATCAGGGAAAATAGAATTTATCTGTAGACTAATTGCTACGACAAAGAAAAAATAATGTAGATAGTATTTCATTTACTAATTCCAGTGTAATAAAATTATAATTTTTTAGCTAGTGCAATATCTGCTGCTGCTTTGCCACTACTTGATCAGATGAGAAATTTCTGGTGAACTGCCAGGAAATTTCCACAGGCTGATGCTGCTCCTTAAGCCTACAGGTTGAACAGGGGTGTAGCTATTACTTCTTATCACCATAACCTTTGTTAATTCTGCCTTCATGAAAGTCACTGTCTCCTGTCTCTTACGAATGCAGTTTGCATGAGATAGGATGCCAAATATTTTGGCGTTTAATCTCCTTCAGTCCAAGTTAGTCTTCTTTCTCTATTATCAAAGATAAAATCAGTTTTGCCATTATAGAAGTCTGACAGTCTTTGTCAGCATTAATTTACTAGCCTCTTAATTTCCCTTTTCTTACATACAGAGGGTTTGCTTGTTTCTCAAGTTTATCTTTTGTTTAATTATAAAGCTTTGTCAGCTTTTGCCTTGTTGAATTGCTTGGGCATTTGATTTTTTTATGATTGTTTGATTTGCCCATCTTACTGAGTTCTCCTGCTACCTTGAAATCCTCTTGTTTTGGAAACATTTATCTCAAAGTCCATTTCTGAGTTTTTCCTTTTCTGACACTTTAGAACTTGGTATGCACCAGTTTGAAATAATTGCTTTTGGAAATTATATATTTTAAAGTAACTACTTTGGGGATGCTTTTCAATTTCAATTTCATCGAAGGTAGAAATTTTCAGTAATTCTAACATCATCATACTATTTGCCGACTGACAATGATAGACTATATTTAGACAGATGTTTATTTAATACCATAAATTTGCTAAAATGTGCACTAATCTAAATATTAATGTTCTGGTTGCTGTCTAGTAACCACAAAATTGACCATTTCCTACTTTACTTTTTTTTTTAATTGAATATTTGTGAGATACACAGTTACAAGGTTGTTCATGATTGGGTTTCAGTCATACAATATTCCAATACCCATCCTTTCAACAGTGTACATTTCCCACCACCAGTGCCCCCAGTTTCGCTCCTACCAACCTCTCAGCCTTCCAGCCCCCAGCCTCCCCTGCTGCTATCATAGTCACTTCTCTTCTTTCTCTCTTGACTGAGGTATTTATTAACTGATTTTTTTTTTTTGCTGGAAGAGCTTGCCATTTGAGCAAGAAAATGTCATAGATAATACAGAAGTAAATGAGTGTGACTGTTCCAATTGGATACTAATGTTTGAATTTCATGTAATCACATTTCATAACTCCTTTTGCTCTCTCCTCCCACCCCCACCCATTCTTAACCTAACGACCTTATAAAAAGAGGACACACTAGATTTATTTGGATATACTTTGCTGACACCTAACCTAGTGTAACCCTTAGCAATAAAATTGACAAATTGTAGGGCACATGCAATTTCAACTTCTAACTATTACTAAATTGATCTCTAAATGATTCCACTCACAGTTTTAAAGTTTCTGTTTATGCACATCATTCTCTATTTGGTGTCAGATATTTTAGAGTTTCCAGGAGGTGTTAACCAGACAGTGATTTTAATTTATAATATCATTTTATAGTGAGGTTGAGTATTTTTATAACTATATTAAATTATTCAGTGTTTATTAAGCATAAAAAATACCAAGTGCCAACTTATTTAATTCCTATTTAGGATGTATGAGAGAACGAAAAAAAAATACCTTATTATCATGTTTTCAGTGCCAGGGACTGAACCCAGGTCTTATACATGCAAGACATGCACCTTTACTATTGAGTCACAGTCAGTGGGTAGTTTTGTGTTTTTATTTGTTTTACAGCCACATCTGGCTGGCTCAGGACTTACTTTTGTGTCTGCTTAGGGATCACTCTTGGTGGGACTCTGGGGACCATATGTTGTCTCAGCTATCAAACCTAGATGGGTTACATGTAAGGCAAGAGCCTTACCCACTGTACTGTATCTTCTGCTCCTTTGATGGGTTAGTGTATGTTACTTGTTCACATTATCTACTCTGTTGGTTTTTTAGGTTGGAATGTTAGAGTTCTTTTGTGACTGATTGGGGGGGCAGGTGTTGGGTTTTTGGGCCACACTTGGTGGTAGTTTGGGAATCCTATGTGCTTATTGCCTTTGAGTCCACTATCTTAAGGAAGAGTACTTGTTGGAAAGATATCTTAATTTTATTGCCTCTACTTTGTGATTCTGTTCTGAACTTTCTCTTCTGTTAATATTTGCCTATTCTTTTGACAATACCATGGTGATTGGATTATTATAGCTTTTTAGTAGGTCTAAGGGCAGGTATTCTTCTAGATTTTTCTATACTCAAGTATTATCTGGCGATTATTTTTTCTTTTAAAATTTAGAGACAGTGTTTTGGCATCAATAAAATAACTTGCTGAGAACATGGCTGCAGTTGTGTCAAATCTGTGAGAACTGGTATCTTCATTGTTTTTTTTTAAATAAAAATTTTATTTTATTAAATCACCATGTGGAAGATTACAATGCTTTCAGGCTTAGGTCTCAGTTATACAATGCTGAAACAACCATCCCTTCACCAGCACCCATATACCACCACCAAAAAAAAAAAAAGACCCCCCCACACACCTCCCATCCCGCCCCCCCACCCCCCGCCTTGTAACTATTGCGGCCGTGCGGTTTTGAATTTCCGTACTTTAATAACTAAGTCCAGGGAGATTTCTTCCAGATATTGGATCATTGCAGGCTTGAAAATCCAATCTGTGGTCTTCATAATATGGCGGACACCGCGCCCTTCATCCGAAGAGAGAGAGAGAGAGAGAGAGAGAGAAATCCGGAAGGAAGGGAGGGAGGGAGGGAGGGGGGAGGGGGAAGGAAGAAGGAAGGAAGAAGGAAGGGAGGGAGGAAGGAAGGAAGGAAGGAAGGGAGGGAGGGAGGGAGGGAGGAAGGAAGGAAGGAAGGAAGGGAGGGAGGGAGGGAGGGAGGGAGAAGGAAGAAGGAAGGAAGAAGAAAGGAAGAAGGAAGGGAGGGAGGAAGGAAGGAAGGGAGGGAGGGAGGGAGGGAGGGAGGGAGGGAGGGAGGGAGGGAAATCCCCCTCCTGGGCGGGCACGGGGCCAAGGCTTAGTTCTCAGGCTGGAGACATTCTGCGAGGAGTTGCCCACGCCGAAAGAGGTTTTGCTGGGTCTGGATTCACGCTTGTGCAGCTGCGGAGAGGCCGCACATGTGTGCGGCCCCCGGGATCACATCTCGGCGGTGCCTGCTTGAGCAAATCAGTCATTTTCAAACGTGTGAAACCTGAATAGTTGGAGCAAAAGCCACTTGATAGTGGTATATAATTTTTTTATTTTTGGGCCACACCTGGCTGTGCTTAGGATCTTTCATTCTTTTTTTTTTTTTTTTTTTGCTTTTTGCTTTTTGGGTCACACCCGGCAATACACAGTGGTTACCTCCTGGCTTTGCACTCAGGAGTTACTCCGGGCGGTGCTCAGGGGACCATATTGGATGCTGGGAATCGAACCTGGGTCAGCGGCGTACAAGGCAAATGCCCTACCTGCTGTGCTATTGCTTTAGCCCCAGGATCTTTCATTCTTGCTCTGAGCTCAGAGAATCACTCCTGGTGATTCTGATGGTGTTTGGGGGGACTTTGTGGTCCATCCTGGAAACTGACCAGGATTGGCAGCATGCCGGGCAAGGGCTCTTAGCCCCCCTCTACTCCACTCCCTTTACTCTTCTCTGACCTGCTAAAATATTACCTTTTTTTTTTAATGTAGGAGTAATGATATTTATTCAATCATTGATAAGGCTGATTGAATTTGGCATGAACTCCACTTTTTTTTTTAAGTTTTTAATTGAATATCTATGAGATAGACCATTACAAAACTGTTCATAATTGGGTTTCAGTCATACAATGATCCAGCACCCATCCCTCCATCAGTGTACATTTCCCACCTCCATCGTCCCCTGTTTCCCTACCACCATCCCCCAACACCCCACTCCCCCCCCCACCCCACCCCCAGCCTCCCTCTATGGGAGACACTTTCCTTCTTGCTTGCTCTCTTCTTTTTCTTTTGTGCATTATGGTTTGCAATACAAGTGCTAAGAGGTCATGGTGTTTTGTTCAGGGCATTCAGTATTTTTATCGGGACTATAAGGCTGGAAAATATTATTATTATTATTATTATTATTATTATTATTATTATTATTGCTTTCTGGGTCACACCCAGCGGGTAGGGTGTTAGCCTTACACGCGGCCAACCAGGTTATTATAAATTTATTTTATTTATAATAAATAAAATATATTTATTATTATTATTATTATTATAAATAAAAAGACTCACTAGCTGTTTTCTTTTCAGTCTTTCCAAAGAAATGACTTTAGGGTCTGTTGCTTCCCATTTTTTTCTTGTTTAATTTTTTTGGTTTTGCTATGCTTATTATGCTTTTTTCTGTTTGCTCTAGAATTAGCTATTAAAGATTAATCTTAGGTTAATTACTTTAAATTTTTCTTTTCTAATATATGCATTCAGTATTAGAAATTTCCCTAGAACACTGCTGTTAAGTACTTCTCAAATTGGGAACTTAGTTTTCATTTCCATTTATCTCAAAGTGGTATCATATATCTCAGATTTCTTCCTTGATCCATGTGTTGTAGAGAATAATGTTTAACCTCCTGTTAACTGATGAATAATACCTATTAACTGATTCCTAGTTTATGTTGTGATCAAGAATTGTATGATTTGTTTCTTTAGCTTTGCTAAGGTGTGGTTTGTAACTAATAATGCGATCTGATGATTGTATAATCAGTGAGCATGAGCACTTGAGAAAAAACTGTGTATTGTGGCATAGAACAGTCCATGTTGTCAGTTATCTTGAGGGGATTGTTGTGTAATAAAGTTTATCTATATTCGTATTGTTTATTGATAGAGGTGTGTTGAAGTCTACTATTAGAGAGGATTCACTTATTTCACCTTGAGTTCTCTTCTGCTTCTGTAGATTGGCACTCAGATTCTTGTATGTTAAGGATTGTTGTCTTCTTGGTACCACTTGTATATTATTTGGTTTTAAATGTATCTTTATACATTTATTATTTTCTTGGGGGGGGCTAAGCCACACCCAGTTTAGGGGTTATTCCTGGCTCTGCGCTCAGGAATTAGTACTGGCAATGTTCGAGGAACCATATGGGATGCTTGGGATTGAAAGTGGGTCAGCTGCATGCAAGGCAGACACTCTACTCATATGATCACTCTGGCCCCACCACTTTTATAATGTGCCCTGTTTATCCTTAACAACATTCCTTACTTTGACATCTGCTTTTTGGCTATTGTTAACATGCATATATTTCTCCTTTAGTTTTTCAATGAGAACTTACCTAATGGTGCTGAAAATGGAGTCTGGGACCACTCCCAGCAATGGTGCTCTTCCTTGGCGATTTGTGGGAGATCTCGCAGAACCAGGGATTAAACTCAGGGCCATGCATATGCTAGTCACGTACACTGCCACTTGAGCCAGATTCTCTGCCCTACCCATTACTTTTCGATCTGTCTTTTTTTTTTTTTTTTTTGTAAGGTGAGTTGGGGTTGGGAGCTACACCCATACACCTATGGAGTTTAGGATTTACTCCAGACTGTATGTTTAGAGATCACTCCTAGTGGGATTGGGACTGTATAGGGTGCTGGGAATTTGAACCCAGATCAACTGCATGGAGGGCAAGCACCTTACTCTACGTACTGCCTCTCTGGCTCCAGTGTCTTTTAATTTAAAGTAGGTTTCTTGTAGATAGCACACAGTTGTATTTTCTTTTTTGATCACTCTAATAAGCAATTAATAAATACCTCAATTTATGTATTTTGAATTGCTGTATATTAAGTGATTATTGGTACAGGTAGATTTAATAGACATATAGGGGGTTGGGCCATACCCAGGTGTATTTAGGGTTTACTCCAAGTTCAGTTCACAGGGATTACCCAGTGGTAATCCAGGACTTAATGTGGTGCCAAGAATCCAACTGGAGTTGGCAGCACGCAAGTCTGCTGTTGTAAACCTTATCCGTGTATACCTATCGTGCCAAATAGATCATATTTTTTACTATTTTCTATTTGTTGCATTTCTTCTCAAAAAAAATTTTCCCCATTGATTTTGTTTCTTTTGGAACACACACACCCTGCTGCTGGCTCTGTCCTTGAGGATCATTTCTAACAGTGCTTGGGGTACCATATATGCTGGTGATCAAACCTGAGTTGTCCAGGTGCAAGGCAAGCACTTTAATTCCAGTACTGTTTCTTTAATCCTGGTCCTCCTTTCTTTTTCCTGACCCTTTCCCCCCTTTTAAAATTTTTAAATTGTTCATTTTATATGTTTAAATTTTTGTGTTTTGGAACCACAGCCCTCTGGCTCTGCTCTGAAATGACTCCTGGAAGTGCTAGAGGTGCCCCTATGTGATGCTTGGGGGCGGCTGTGAACAAGTAACGTGCCTGATTGCTGTACTATCTCTCAGGCTCTGCTTTCATTTTTTTTTCTCACTTGCATTTCAGTTAATTATTTTTAAAATTTAGTGGTTGCTTTTAAATAGTTTGAATATTTACAACTAATCTAAATTCACTTTCAGATAGCATTACTGCATAGGTAGTATGAAAATCTTACAGCAATAGAATGATTTTATTTTAGTTATTTTTAATTTTTTAAAATGAGTCACTGTGAGATCGAGTTACAAAGCTGATCATATTGGGTTTCAGTCATGCCATGTTCCAACACCCATCCCTCCACAGGTGTACATTTCCCACCACCAGCATCCCCAAGTTTCCCTCCACTTCCCCCAGCCTATTTCTGTGGCAGGCACTTTGTTCCTCTCCTCCCTTCATCCCTTCCTTTCTCTCCCCCAACTCCACCTGCTTTGGGCATTATGGTTTGCAATATAGGTACTGAGAGGTTATCATGTTTGTTCCTTTACTAATTTTTAACATGCAGATAGAATGATTTTAATACCATTATCTAATCCCATATATTATTGATGAGGCTTACATAATCAAATGTATTTTTATTTTGAGCAACTTGAGCAAATTGTTATTGTAAATAAAAATCTAATAAAGATAGGTTTTTATTTTATCTTCCCTTATTTCTTCTGATGATTTTTTTATTATACGTCTGATTTTCTGACCTATGTATTTTCTTTCTCCAAAGAACTTTTAATATTTTTTTCAAGATTTAACTAATTTCCTCAAATTTTGTCTTAGGAAAACCTTACATTTTTTCTTCCCAGCTTTTTCAAACTAATTGCATACTTTTAAAGTTTTTGTTTGTTTTTGGGTCTCACTCAGCCATCCTTGGAGCAGGCTCTGGGCTTCGGGGACCATCTGGTAACAGGGGTCGGACTGCGTGCAAAGCAAGTGCTCTACCCACTGTACTATTTGTCTGGTCCCCTAATTGCATACTTAAAAACTACAATCCACACAGGCTGAAGAAGTGGATTGCACTTCCTCAGTTCTGGCATTCATGCTTTGCATGTCATACTGAATACTGAAGAGCATAACCCCCGAGTACCCTGTTGTGGTCCCCTATTGTATTTTCCAAGAATTAAAATCGTTTACCACCCTGTACCCCCATGGCTGGGCTGGAGCGATAGCAGAGCAATAGGGCATTCGCCTTTCATGCTGGTGACCCGTGTTCAATTCCTCCGCCCCTGTCGGAGAGCCCGACAAGCTATTGAGAGTATGGAGCCCGCACGGCAGAGCCTGGCAAGCTACCCGTGACGTATTGGATATGCCAAAAACAGTAACAATAAGTCTCACAATTAGAGATGTTACTGGTGCCCGCTCGAGCAAATCCATGAGCAACGGGATGACAGGGACCCCCATGGCTACAGTTAAACTGCAGTTCACAGCCCATAGTAGGGTGCTTTGGACTAGCCTGGTATTTACTATAGATTTTACTGTCATTCCACCTTGCCTATTTCTGCGCCGATACACCTCCTTTCCCTTCCTGGCAGTTATTGATTGGTGGTGGAGCCTTCATTATAGGAATTCTTGGTACTGTGATATGAAAAGGGGCAGCATAGTCATTTAAATTTGATCCAATCACATTATTTTCAGAGATGGTAATATTTGTTGGCTGTTACTCAATAGATTGGTGGCATTTGGCCTTAAAATTGGCTTTTTTTTTTTGCTTTTTGGGTCACACCCAGCAATGCACAGGGGTCACTCCTGGCTCATGCACTCAGTAATCACCCCTGGCGGTGCTCAGGGGACCATATGGGATGCTGGGATTTGAACCCGGGTCGGCCGCGTGCAAGGCAAACGCCCTACCCACTGTGCTATCACTCCAGCTCCTGTGAACTCATTCTTTAAAGCTTATTTTAACCGTGTATTAAATTTTATTTTTTCCTTAGAGTTTATATTTGCTGGTTATTTTGAGGCTATTTTTTCCCCTTCAAAATAACTTTTATTGTAACCTCCAAAACTGAACAAAGAAGACATAGACTCATAACATGACTATTGTAAGCTTTAGATTTTTTTTTTTAGTCATCCTAAACAGACATTCTGTACCCATTAGAAAAGATGACCCTTACTCCTCTTTCCCTTCAGAGGTAACTTTGGTTCCACTTTTTCTGAGTTTGCCTATTCTACAGTACTACTATAAAGTATCTACCTCCCTCTCCCCCCTCCTCTCCTTCCCATCTATTTTGTAGCATATATCAGATTTTCTTTCTTTTTTTTTTTTTTTTTTGGCTTTTTGGGTCACACCTGGCGATGCACAGGGGTTACTCCTTGCCTTGCACTCAGGAATTACCCATGGCGGTGCTTAGGGGACCATATGGGATGCTGGGATTCGAACCCGGGTCGGCCACGTGCAAGGCAAACGCCCTACCTGCTGTGCTATCACTCCAGCCCCTTTAATTTCTTATTGACTCTGTGTGTACCTTGTTTATTTGTTTACCTGTTGATGAAAATGTATTGATTGAAAAATACCCTTTTTGGTTATTTATTTTTTTAGTGGGGTAGAAGTTGCTACTTCTGGGCTATTCCACTCTCTGTGCCTCCGGGTTGCTTCTAGTTTTGCCTGGGTAATCATGTGATTCCAGGGCTTGTATTTGGGCCAGTTGCATCAAATTGTGTACTCCAGCCTGTTAAACACTTTCTGCAGCCCCATTTTTGTGGGAAGTACATTCCGAGTGTAAAAGTATGGTGTAAAAATATCTGAGTTTATGCTTTTATTTTGTTATATTTACAGGAAGTGGAAGTGAAGATCATATAGTAACATGTTTAATTTTATTTTTGTGGGGAGAGTACTGGCTTGCATACCGGGTAGTACTCAGGGCTTACTCCTGGCTCTGAGCTCAGAAATCACTCCTGATGGCTTGGTGACCATCTGGGCTGCTGGTGCCACTGTACTATCACTCCAGTCCCCTCGAGTGAATTTTTTTTTTTTTTGAAGAAAATGTTTACACCATTTTAAATTCACAGTAGGAGTGCAAAAATTTTTAGTTTCTTGATGTTTTTGCTAACACTAAATTTTCAATTGTGTTAATAGCCATCCTTAAAAACAACAAAATAAATTTGTGAAAGCTATGATGTTATTGAAAGGAATGAGGACAGGTGGAGGTTAGGAAGAAGGGGTTAAAGAATCTTATTGGTGATGGGATGTCACTGAAATTTTGGGTGGTGAATTCTTATATGCATAAAGTAAACTAAAAGTAAATCAGTAAAAGGGAGAGAATTTGGAAAACATTTTAAAAAATCAATCCATCAAATTTAAAAGTTGCCATCCTAATGGATCCGAATAATAGTATTTTATTGTTCTAATTTGTACTTCCCTAGTATTGAGTAATACTAAATATCTTTTCTTAAGTGTCCATGGTTTCAGTTATGAAATTTTGTGGCCTCTATATATTTTGAAAATTAGGCTCATGGACCTGGTAAATTGACGTTCATAATTAGGAATCTCCTAGCCATCAAGTAGATGCCACTTTGTCTTTTACTTCACCTTCAGAACTCAGATTCATGGACAAGACATTATAGCTATCACCACTCTTTGTTTTGTTTTAGGGCTACACTCAGCAGTACTCAGGGCTTACTCTTCACTCTCTACTCAGAAATTATACATTAGTGGTACTTGGGCATCATATGCAGTGTTGGGGATTGAACCAGGTGGGTTACAGGCAAGGCAGGGACCTTAACCTGTGCTATCTTTGTGCCTCCTATTCTCTTTTGTGGGTTAATTTTTTTTTCTTCTAGTGTACCCATTTGGAGTGATGCCACTTAGGAGTACTTCTCTCCAGTCTCACTTTAATCTTCTTGAGGTTTTAGCTTTAATTTTGTTAAAGCTCAGGCTGTTCGTCATTAGTTTTTTATCATTTGGTACTAAGACATTTTAAATTCTGTCTTTAGAACTTTTCTCTTTTTTAAATTTACACTTTCTAGTAGCTTCAGAACTCTTAAACCATATACCTAGATAATTTTTAAAAAGTATTATTGATTTTGATCTACAATTTTTTGGGGCATTGAAGTCACCTTATTGTCAGCACAGAAAGCTTTGATTTTGGGACTTGGGCAGTAATATAGTGCTTGCCTTGCACACAGCCCACCCAGTTTGATCCCTGGCATCCTATTTGGTTCCCTTAGCCTCCAGGATTGATTCCTGAGTAGCCCTGGGTGTGGCGCGCCCCCCCCCCAAAAAAAAAAGAAAACCTTGATTTGTTTCTTTTCAGTGATCTAGACATAGTATCATGAATTACAATTGCTAATTTCAGAGAAATAGTTAACAGACATGGAGATATAGGGTTATTTATTAAATAAATATATTTAATTTGCATTTGTCCCATTACCACCACCATTTTATTATAATTTGAAGCTTCTGTGTAATACATTCATGTAAGTGAATGATTGTAAACAAGTCAATTGAGATTTTAATTTAATTCTGATTTGCTTCAAAAGAAGCAAGATGTTTTGTAATAATCAAAAGGCAAACATTAAAATCTAGAGCAAGCAGAACCTGTGTAGTCTCGATTTTTATTTTATATCGAAGTTTATTAAAAATACTCATCTCAGTTTGTTTTTATTTCAGCTTTGTCTAGATCAGAGTCTAAGAGAGATGGAGGTTTTAAAAATAATTGGAGCTTTGATCATGGAGAAGAAAGTGAAGGAGATACAGAAAAAGAGTAAGATTTTTTTTCCCTTCAATTATGAGAGTGAAGATTTTCTTAGGACAGTTTATAGTTAATGGAAATAGTTTTTAAGTAATATTCTTAAAATACTGAACTCTTAAAAGATTAGTATTGAGGACAGAAATAGCAATTCTTTATTGCTGAATAATTTCACTGTTATTTCAACTTTGAAATGTGTAATATTTACATGTAATATATGCAACTTTAGATTGAAAATCAGCCATACTACAATTAAAGAAGTTATTCTACTATGAAACAAAAAATCCTGGCTGGAGTGATAGTACAGTAGGTAGGGTGTTTGCTTTGTATGCTGCTGACCCAGGTTTGCTTCCTGGAATCCTATATGGTCCCTCAAGCACTGCCAGGAGTGCAGAGCTAGAAGTAACTCCTGAGCATTGCCAGATCTGCCCACCCACCCTCCTAAGTCCATTGAGACAGTGATTTTTGAAGAGCCACTATTTATTATGAATAAGTGAGTCTAGATCAAGGGGTGGGGGATCAAGATCTCATTTTCGGTGGGGGATTCGGGAGGATGGTGGATAGAGGAGGGTAGGGGTGGGTAGGAGTTGTGGTTACCCCCAGTATGCTTAGGGTTTATTCTTGATGTGTTTTGGAGATCATATGGGATGCTAGGGTCGGATTTGGGTTGGCTGTGTGTGAGGCAAGCACCCTACCTGCTGTGCTATGTATTCTTGCCCCCAGATTCTGAGTTTTACATGAAAGTTTACGTTCCATAGTATCTTTCTTCTGTTGCTATTGTTTCAGTTACCTCCAGTGAATCGTAGATTAGATTGCCACCAAAGAGAGCAGAATCTCTGTTAATGATAAACATAGTTGTTCACCCAGACAGAAGTTAAGCAAAGTGTTTATTACACTTTGTTAGTGTATTTGGAATGACTCTTGTGTAAAAAATTTAATAATAATTCTAACATATTTGCATGTTGTGAAGTTTGTATTTCAAATTCATCCTGGCTTTTAGTTTCTTAACTTACTGATCTGGTTTTCTACTGGCCAGAATAAATAAAAGAAAACAGATAAACACCTTGTGTTCTATCTAAATTATAAATACATTTAGAAATTTTATATGAGAAGTCATTCAGAATATATTGGCTAAATATTGTAGGTGCTTCACTTCTGTCTGGGCACTAGCTCCGCTGATCATTACCACTTTATGTACCTTCACGTATCAGATGTTGAACTGAAGTTTATTTGAAGGAGAAATTTGAACTGGTAAGTTTCTCACATAAAATCAGTGTATTAGTCTTTTTTAAAAAATTCTGATTACTTTAAAATGAAGTACATTTTTGTTAGCCATTTAGTGTCTGCATATATATGTATATACATATATATAAATTTTTTAAAGTAAAATTGTTTCATGTAGAAAATTGTTAAGGAGAGTCAGAGAAAGTATATTACAGGTGGACAGTAGAGAATGCAATCTATCTGTTGTTTTTAGACTTCGAAATCTAACGTTGACTAGAAAGTATGTCACCTTTTGAGCATTTGTTGTAACAACCTTATGAAGTTGGGATAGTATAAATAATGAAATGCTTTGTTATCAATAGGATTTTACTAAATAGTGTAGCAGTGTTATCTTCAGAACGATGTACTTTTACTTTCATTGTTAGATTGGTGTTCTGTTAAGCACATGCTTGTATGAAAATTTGCTCTTTAAAGGTATTATGTGTTATGTATCATTAATGAATTACACTCTTTGGTACATGTATGTGAATTCTTAGGGACTTTGACCTTTTTCAACATGTTGATCAACACACTTTTTTTTATGTTAGGTCTTTTAGAATATCACAACAACCGTTTTCAGTGAGTTTATTTCCACAGAGGTTTACTTGGTTAAAATCATGAGAATTATTTTTATTAGTTAATATTGTCTTATTTCTTTCCTTTTCTTTCTCTCCCCTCACCATTTCTTTCTGATTTGGGGGCCACGCCTGGTGATGCTCAGGGCTTACTCCTGGCTCTGATCTCGGGTCAGTCCTGGTAGCCTTGGAAGACTATAGGGTGCCTGAAATTGAACCCAGATTGGCTGTGTGCAATGCAAATACCCTACCCACTGTATTGTCACTCCAGTCCACCCTAATAATTGCTTTCTTTTTGTTTGTATTGTGTTGAGTTATATCGGTTCCTTGTTCTGTGCTCAGGAGTGACCTCTGGTAGTGGGTTGGGGGACTATATGTGGTGGGGATTAAGCACTTTACCCTATACCATGTCCACGGCCCCAAAATTAAGATGGGGGGACAGAGTTGAACCATATCCAGCAGTGCCAAGGATTTAATTCTGGCTCTGTGCTCTCAGGGGTCACCTAGAAGGCCTCAGGGGACCATATGCAGTGCAAAGGTTCAGCTGCATGCAAGGCAGGTGTCTTAACTACTGTACTATCTTTCCAGCCTTGCTGAAATTTCCTTACCAGTTTTCTTTTTTCTTTTGTGGTGAAGCCAGAGCTCTCAGGCATGGGATATATCACTGAGCTACACTTATCAGTTTCTTCTCTCTGTTTTGTTTCTCTTTTCTAATTTCAAATCCAAGACAGTAAAGTATTTGTTCTTTTTTGTCAGTAACCAACAAACTTTTAGTCCAGGGGTTTGTTTCTATTAGTAGGTCTTTTTTTTTTTTTTTTCTTTTTTGGGTCACACCTGGCAATGCACAGGGGTTACTCCTGGCTCTGCACTCAGGAGTTACTCCTGGCGCTGCTCAGGGGACTATATGGGATGCTTGGAATAGAACCAGGGTTGGCCACGTGCAAGGCAAATGCCCTACCCGCTGTGCTATCGCTCCAGCCCCATTTTTTTTTTAAGTGACACTTAAAAGTCTATGTCTGGTGTCTTATATGTACAAAGTTAGATTGCTGTCACACAGATCATTGGGTCTGCAAGGCCTAAAATAGTGCTATAGAAAAAGTCTTCTAGGTTTTTTATTTTGGTGAGCAAAGATGATAACATTTCTTAATGTGTATGTAATATAGTTGTTACTTAAGCTTCTCCCCCTTATTTTTTATGTAGTGAGGCAAATCTACTTAGTGTAGATGAAGATGAAGATTCTGAAACTTCAAGGGGTAAAAAGGCAAGTATTTCTCTCTAAATTTTTTAGGTTATAAAAACCAGTACTTGACAACAAGATACTTATGTTTTTAATGTATATTCCACTCTACCCTCCAGCCTTTAATCATGTGTCATATCCAGTGCTGTTCCTAGTGTCTTGTTTATTCTTTCAGAGACATTTAGACTTTTAACTAAAAATTATCCTCTTTTTCAGTGCCTGTGTCTGATGAACTGATACCACCTATTTAATGAAAAATATTTGTGCTATGTACCTTTTCTCTTCCTAAAATAAATAGTAAATTAGCCTGTTGTATAGTTTGTCTTACATAGATGTGTAGGGTGAATTTTTAGAAGTAGAGCTGCTATGTCAATTTTGATATATTTCTAATGTTAGACTTGATTTATAATGGCGTTAGCAGTGTCTTGAGACTGCTGATGCTATTATGCAAGATTTTGTCAATGTTAACCTTTTGATCTGTACCAGTGGACGAAAAGTATCTCAGTGTAGTCTCAATTTACATTTCTTTCATTGTGAAATTGAACTTTTTTTTTCTCTCACTGCAGCTGTAATGGGGTTTGGGCCACATTGCGTTGTATAGTGGGTATTCCTGGATCTGTGCTCAAAAGTGACCTGTGGCGGTGTGGTCAAAGAGATCTGAACTAGGATTGTGGCTGCTGTGGCCAAATGCAAGCTGAATGCCTTACCTCCTATACAATCTCTCTGGCACTTAAACAGCTTCTCTTATGCATATCCACTTCATTTCAATAATTGTTGATAATAGCCTTTGCCAATTTTTCTAATTTGTTTTTGCAATATTACTGAACCACATAAAATTCTATTTATAGTGAATCTGAGACTTTTGTTTTTCTTCACGTTTTGACATTTCCAGAACTCTGGATATATCTTACGGTGATGTCATGCATAGTTTAGTTTTTTTTTTTTTTAATTTTGTGTTAAGTGTGTATATTAAAGCATCTTAAATATTTTTTTAGGTTTCTGAATTGTGGCAGTTTTGAGAAATGGGCCTATTGCTATCATACTGGTTTCCTCTCTTACCAAAATCAGGGTTTTTAATTGATAGTTTGGTTAGGTGACTTTGGGAGTTCTGGGAAGACCATTGCCATTCATTTACATGGGGAAAAAAATTAACCATTCCCAGGATTTAAAAGTAAACTACCACATGTCATGAAATAGGAACATTCAAAAAATTTAATTGAATCACTGTGAGATACAGTTACAAAGTTGTTCATGATTGAATTTCAGTCATACAATGTTCCAACACCTATCCTTTCACCTGTGCAGACATCTTGCCACCAGTGTTTCCAGTTTCCCTACCCCCTCCACAGCCTGCCTTTATGGCAGACATTCCCCCAGCCCCTTCTCTCTCTCTCTCTCATTTTCCTTTCAGGCACTGTAGTTTGCAATACTGTTACCACTTTACTTCCTTTCAGCACTCAGTTCTTGTCCAGAGTGATCATTTCCAACTATTGTTGTCATCTTGGTCCCTTCTCTGTCCTTAATTGCACTTCCTTTACCCCTTTGTGTTAAGCCTCCTACTGTGGATCATCCTCCTGGTCCTTAGTTTGTATTGTCTCTGGCATCATTGTTTTTTTTTTTTTTTTAATTTTATTGAATTACCTTGAGATAGTTACAAGCTTTCACGTTTGGGTTGCAATCACACAATTATCAAACACCCGTCCCTCCATCAGTGCACATTCCCCACCACCAATATCCCCGGTATATCCCTCCTTTCCCACCCTCCCCCTGCCTCCATGGCAGACAATATTCCCCATACTCTCTCTACTTTTGGGCATCCTGACTTGCAACACAGATGCTGAGATGTCATCGTGTTTGGTCCATTATCTACTTTCGGCACACATATCCCATCCTGACCGAGTCCTCCAGCCATTATTTTCTCTATTCCAGTTACCCTCTCCCCTTTGCTCATGAAGCAGTTTTCCAGCTATGGGGCAGTCTTCCTGGCCTTGTACCTACTGTCCTTGGATGTCAGCCTCATGTGATGTTATTTTATACTCCACAAATGAGTGCAGTCCCTCTATGTCTGTCCCTCTCTTTCTGGCTCATTTCTCTTAGCATGATACTCTCCATGTCTATCCATTTATAAGCAACTTTCATGACTTCATCTCTCCTAACAGCTGCATAGGGTTCCATTGTGTAGATGTACCAACGTTTCTTTAACCAGTCATCTGTTTTAGGGCACTTGGGTTATTTTCAGATTTTGGCTATTGTGAACAGTGCTGCAGTGAATATATAGGTACAGATGTCATTTCTACTGTGCTTTTTTGCATCCTCAGGATATATTCCCAGAAGTGCTATTGCGGGGTCATATGGAAGCTCTAGTTTTTGAAGGACTGTCCATATTGTTTTCCAGAAAGGCTTGACCATTCGGCATTCCCACCAAGTGTCCCTTTTTTCCCACATCCACACCAGCAGTGGTTGCTTTCGTTCTTTTGAATGTGTGCCAGTCTCTGGTGTGAGATGATATCTCATTTTTGTTTTGATTCGCATCTCCCTGATGACTAGTGATGTGGAGCATTTTTTCATGTGTCTTTTCGCTATTTGTATTTCTTTTTTGAGGAAACTTCTGTTCATTTCTTCTCTCCATTTTTTGATGGGATTGGAGGTTTTTTTTCTTATAGAATTCTACTAGTGTCTTGTATATCCTGGATCTTAATCCCTTATCAGATGGGTATTGGGTAAACATTCTTTCCCATTCTGTGGGCTCTCCTTCTGTATTTTGATCACTGTTTCTTTTGAAGTGCAGAAGCTTCTTAGTTTGATATAGTCCCATTTGTTTATGTTTGCTTCCACTTGCATGGTCAGTGCTGTTTCATCCTTAAAGATGGTTTCCTGTCTGTATGCCCTTGATATCTTTTTCTTGTCTAACTGCTATGGCCAGGACTTCCAGTACTATATATTGAATAGGAGTGGTGAAAGCGGGCAACCTTGTCTTGTACCCGATCTAAGAGGGAAGGCTTTTAGTTTTTCCCCATTGAGAATGATACTTGCTGTGGGCTTGTGGTTGATGGCTTTGACTATATTGAGGAAAGTTCCTTCGATGCCCATTTTGCTGAGAGTTTTCATCTTAAATGGGTGCTGGATCTTGTCAAATGCTTTATCTGCATCTATTGATATGATTATATGGTTTTTATTATTTCTTTTATTGATAATGGCATCATTGTATTTGACCCTCTCTCTGACTTGTTTCACTTTCCATGTTCACTCATGTATAAGCCAATTTAATGACTTCATTTTTCTGAACAGCTGTGTAGTGTTCCATTATGTAAGCTGTACCATAGCTTATTCACTTTTTTATTCACTCATCTGTTCTCTTGAGTTGGGCACTTAGGTTGCTTCCAAATTCTGGCTGTTGTGAACCGTGCTACAATGAACATTGGAGTACAGATGGCTTTTCTGCATTGTGCTTTGGGCTACTGGGCTATATTCTCAAGAGCTGTATTGCTGGGTTATGTTTCAGAAGCTCAGTTTCCAGTTTTTTGAGGACTGTCTCTATTGTTTTCTATATTGGGCCAGTGGGCAAACTCATGAGCAGTGAGAATTCCTTTTTCTCCACGTCCACACTAGCAGTGGTTGTTCTTTTTGGATGTGTGTGCCTGTCACGTGGGATCATATTTCATTGTTGCTTTTATGTCTCCCTGAAAATTAATGATATAGAGCACTTTTTCATGTGACTTTTTGGTCATTTGGATTTTCTTCTTTAAGGACATTTCTTGTTCATCTCTTCTCCCCATTTTTTGATGGGGTTGCATTTATTTTTTCTTGTAAAGTTCTTTTAGTACCTTATATATCTAATATGTTAATCCCTTATCAGGTGAATGTTGGGTAAATACTTTTTTCCATTTGTGGACTGTCTTTGTATTCTGGTCATTGTTTCCTTTGAAGTGCAGAAGGGTCTTAGTTTAATGTATGTAGTCCCATTTGTTTATCTTTCTTTCATTTTCTTGGTCACTACTAGATTTTCATCCTTGAAGATAAGATCCCTTAACTTCAGTGTCATGGAAGGTTCTGCCTATGTTCCCCTTTATGTACCTAATGGATGCAGGTCTGTTATCAAGGTCCTTAATCTATTTTGATTTCATTTTTGTGCATGATATTAGACAGAGGTCTGAGTTTACTTTTTTTGCATTAGCTGATCAGTTTTCCCAGCACCACTTATTGAAGAGGCTTTTCTTGATCCACTTCATGTTTTTTGCTCTTTTATCGAAGATAAATTGATCATATACTTCAGAGCTTCTCTCAGGATATTCAAATACATGCCACCAATCTGAGAGTCTGTATTTATTTCAATGCTATGCTGATTTGTTTTTGTTTTGGCTTTTTGAATACCATGCTGTTTTAATTACTACTGCTTTATAGTACAGTTTTAAGTTGGGCAAAATGATACTTCCTATCTTCTTTTTCCCAAGGATTGCTTTAGTTGTTCAGGGTGGGTGGGTGGGGGTGGGGGTTCCATATGAATTTCAGGAGTGTTTGAGATATATATATATATATATATATATATATATATATATTGCTTTTTGGGTCATACCTGGTGATGCTCAGGGGTTACTCCTGGCTCTGCACTCAGGAATTACCTTCGATGGTGCTCAGGAGACCATATGGGATGCTGAGAATCGAACCCGGGTCGACCGCGTGCAAGGCAAACGCCCTACCCACTGTGCTATCACTCCAGCCTCTGTTGATATATTTGTTTAAAAACTGTCATGGGTATCCTTATAGGGACTGCATTGATTCTGTACAATGCTTTGAGTAGTATTGCCATTTTGATGGCATTAATTCTCCCAATCCATGAGCAAGGAATGTGTGCGTTTCCATTTCCCTGGTGTCCTTTTTTATTTCTTGAAGTAATGTTTTGTGACATTCTACTTTTAGATAGATAGTAGGGGAAACCTGAAAGTATTAGCATTGGTCTTTGTCTTTTCCCTTGGTGTGTATTTTTGTTTTGTGTTTTGCTTTGGGGAATTCTAGATTTTTTGCAGGATGTTAAAATATATGGCAAGGCATGTGTCTCTGCTGAGTTCCATCTTCCACCCACCTCTTATATTTATATCAGTCTTTTTTCTTTAATGACTTTGGGTTTGTGCTTTGGTTCCAAATGTTATGACTTAGTTACTGACTTGCTTTATTTTAACAGATAAACCAATTTCAGGGCACAAAGCAAATACAATTACAAATGTATGATATTAATATATAATTGCTAATAATTAAAATATTTTTTGTTTCTTAACTATTTATTTCTTCCCTTAGTTGCCATTGTTGTGGTAACAGGGCACTCAGAGTACTTTATAGTGCTGGGGATTCAAACACGGGTTGACTGAAGACAAGGCAAACTGGTTCCTGTTTCCTGAGGTCCCTGGTTCCTGAGCTAATTCTTAATTTTTAATTTTCTGCCTGATAGCTGCCTTAGATTTTTCTAAAAAATGTATAATTTGTTCAGCTTTCCTAGTTTTCAAAGAATAGAGGGAAGATTGATGTTACCTAACCTGCAGTTGTTAGAAATGGAGGTGTTTTAAAGTCTCTAAAGAGTTAGAAGTTGAGTTGGAGCAATAGATAGGGCACCTACTTCCCTTGCGCACAGCTGATCTGGATTCCATCCCTGGAACCCATCCCTGGGACCCATCCCTGGGACTCCATATGGTCTCCCAAGCCCTGCAGGGAGTGATCTCTGAATGCAGAGCCAAGAGTTAGCTCTGAGCATTGCTGGGTGTGACCACAAAACAAAGCCAACTGTAGGATAACATAGCCTCAGGTAGTTTAGGTTTATTGGGTTACTCCCGTTACAGTGCTTCCATTCCTGTTTATTTGTAGCTTCTTTCTTAGTGTTCTGTTGACATGTAAACATTGTTTTTCTCTTCTCCTTTAGTCCTTTGCATAGTTTATTCAAAGCAATGTCCTTTTTGTATGGACACAGGAAGACTTAGCAAATGCTACCTGGGAGTCATTTGACTCTACATCATATTTTCCTTTTAGACATCTGTTCTTTCGACCTAAGCCTCAGCTGCCCTTACTTCCTAGCACCCCCAAAAGCACAAGACGGACCCAGGGCAAGTGGTGAGTTGTGTGCTACCCTGGCATCGAGATGGGCCTGGCCAAAGTGCCTAATGCTTAACTATAAGTTAAGAGATTGATCATGGACAAATGTTGTCATGATCCAAACAGTGATAACTAGATTTGGACCCTGCTAGGGTGAGGAATGATTAATCTGGCCTGAGTGCTGTGGTCTGAGTCTGTGGCAAGATGTTGCCAGGAGAGCTGCCTTGCAAGCCTCAATGTATCTCTTGCTATGTCCATACAAAAATAACTAGTATTGAGATGTTAATAAGTGTTTGGACTAAGGAAAGGAAAAAAACCTGAAGAGTCAGGAAGGGCTTTGGAATGCCCTGCCCTCAGGAAGGGCTTTCTTATGTTGATTTTGCTACCTGGCTGGGTGTAGCCAAGAGGACAAGGTGGGAGAGAGAAGTAGGAGGAGAGACAAGAGAAGTGACAAAGGCTGCAGTAGATCCAGAGAGGCCGGAGCGGAGAGTGTGGGAGATGGGAAAGATGGAAGATTGAATAAACGGTAACTAATCAGCAACCAGCTTGGTCCTCGTTCTTCTCTTGCTGGTCCTTGGCCAACGGCCGTCCTGATCCAGCCCATACACAGTGGTTCCAGAGCACCAAACGCGGGTGGTGAGACAGAGCCGCCCGGAGAGCCCACGAGTGCACGCGCCCGTCAGTGAGCCTTAGTTTTTTACAGCCAACAAAAAGTGCAGAAGTGAAAAAAAAAAATTTCTCAAAGTGAAGAAAATGATAAACTGCATGTCAATTTTTTCCCCCCATTTTCCACCAGGGTTTTAAAAAAGTGCCCAGGTGGTCAAGAGGTGCTGGGGATTGAACTCAGGGCATTATCTGTGCTAGGTATGTGCTTTTCTACTTGATTTATCTCCCTGGATTAATTTTTGTTGTTTTGTAAGGTAACTATTCCTAAAAATAAGAATGGTGCTGGCACATTGAACTCTTCTCAAGGGAATGTTTGGGGAGATACATATTTTTAAACCTTTTGCTTCCTTTATTGTTGTTGTAGTGCTCCACGTTTGCACAATTGGTTGTATGTATGCCAGAGATAGAAGTTGTTCTGGGAACCACAACAGCTGTTAGGGAGATTGGATTCTAGGCATTAATCCCTGCAGGGCAGGTGCTGTACCACTGAGCCACATCCCTGAGCTCCTGGGAGATGACTTTTTTTTTTAGTCAATTGTTTATTTATTCAGATAGTTGGATAGGGTGAAGTCCTTTTAAAAAATGGTTGTTTTAGACTGTTATTTCAAAAATAAAATGATTTTTAAATGTTACTTTGGGGGAAATTATTTCTAAGACCAGAGGACCTTTTCTTTCTTCTAGGCTATAACTGAGGTGCACAGGACCATTTCCTGAGCTTCGGGGCTCACTCCTGGCAATGCTCAAGACCATATGTGGTGCTGGGGAGTTAATAGGGGTTGGTGTGCAGTGCACTTGTGTTAACCCCTTCACTCTCTCTGGCCTCAGGATCTTTACAAATCTGAGAGTAGATTTTAAATTTTCTGTGGAAAGAATATAATTAAACTAGATTCTTTTTTGTTTAAAATAACTACCTAAGAAGTGGTGTTGTTGGGGCTGGAGCAATAGTACAGCGGGTACAGCGTTTGCCTTGCACGCGGCTGACCCAGGTTCGATTCCCAGCATCCCATATGGTCCTCTGAGCACCACCAGGGGTGATTCCTGAGTGCAGATCTAGGTGCATTGCCAGGTGTGACCTATAAAGCAAAAAAAAAAAAAAGGGGGTGTTGTCATGCTATGATTTCCTCAAAGTGACCTATTTATTCTGTTTGTTTTATCATTTGCAATAATGCAGTATGCAGTATGAAGGCATTTTGGTCTCTGGGAATTGGTGGGGTTTTTATATTTAGGTACAGGTGATCAAACTCATGTCCTTATACGTGGGAGGCATTTGTTCTTCCTCTGTTCCATTCCAAACTTACATGGGAGTTTTGATGCTAAGGCTGAGTCCTTGTACAAGTTGAAATTATAATGTCATATTTGACTGAACTATCCTATAAATATCATAAGATATATTAAGCAGGGAATATGTTTCTATTTTTACTCTCATCAAAGAACTGCCTTATGATTCTTTACCCATATCATCTTTTTTCCTTTTAAATTTTCACAAATTTTTTATATACTTTTATGAAAATATCATAAGCATCTGTGTTTTTATACACTTATGTTATTATCCTTGGAGGAAAATGCTGACAGTAGAATTACTCTAAGATTCATGTCCCTGTCACTCAAAACTGCCGTGTTATGACATTTTAAATATGTGGACTTAGAAATAGTTGTTGATAAATGATTATATCATTGTGGTTTTTGACTGATGTTTATGGATTCTTTTTATAGCTGATTCATCAATCTGAAATTGTTACTACTGGTTCTGATGATCCCTGGAAGACAAGACGAAACAAGGCTGACAGTACAAAATCTTTAAAAGGCAACTCAATTGGACTTAACATGTTGAACAACAATAAGAAATTGAGGTATTGGTGCTTCAATTATACATTTCTACAGAAAAGTTAAAAGGACTTGATGCCATAAAAGGATTTGATGCCAAGAACTAATTGCCGGGAGGCTCAACCTGTACTTTTTTTCTAGTTTTTCAGTAGGGCTAAGGGATAGGGAGAACTTAGTGTATTCTTTGAATTGAATTTTGGGGAAAGGGTTGATTTCAGTGATAAATTGGTTTTGAATGAAAATATCACAAGAAAAATTTTAGTAGGTTGGGATTTCACAAAATGAATTTGCTTTCTTGTAATTAGTAAAGTTCTTTTTGTTTGTTTGTTTGTTTGTTTTGGAACCACACTCAAATACTCTCAGTTTAGCCCTGGTGTTCCTTGAGGGGCAATATAGGATTCCGGGATTGAAACCTGGTTAGCTGTGTGCAAGGCCACTGTACTGTCGCAGCCTCTTATAGTTAGTAAAATCTTGAGAGTGGTCATGGCTTTGGGGAATGTTTATTAAGATTATCAAGATTAGGGTCTTAAAATGTGTGTTTCTTTTTATTCCTCTTGATAGAGCTCATGTTTCTTAGTGGTTGTCATAGTGAAGTACTGTTTTGCTTTGGGGATTTTCTTTCTAGGACCTGTTAGGCTTGTGCTCTTATTGAGCTAATTCCCTGGCTTTTGAATGTGATTCAAATTGATTGAATGTGTTCCTGATGTGATTGGGCTGTTTTATCTCCAAGAAACAGAGTTGGAAATAATTTAATTTTTACTTTGTCAATTAATTAACATACCTTTTATATTTTGGGAATTAAAGATTCTAAAACAGAATAACTATAGTCGGTGGCAAAGACTGAAGTAGAATTTAGGACTCATGACTTTTGGCCTAGAAGAGAACCTTGTAATACTTATTTTTTTATTTATGTTTATTTTTGTTTGGGGGGTCCATGGTACTCAGGGGCTTCTTATGGGTCTGTGCTCAGGAGTCATTCCAGGCAGTACTCAGAAGTGAATTCTGCTTGGCCATCTGCAAGGCAAGGACGTTAACCCCTATACTCCTGTATAGCTCTGGTTTTGGCACATGTAGTTTCAAAAGTAACCCTGAAGTGGAAAATAAGGAAGAAAAGTATATCAGAATTTGTAGGGAAATGTATAGTGCAGTACATTGATTTCTTGTTTCCTGTTTATTTGGTTTGGTTTTTGGGGCTACACCACGTGATGCTTTAGGTCTTCCAGGGACAGTACAAGTGATGTTCAGCGAATATGCAGTAGTAGGAAACCTCTACTATTTCTCTGGCATGAATTTTGGGTTCTTGATTTCTATTATGTTCTTTTTTTTTTTTTTTTTTTTTTTTTGCTTTTTGGGTCACACCCGGCAATGCACAGGGATCATTCCTGGCTCATGCACTCAGGAATTACCCCTGGCGGTGCTCAGCGGACCATATGGGATGCTGGGACTCGAACCCGGGTCGGCCGCGTGCAAGGCAAACGCCCTACCCGCTGTGCTATCACTCCAGCCCCTCTATTCTGTTCTTTTTCTTCTTTCACAAATTAGAAACTTTTCAAAGATGCGTTCAGGAAGTAGGAAACTCCCCCAAAAGACGATTTAACATAATAAATTCATTTATCTATAGAATTGATTTACCTATGTCTTTTAAAAGTTTGTAGGAGCTCGGATTTTGCATATGTCTATGCAATTCTTCTAATCATATTACCCTTTGTTTCTTGAATCTGCAGTGATAACACACAAAATGCTTCATTATGTTCTGGAACTGTAGTTCATGGTAGACGTTTTCAACATGCTAATGCACAGACAGTAAAAACAGCAGCCCAAAGGTAAGGGTTCTTATTGTCCTGTTTAGTATAGTCATACTATCTTTAATCGATTTTCAGTATATTTCTTAAACCACTTTTTTCCTCTTGGATCTGTTCTGTATTTTTACTGTCTCCAAGAAGGTATTATATATGAAAGAATTAAAGTCATAGAACTTTATATTTTCAATAAATCACATTCTGTATATACTTAAGGTATTCTTTTATATTATATTTGGCTTAAATTAATACAGTTTTACAATATTGAGCTTTAAAAAACATTTGACATCTTCAGCTGGCAATTTAGTTATGAATGAGACTGTACTTAATTTTTTTCCTAAGGCTCACAGAATTTCAAAATTGAAATTTTGATGAATTTTATTTCTGTTTACTTAAGTATATTTAGATTTCAATTCAATAATTTTTGCATTGAATGTTTGTGTAAAATTATGAAGTTTAGTACATATGTTAGATGGTATTCTTAAATTTTTTTCAAAAGTTTATGCAGAGGTATCCAACCTTATTTGACCTTACTCCCTTTTTAGTTGGGGGGGGGGGGAATCACGCAACACTTCACCTGAAAATCTATGTTCTTCGAGTGAACAAACAGAAAGTTCCTCTCGTCTCCACCCCCGGTTGAACCCAAGGGTACTACCACCCTTCTGGATACTGGAACAGTCTAGGGACCCAAAGTAGAAACAGTGATCTAGACTACTGTTTCTTTAGAAAGTGTCCTGGCTTTTAGAAATCCTTATGAAATTCGCTGTTTACATAGATTTTCTATAACATAGACCTTTCTACTTAAAAACACTAAATCTTATGTATTAGAATAAGGAAATCGTTTTTGCTTATATATGTTTTATGTTACTTTTTACTTAAAATACTTGAGCAATCCAATGAAAAGACAACTCTCTGCACTTTCCAAAATACTTGCTTTGCCCTACTGTAAAGTGTACAGATCATGCTCTCCGGCTTCCTTGATGGCACAGACATGAAAAATATATAAGAAAAGGGAAGCAGTTGGGAAAAGCTACAGTGTTTCTCACATACAAATTACATTAATAGACTGCATTGCTGATTTAGATGTCTCAATATTTAAAAAAGTCATCTCTAAATACTAATTTAAAATTTATAATCAGTGATACATTCTGCAATCCAGCTTGTTGCTGTTGAAGTTAATTGGAATTATTTGCATTCTACTTGTTCTCATCACTCCTCACTGGCAACATTAAAAAAACACTTTTCCCAGTCCAGAAATTATGTTTTTTATTTTAATTTAATGACATGATACCTTGCATGTATATCATTTCTTATCTGTATGAAACATTAGATTCTGTTAGTAGTTGCTATTTAATGGTAAAATACTATACAGAGAAAGAACCTGGGTTAATTTGTCTTTAAATAAACAGTACTGAGTGAGGGATTTGACTCTTCATATAATACTTACATGAGTGTCTTGTGTGTATGAGACTTTGATTCAGTATTTGGCGGGGGCAGGGGTGAGGGGAGAACTGAAGGAAAAAGGCAAGCAAGCAAAATAAGGACAATTCTGAGAGGTCAGCAATGTGGCAGCTCAGTAATAGAAATATGCCTTACATGGGTAAGTCACTTGATATGATCACAAGACTAAGAGGAATCGAGGGAGGGAGGCAGAGAGAGAAAGAGAAAGGAGGGAAGAAGAAAGGAAGGGAAGAAGGGAGAATGAGATAGAAAATACTTCATGCAGTAAGAAACATTATCTTCAAAAATTTAAAGAAGGTTAAGATGGTTACTACCAAACTTGGTTTAATACTAGTGTTGGGAAATTGCCTGATTGAATATATTGATTTTTATAGCTTTCCTCCAGGTTTCCCCCACACACACCCCTTTTTTTTAATTTAATTTTTTTTGGGAGGGAGGAATAGTTTTGAATAATTAGTGTTTGTTTATTTATTTATTTATTTGCTTTTTGGATTACATCCGGAGATGTACAGGGGTCAATCCTGGCTCTGCACTCAGGAATTAAACCTGGTGGTGCTCAGGGGACCATATGGGATGCTGGGAATCAAACCCGGGTTGGTCACGTGCAGGGCAAACGCCGTACCCGCTGTGCTATCACTCCAGCCCCAAATTAGTAATTTTTGATAACAATGTCAGCATACACTTCAGATGTTTAGAAAGAAAAAAACTAAAAAGTGTTAAAAGATCATATTAGCTACTATTTGGGAAATAATTTAAGATTCCATTTTTTTTTTTAAACTGTTATTCCAAATGTTCATTAATGTTTAAAAAGTAGATGGTTCATTTACCAATGGTGATGGCAGAGGGTATTAATAGTATGGAAAAAATAATGGCAAAAAATTTAAACTTTTTAAAAACAGTTTAAAACTTCATACCATATCCATCCCTACCTTTAGATTTGCTTTAAAAAAAAACACAATTTTATTGGTTTATGCTTTATTTACATTTGAACTTTGGTTTTATTTTTTTATTAAAGATAGACTAAAAGACTGGTAAGGGCCATAAGGGAAATGAATGCTTGCAAAAGCTTATATAATCCATAAATGTGAAAATGGGCTCCTGGAGTAACCAAGATTTAATTATTAATGAAAAGCACGACTTTGAAAGAATTTTTGAAGGCCTAGATCAGTTCATGGATACCAGAATCAATCTTTTTTACTTCCTTTAAATTTTTAAAAAGAACTTTAGTACAGCACTAGTTGAGGAATGAAATAGTCCAAGAAGAACGTAAGTTAACATTTTTACAAAGTTCTACATTACTAATCTAATAATAGTTTTGCCTCCCCATTTTTTAAGCTTTAAAAGAAAAAAAATACAAGCTTTTCTTGGGGAGAACTTAGTATTAAGTTAATATAGAGGAATCTAAAGGAAGTGCCATGACTTGTAAATTAGGTATGTCATAATGCATCTGTTTACGATGGTAAGAAAAATAAGCATGAATACACATGTGTATTCATGTATTTTTATGTGTAGATGTTTGTATTTGTTTTGTTTTCTCCCCAATTCCCTTGGTTTGTTAGAGAATACCAGATATGTTTCTTCTGTTAGTCTGTCCTCCACCATTTTCTTTACTCTGTACAGGTGAGTTTAAGAAAACAAAACAAAAACAAGAGTACTAAACTTCACTTTTGGGTTACAATGATATAGAGCTGGAAATTATTATACTTATGTTCTGATGCATTATTTTTAGTTTTCATTTTATATTTCCCAGAAATAAATATGTAAAAGACTAAATTAAATCTTTCATGTTACATTTTAACTTTAAAAGTGATAATATTAAATTTTACCATTTGTTCAGCATCAATTTGTTTTTTAGATTCTTATTTTTCTTTTCAAATCAGAGTATAGTTCCTAGATTCTTATTTTTCTGATAACAAAGGTAAAGTTTCAAATATTCAAATTTGGTATTTAAGTTCATCATGTTCCTTACTTTTGAAAATATTTTTAAAAGTAAGTTTTTAGTGTTATTTATATGAAACCAAGTGATTATTAACAGCTTTGTTAGGATATTTTCTTGGGTGTTGCATGTGAAAGGGTATGTTTCAATATGAATCTTGGCATTTTATAAATTATGTTCTGCTTATAGTTCTGAATATTTCATTTTTTCATGTATAGTAGTTCTAGAATATAAATTTTATTCTAAGCGGATAGTATTTTGGTAAGTGTACTCTTAGGCAATTGGTGTTAAAAACATTTCAGGTTATGTATGAACTTTGGAGAAGGCTTTTATACATTGGACTTCTGTTAGTGCCAGCATTTATATTCCATGTAATTTCCGTGTACCCCAGTCAATATGCTGCCTAAGACTGGTGCAGGTGTTTCAATCTTATAAACTTTTCTAACCTGGAGAAAAATAATCTGTAACAGAATTGGAGTCTATGAAAATGTTAAAAACTTTTAGGAAATTGTGACTTTCTGGAGGACTGTTTGTATAACTACTCTAAAATAACTCTTTAAAATGTTGGACAGTTAAATAAAGTTCTTTTAAAATGTTTTTTTATCTTTGTACCTCTTTTTAAGTATGTTTGGTGGTAAATTCTGTTGACAAAATTTGAAAAGCAATATACATCTTTGACCAGATTAAAAACATGACATGTATAATGTATTAAAAACATATAATCACATTAAGGTTTTGCTTATTGACTAATTACTAAACTACAATTATATATTCAAAATGAGGTCTTGCCTCTTACATTTTTTTTCTTTTTTTATGTTTTAAGCACTGTGGACCAAAAGGAAAGGTAAGCTTAATATTAATGAAATTAGAGCATGGATATATCAGTACAATGACAGTTTATATGCTTTGAAACACAATCATTGAATTAGTGTTCATTATTAAGGCTTGTTATTTTAATTAAGGAAGACAATAGCATGGCATGACATAGTTGTGCTTTAGGATAATTCTTAATGTAAACTTTTAAAATAGTTATACATTTATACCTCTATATTTTATTTTCCTTTTAAAAATAGACTATTTCAGTTCTTACTGAAGTTGAAGTTGATTTCAGTTACGGCATCAAATTTTTTTATTTTTATATTTATTAGTGATAATGCCATTCTTTTATTAACTTCAGAGAGAAATGGAGTTAGAAAAATATGATTGGGTAAAGTTAAAACTCTAAACTTTGACTGTGTTCCTATCCTGTTTCTATTCTGATCCTGAAATTTGTAACTTGTAACAGAATTTTATGATCATCATTTGTTTTGTTCCCTTCCAAATGATACTGACAAACACATTGTCCTTTAGTAGAAATGTAAAATATTGTAAATATGGAAGCAAGTCTCAAGAATACGTTTCTTTGAATAGTAAAAGGGCTGTAATTATTTTAGATCTAATATCCCCCAAAAAAAGCTTATCCTCCTGATGTGTGTATGTAGAAATTTTGTGCATATGCTTTTCTTGCTTTCTTGAAGTTCTCAAAAACCTCAAATGAATCCTCCTCATATAAAACATCTGACCAGCACTTTATGAGAACAGTGCTTTAATAAAATTGTAAGTAAAGGTAAAGCTCAGAATTTTGCTTAATTATAAAATTTTAAGTGCATAATTTTTAATACATAGAATAATCAAAGAAGACAGCTTGTGATATTTTACAATATATATTCCATCTGTATGAATACCAATTTCTGAAGCCTATTTAAAGATTATTTTAGAAAAAGTCTAGCCATATATTGTAATTTGAAGTAAGTTAAAACTCTTTCATGAGTTAAATGAAATGAGCAAATAATCTCCTACCTGTCTCTTAGGAAAGAAAAATATTTCACCATTGGTTTTTCTTTAAATAAATCATTACTTGTCAGATTTAGATTATTTTATATCAACTTTTTAGCATAAATGACCATTTTGGAGAAAGCCATTAATTAATCTGATGTTTTTAATAAAACTGAATTTAGACTGAAGAATACATAATAATAATAATACATATGAAATACTTCTGTTTTATCCAAATTATCTAGGTCTTTCCTATATGTGATAGTAGGTAAAATATACTGTTATATAGCCATAATAATAATAATAATAATAATAATAATAATAATATAAGAATCTTGGTCTTTTTCGTTTTAACTTTTTAATGCATATTTCTTAGTAGAAAAATTTCCATTAATACGTTCAGCAAAAATTTCAGTTATCTCTATGTACCAAGCACTTTTTGAAGATAATACAGAACTCCTGTCCTGGAAATGTAACATTCTCATTAGAATTACACTGGAATAATGAGTCTGAAGATTAAAAAAATCAAGTAATTGGTATTACCCCTCCCTCCCTTCCTCCTTCCCTCTGTTTTCTCTCTTACTCCCTTTTCTTCATCCCTTCCCTTTTTTTGGCCACACCCTGTGGTGCTCAGGGCTTACTCCTGGCTCTGCAGTCAGGGATCACTTCTAGTAGTGATGGGGACCCTATGGGTTGCTGAGAATCAAAACCAGCTAGCTGCATGGAAGCCAAGAGTCCTGTCCACTGTATTATCTCTGGCCCATGTATCTTAATTTGAAATGGGGATAATTCTGGGTGAAATAAAATAATCCTCACACTTCCCTAAGGAAAGATTTTTGGAGCATTTTCAGTGGTTTATTCATTATAAATAGTACAAAAGAAATTATTTCTGTTCTGCTTTGGGGCAGGGTTTGGGGTTTGGAATTGGAAACATCCAAATAGGGTGGTTGGATTGGTATTCAGATATTAAATGTAGTCAAATACGGTGGTGGGAAGGTATAACGGTGGTGGGATTGGTGTTTAGATATTAAACGTAGTCAAATATTATGTAATTACTTTATAAAATCAATAAAATTTTAAAAAATCAAAAATAAAATGGGGTTAATGCCATGTTTTAAGATACTTGAGGAACAAATATGTATTACACAAAACTCATTTTTTATGATAACACTTTTATGACACATTTTATTTTTTATAATTTTAACACACTTAATTCAGACAACATTAGGAAAAACAGAATGTAGGAGCAATGACTTAAACGGTTAAATCCAGAATTTCTCATTTTTTGAGGGACCATTCCCAATAGTGATCAGGGATTACTTCTGACTGCGCCTAGGAATGACTCCTAGCAGTGCTTGGGGGGAACACATGGGGTGCTGGGGATCAAACCCGGATTAACTGTGTTCTAGGCAAACACCCTGTCTGCTATACTACCGCTGTGGCTCCTAAATCTAAAATTTCTACAATAGGAATATGTGGTCACAGCTCTTTGTATTTTGAAGTAATGTTATTCCATTGGCTTGATTGGAAACAATTGTTATTTAGAAGATACCTTGTGACTATTTTACGGAATGCTTTATCTGACATCTTTATTACCAGTAGTTGGATTCAGACAATTAGTTCTTTGGAATACTTGTACAATTAATGTGTTTATCATATCTGAGATAAGCTAAGAATAACTTTTTAGCAGTAGGTTTTACTTTGTGTATAAATATATTTTTTTAAGTATTTTTCTCACAATTTTTTTCAGACCTTTAGAGTAGTAGATCTTTACCATTATCCCTAAATATTTGTGGGATTATATAAGCATTGTGTGTGTGTGTGTGTGTGTGTGTGTGTCTGTATACACACACATATATAAATTGCTTATACGATTTATTTGTAAGTGAATGATGTTTAATTTACTAAACAAAGGTACTTATGGAAGGTTAATTATTTACAGAATTTTTGACTTGCACTGTATGCATATGTATTGGCACAATGAGGTGCTTTTTTAGCTTATTTTTGGGCTACACCCTGTATTACTCAGGAGACTGCGGGCTCTGTGCTTACGGATTACTACTGGCTGTGCTTGTTAGACCCTTTGTGGTTTAGGGGATCAAACCTAGGTTGGCCATATAAATGGCAGTTGCCCTAGCCACTGTACTCTGTCACCAGCCATCTTGAGGTGCTTTTAATATTTAAAATTGAAATTAGAGACTAAGGGGTGTGACTCATTGGTAAAGTGTATGTCTTGCACGCATGACATCTGGGTTGAATCCCCCCAGCACCAGAAAATTAAATGTTGAAATAATAACAGTGATTAGTTTTGCCAGCTTAAAAAATAATATATATATATTTTAGTGTATGTTTATATGTATATACTTATATGTATATGTAGATATATATGTATATATTTGTATGTATACTTACGTGTATACATATGTGTATATATGTATATATATATATTATATATATTCCTATTCTCTTTGTTGTGGGTTACCTGAACAGTTTGAGTGATTTCTTTTTGTCCTATGAACAGAGAGGTTGTGAATACATACATACATACATGGTAGCATATATTCACCTAGAATGTTTAAATTGGTATTAGAATTGGTTTCCCTTCCCATTTTCCTTTTTTTGTTTTGTTTTTGTTTTTGTTTTGGGGCCACACCCAGCAGAATTTAGGGCTAATTCCTGACTCTTCCTAGATTAGTTATCTGGAAAGCTTCTCTATTAATATTCAGGGTGAGAAAAAATTAGCCACTCAGAAAACCAACTTAAAACTTTAGCATTTGTAGAGTAATAAAGTAGTCAGACATAAAAATTAGTATCAGGTTTGTTTATTGAACATTTAATCAAAAATTTTTTTTTTCTTAGTATGAATTTTCATTTTTTTTTAACCTGCTGATCTTTTTTTTGGGGGGGGGGGGGTTTGCACCCAGTGATGCTCAGGGGTTATTCCTGGCTCTGCACTCAGGAATTACTCCTGGTGGTGCTGTGCGGGGGGGACCATATGGGATGCTGGGAATCGAACCCAGGTCGGCAGCGTGCAAGGCAAACACCCTACCCGCTGCGCTATTGCTCCAGCCCCTAATCAAAATTCTTAACTGGGGCTGTATATGTGCCTCAGCCGTAGAGCTACATGCCTTGCTCTGTGTGAGACCTTGGAGTCTTAGCCCTGACACTGAAAATAATAGCAAAAATAGAAATTTCATTTATTTTTGGGACCTCCCAAATGGTACTCAGAGGGCTTGCGAGTTCACTTTAGTGGTACTCAGGCAACTAGTTCAGCAGTTCAGTGATAAGGCTCAAGTATATAGTGGTGCCAGAGACTTCTAGTGCTCCACCTTGTATTGTTCTGGAGGCCAGGTGGCACTAGGAATTGAACTTAGGTTGAGTACTGACCCCTGAACTTTCCGTAGTCCCTAAATAAAATTTTAAAGAACATAAAACAGTTTATGATTGGAAGGTTCTTTCAATTTTCTTATGAAGTTTAATACTGCTTTTATTCTGTCAAATTCTTTAATGTATGCTTTTATTTTTGTAATTTGTTGTAAAATTAATTTTCAATAATTTTATATAGAGAAACAACAAATACTGGGTACAAATGGCCATGCAGAGGATTTGGCATATATATCATAGTCCATTAAATTATACTCACAATGTTCTATTAAATTATAATGTTCAGTAGGGGCATGAATGTTACATGATATCTTCGATGTTGTTTTTCATTGGCAATGCATGGGTCAGTGTTTGCTGTGTTAAACTGCAAAGAGCACAGTCCGCTAATGTAGAATTTTCATCATAAATGTCTTGGTATTTCAGATCTGACTTTTGTCAGGAATAATATCGTGTTTATAACATACTCCAAATAAGTACTCATGCAGATTTAAACTGATAAATCCAAAATATTTGTATTTGCTTTTTTTTTTTTTTTTTTGGCTTTTTGGGTCACACCTGCCAATGCACAGGGGTTAATCCTGGCTCTGCACTCACGAATTACCCCTGGCGGTGCTCAGGGGACCATATGGAATGCTGGGAATCGAACCTGGGTCGGCCACGTGCAAGGCAAACGCCCTACCCACTGTGCTATCGCTCTTTTATGATCACCCTCTGACAACTTTTTCCTGTTAATCTTTAGTACTTGAGGCTATCCGCATTGCCTACCATATAAAATACATATGAAGGATAAGTTTTGGGACTTTACCATAAGATTATCTTCATATTTTGCTACAGATTTGTTGTTTCTGTTGAATTTTATAATTGGTCTCTTTTTCCAGAGTTAAGGAGATAGAGTTTTAAAGAATTGATTGCTCGACCTATTATGTATATAGTCTATTTTTAAGCTAAGGTCAGATTTTAATTAGGTTGAAATAGCTGAATGAAATTGATTTTCTTCACCAAAAGAGCAGCAAAATTTTCATGTTATTACTGGGAAAACCATATAATTCTTGTAGGTTTTCTAAATTTTTCTTATAAATGAAGATGAGGCAGAAGATACAGTCATGATGATAAAAAAAAAAACAAGAAAATGAATCTGTCAGTATCCATGGCATTTGATCTTATCTTGACCGTGAAACAAAGCTGTTCCCTATATGCCTACTAAAAGCTTATGTAGGATCAGCAAGGAATGGAAACAGCAACAACCAGATATGGAGCAACAGTGGCAGCCTCATCCATTCAAACTAATGGTTTTCTTTAAGTTGAAGTGTATATTGTCTTTAGTGTGAAGTTGTATGGACGTGCGTTTTATTTTAAATTCATGTAGTATAGGTAGGAACTGAAGTTCTAAATTCTTTTAAAAGCACTAGTACAGTCCTATTTTAAAGCAGTTACTATCTTCATAACATCTTGAAACTTTGGCACTTGGAAGTTGCCCAGTTAACCAAATACTAGTCAGATATGATAATAGTATATAACATGCATATGATAACATCATGCATCAATATTGGTTCAATATCCCAGTATTAAGATTCTGAGGGTTTTCCCCCCTACTTGTATGATCATGGGCAAATGAATAAACGTTTTTGTGTCTCCATTTCCTAATCCATTATGTGCTAATAAAATAGTATAAAATATTATTCATAAGATTATTATGATAGCTGAAAGAATTAGCATTTAGTACAGTACTTGACACAAGGTAGTTTCTTTATGTTAACTTTATGGATACCAACATGCAGTTGTGCTCTGGGGCTGCTCCTAGCTTTGTAAGCAGGACTTAACTACTGGTAATGCTCAGGGGACCATGCAATGCTGCACTTGAACCTGGACCTTCTGCATAGAAAGCTTTTGGTCATTGATCTGTTGGGCATCTCTTTGACTCTACTTTTTATTTCTGCTCTCATTTTATTTTTTAATTCTTTAAATTCTTTTAGTTTTAACTTCTACAATGTAAGAATATAAAATCTGGAACCAGAGCAATAATACAGTGGATAGGGCGTATGCTTTGCACATGACCAATGTGGGTTCTATCCCTGGCACCACATATAGTCCCCTAGCACCACCAGGAATGACCCGTGAGCACAGAGCTAGGACTAAGTGCTGAGCACAGCTCAGCACAGCTGTGGCCCAGCCTCTTTCTGCCTCCCATATGAAAATTCAGAGTTGTTGTTTCAAAGTTATAGCTAGTGATCACTAGTGTGAATGGATTCAAAAATACAGAGTAGTGTCTTTTATTTCCTACTTAAATAAAATGGGAATATTTTTCAGAGCTTTCTGTTTGTTAGGAAAACACTGTTAGAGCTCCATGTTTGTTGTACCTTTTGTGTATCTCCTTATTTTTACTGGTTTTGTTTTGGGGCCACACTTGGTGGTACTCTGGGCTTAATCCTAAATCTGTGCTCAGGAATTACTCCTGGTTGTGCTCTGGGGACTATATGAGGTGCTGGGAATTGAACCCTGGTCGGCCACATCAATGGCAAGCATCCTGCCTGCTGTGCTATTTCTCCAACCCATGTACCTCCTTATTTAATGTGTTATCCCCATGTTAGCCTTAGGATTTTTACATTTTCCAAAATTGAAGTTTTGAATTTACAGAATTTTAGGAGACTTATTCACTAGCATTATAGTTAAAATACTGAAAATCAATTGTTAAGTCCAAAAATAAAATAATTACAGCAACTTTATTTATATACCTTTAATATAATCATAGTTCAAGACTAATATACTTGTTTGCTCCTGATTGCTGGTTTTCTACATAACACTTTCAGTAATTTTGGAATTGTCTTCAAGGCCCGTATCTTATTAAATTCCTTTTATCTTTTTTTTTTTTTAATTAGCTTTGGTTTGGGGGCCATACCTGGTGATAATGCAGGGACTACTCCTTGTTGTGTGCGTGAGAATTGCTCCCAGTAGTTCTTAGGTGACCATGGGGTACCAGGGATCAAACTCAGACCAAGCTTACTTTCAACCCTATGAGTGGTCTTGCTCTGTCTCAAGTTTTGATCTCAGAGATTACTCCTGGCAGTACTCAAGGGACCTCTGGGATCAAAACCGGGTATGATATATGCAAGGAAAGCACCTTATTTCCTGTGCAATCTCTTTGGCCCTTTTGAATTTTTTCACAATAGCCAAATATTTGCAGTAAAGTCAGGCAAATTATGTATTATAGGTAAGTTTTTTTTTATAAAAAAATACATGTAGCAATGAAGTATTACAGATTTTTTATTTTTCAGACTTTTTTGTAAACTGAATTTGAAGGCAGTTCTGAAAGATAAAGCAGTTTTGTAGATCAATTATGAAGGCAGTTCAAAAAGAAAAATGCCAAAATTTTGTGCATTTGGGAATAATACAAGTTTCCAAAGTAACTCCTTTGAAAGAACATTCATTTGGATTAATTAACTAAATTTCTGTTTAAAAATGTTTGCTATGGGCATTAAGTGATTGGCAATCTAAATAAAATACAGTTACTCCCCATAGAGATCTTAAATATTAAACTTCATAATATCTCAGTATTATTTATAATTTTAATAAAAGTGTAAGTATCCCTTAACTTTTTCCTTCAGAAAACTTTTTTTCTGTTAGAATAAACAATCTAAAATTTCATTTTCTAGGAAAGAATACCCACCTCATTTCCAAAAATTTGGAAATAATCCTGTAAGGTTAAGTCGGCCCCAAGGAGTTGGTAAGTGTGTCATTTTTATTTGATTCAACTAAAAGGATTTTGAATATTTATATGCAAATTAAACGCAGTTATGGTAGCAGCTTTAGACTAGTTCCAGTATAAATGGAGTGTCATTTTCATCGTTGATATGAGATTTAGTTTAGTTTGACCTAAAATCAAGGAATGATAGCATTTTTGGGTGATTTCAGCTTGAAGTGGGTTTTTATTTGGGGGGGAGGTCTTTTTAAAAGCATTTTTGATGAATTCAGCACTCAGTCATTAAATATTGATGGATTATATAGCTTCAAAGTTTTTCTTGATGTATTGTCATAATACCGTATCATATAATTTTTGACATACTAAGCAACCTCTGAATAAAAGAGAGATATATTATTTACCTGTGTTAAAAGTAGATTTGGGAAAGAGTTGTGAGTAGATATTTGTATTTGCCTTGAAATACATTTTTTTCCATATTGTTATTGTGTTGCAAAACTAAAGGGGCCAAGGTATGGTTCAGCAGAATAGAACACTTGCCACTTGTGAAGCCTTTGGTCATTGCCGGGGGAGTGGGGAGGGGTGAGGAGATAGGAGGGGACACACTAATAGCACTTACTAAAAATGTTTTACTCTTAATTTGATTTTCACTACCCAGAGCAGAGATTCTAAACTTATTTGACTTTCTACTTTCTTTCCATAAGAAAATTAAGTATCAGGACCCTTCTGGAACTCTTCCTTCTTGAAACAACCTGAAAATGCCATCTAAGGCTATAAATTCAGCACTGTCTCCCTTACTTTCTGGGCAGAAGTATTGCCCACTTTGGAAAACACTGATTAATCTAGAGCACTGATTTTCACACACACCCCTCCCCGAGGGAGAAACACGTTTGGGGCAGTTGGCAGTGCTCAGTGCTTAGGGAATCATTCACAGCAGTGCTCAGGTGATCAAATAGGTCAGCTACATGCCAGACAAATGTCCAGCCAGCATTCTTCAGTCTTCACACACCCATAGACTGGCACCATACCAGTCTGCCAGACAAATGTCTTACCCCTGGTACTATCAAGAGCTCTATTGGCCTAGAGCAGAGATTCTTTTTTTTTTTTTTTTTTTTTTTTTTTTTTTTTCCAAGCCAAACTGTATCCAGCTTTATTAAAGATACTTTTCATAAACAATCATGGTATTTCAGGCAGGACATGGGCAGACAATCGTTAACAGTATACAATAACTTTCAAACTCCCTTCTTCAATGGACTACCAAAATCAGAAAGCCACTATAAAACCCAATGACATCTTCATTTGATGCTCTGAACAGCGAAAGTTTAGAGTGAGGGTTGACATTTCACATTTAGTATGTTGTTTAACAACTTTTCACAAGCCGACCCTGACTTTCAAGAAATGAAAGAAAAATGGCAGAATGATCAATCTGAAGATCCACAATCTAAAAAAGGAACCGTTCTTTTGAGGGCTGCCGTCTCAGTTGGGGCACTGCAAAATCCAGATGGCCTGACATCCTGGTAACCACTTTTTGGGAGTCCAGGCTCAACAGGTCTCTCTGGGGTTAAGGGAGTCAAGTCTATGCTGAAGGCGGAGAGGGAGACAGGACACAGAAACACATTTTAGTTTTTCCCCACCACAAGGCATTGGGTGCCAGGGTGGCTACCGTGTCAAGTCAAGGAATCCCTCCTCTTGGAAATCAAGAGGGAGTCTCTCAAAACTAGTGAGGAAAAGTTGTTTTTCCCCAGGGCAATCCAGTTTTGGAGACCATCTATTAGTGACTTATGCCCTTCCCCCAAAACAACAATGAAGTGTTCTGTGTGCTAACAACATAGCTTTAAAAAAAAAAAAAAAGTAAAACAAAATTCTGCATTTTTATAAAACTTGATAAAAAATAGTATTTCAAACTGTACAGTCACCAGAAGTACACAGTTATCAAAAATGCACACACTTCACTTGGCATCTCCAGCACCTTCAGCTTTCTGTGCCTGGTCTGTTTTGGCATCTCCATTTTCTGCAGGGTTATTTCCATCCTTGCCAGCATCAGCCTTCCCCTTTTTCCCTTTGGGTACCTTCTCTCCCTTCTTTGCAGGGGCCTTTTTAGGCTTGGGCTCTGGCTTTGGAGGAGCTGGTTTAGCTGATAACCTTGCGGATCTTCTCTGTGGTTCATCCTTCACCTTGGCTTTATCTCCTTTAGCATCCCCTTCAGCCTTTCTCTTGGGCATGGTGGCGACAGCGGCGGGACGTGGGCGCTGGACGCGGGGTGCAGCGGCGCGCGGGCTTTGGTCGGTCCAGGGGTCGTTCTCGCCTCTTCTTCTTCACACTGCTCCTAGAGCAGAGATTCTTAATACTGGTAGTTTTTGTCTGTTCATTCCAGGTCTTTGCGTGTTTAAAAAGCACCTATTTTTATCCAAAAATATAGCACTGTAGCACTGTCATCCCGTTGTTCATCGATTTGCTCGAGTGGGCACCAGTAATGTCTCATTGTGAGCTGTGTTTTTGGCATATTGAATACGCCACGGGTAGCTTGCCAGGCTCCGCTGTGCAAGCAGGATACTCTAGATAGCTTGCTGGGCTCCCCGAGAGGTACGAAGGAATCAAACCCAGTTGAATATACTTCTGTTTCATAGTGAATATTCCAAACTTTGTTGTAGACTTTTTACTCCTTTTCTTTGGAACTCTTAGATCTGTAAGTAAATAAATCACTTTTTGTGCAATAAAGTTAAGTCATTTTCAGAGATAACCCTGTTGTAGTATTTCTTTCTTATGCTCAGTGATTTGATTTATTTTTAATATTTCATATGGTTTTACCTTTTGTAATGTGATTTTTTTTTTCTTTTTGGGTCACACCCAGTGATACTCAAGGGTTACTCCTAGCTCTGCACTTAGAATTGCTCCTGGCAGTGCTCGGAGGACCATATGGGATCTTGGGAATCAAACCCAAGTTGGCCTCGTGCAAGGCAAATGCCCTACCCACTGTGCTATCGCTCCAGACCGTGTGATTTCTTAATTCTTAAGAAATCCTTAATCCTTAATAGCTTAACAAAAAATAGTTTTGAATTTACTAAATAAATATACCTTTGTGAAGAAAAGTTTATGTATTAGGGTGAAGCAGAAAGCACTTTGTAAAAATCCATGTCTTTGAGGTAAAGTTGATTGGAAATAAAACTGATCTTCATGTTTCTTTCACATCATCGAAAACATAGCCACTTGTTTGTGTTATATCACTTTGTTTAGAAGTGGGTAAAGATTTGAAGCAAGCCAGATCATATGAGAAGGAGATAAGTTTAAACAAATGTAATGTGCCAATGTGGATAAAAAGGAGTACATGTAGGAGCTTCTTGATAGTAAAATTTGCTTGAGTGTGAAGAAGGTAAGTATAAGAAATCGGTGAAGTGACTGCCTAGATTTCAAGCTTTATTGTCCAAGGAAAAGATATTTGAACTGCAGAGGTTGAGAAGGTGGAAATCACTCACTGAAAGTCTGTGGTATGACACTAAGTAATAGTGATACTCTTCCCTCCCTCCCTTTCTCCCTCCCTCCCTCCTGGCTTAATTCTGGCTCACTGTGCTCAGGGATCTGGTAGGTTCAGGAAACCAGATGAGAGAGATGCCAGGGATTAAATCCTTGTTGGCCATATGCAGGGACAGTGCCCTACCCACCGTGCTAATCTCTCTAGCCCATAATATAGATTTCTTAAGAGACAGTATTGTATAGCAAACTGAGATACATTAGTTAATATATTATTTTATATGTATAATTTATTTAAATTTGAAAGGTGAGAGAATATTACTAAAGATAGGAAAATACAGGTAATGATCAAATTTGAGATTATGCAGGTAAAAGGATTTTGACTCGCAGATTAATTAACTTCTGTTTTCTGTGTTTAGTCTTGTACTTAAATCTTCGCTGATGAAGTCAGATTGTAATAGTTTCAAGTTGTCCTATTTTGCGTTACATTAAATAAGTATTCTAGTTATGCTATGGGGATCTCCTTAGCATTGCTAGGAGCCACCAAAGTTAAAAATTTTCTAAATGTATCTTTAAAAAATAATAGACCTTTATTGGAAAGTTATTTTACAAAAGTCTTTTGTAAATAGGTCACTTTTTGACAGTTTAATTTTTTTCCCTTTTCTTTTTCCTTTGTGGTTGAAGTGACCAAGAATCACATACACTTGATTTTGACACTCTACATTTGTTTGGGATGTTCACACACTCAGCCAGGGTGTTTGTTATAAGTTATTCCCTGCAGTTTCAGTGCTAGAGCATATGCTTGTACGGGCATAGGGGAGGAAGGGTGTCACACTTAGAGTTGTCATGCTCACACATATTCTAGTTGTGGAGCTGAGGCTTGCTGATTCTCACATGCTTGCCAAGCTAGGGATTGTGCTCCTGGCCATGGTGCTTGCCCATCTTTTAGTTGCAGTGTGTGATGAGTGTTGTGCACTTTTAGTTACACGCATCACCTGGTGATCCTGGGTAGACCCATAAGGATCATGTTTGGCTTGTGTGGGCAATACCAGGGAGAGAGCTTAAAACCATCATACTTGCAAAGCAAGTGCCTTTTAATGATAAAACAACCTTAAACCCATTTTTTTGGTATTTCTGGGATGTGAAAGACAAGTAGGTATAGTATTTGTTCATTTTCCTCTAAACTTTTCTACGCAACTTTGGATTTTTTGAAAAATAAAATTTTCTGATTGCTACTAAGAATGTTTATACTTGTGTGATTTGGTGCAGGAATTGCTTCTGTAGCCTTAGTAGCCAGAGTAAATGAAAGGAATATTGATAACATGTGATAAAGTGGCCCACATTGTGGAGCTCCTGTTGAGTGAAAAATAGGAACAGTTAGGAAATGACTGCTTTGTCTTAAAGTTCTTGTTGTGGGGGTGTTGGTTAAGGATTAGGGAAAGGATACTATCATGGAGGGTGTGGTGTTAGAACACTATATGAAACTATAATTAACAGTCTTGTAAATTACAGAAGCTAAAGATAGTAACTTGAATTAAAAAAATTTTCATAGCAACAAGATACAAGGAATTTTTTAATAGAATTTCAGTTTTCAGATGTTTTTTTCTTCTTTTAGATCGTATAATGAAGAAAACAGAGGAGTCAGATTCACATCTGGAGTCTGAAACTAAAAGAAAAACACCACAGAAACGTCATAGTACTGTCTATCAATCTACACCTTCTACTCTATCTCCTGCTTCAAAAAAATGTTTAAGCGATTTAGAGGTTGGTACTAAAATTATTTGTTGCAAATCAAGTAGCATTTTTATTGTTTTAGTTTTAGTACTCATATTCTAGGGGTCCATTTCTCAGAACTAGAGGAAACCTAGAATATTTAGACAAACTTTGCTGCCATTATTAGATTATCTCAGCTTTCTAAAATGTATATTTCTGAAAAGAATTTATTAATCCCTCCTTACAATAGTTGCTCTAAACCATAATAGTTTTGAAAGGATTTTAAATTTATAGGAACTCATAAAAAAAAAAAAAAGAATGCCTGTCCATGTGTCCTATTAAGTTTTCCTAGCTTTTTGTATTTGTGGTATTCACTCTTCTTACCTTCTACCCCCAGATGTAGGGTGTGTGTCTGTGTGTTTCTGCATTTGTTATAACTGCCACAGATGCCCACTTACAATTAATATTTCAGTGGATGTTTCTTTCTCCTTTTTTTTTTTGGCTTTTTGGGGTCACACCCAGCGACACTCAGGGGTTACTCCTGGTTCAGCACTTAAGAATTATTCCTGGTGGTGCTCAGGGGACCATATGGGATGCTAAGAATCGAACCCAGGTTGGCCGCATACAAGGCAAACGCCCTATCCACTGTGCTATTGCTCCAGCCCCTTCCCTTGTCTTTTATTACTGTGATACTGTGGTGAGCATAGGTAACTGTCTATACCTACCAATACCTGTCTTATGTCTCTATGCAAAGCATTTTCAAGAGTTCTCAGAAGTGATAATTTTATCATTGCCTTCATATCAGCAGGCCTAGCTGTTGATTTTCCTATTATGTTACTTTTAAATTGCTTAGGGTATATTCTTTTAGATTTTATCTATTGTAAAGTTAGTAGCTTTCCATATATTCATCTATTGATATGCCACTGCTCTAAAGCAGGACTGTTTATTCTGCTATCTTAAGTATTTATGGTAATGTGGACATAGATTCTTATTTTATCGTAAAAACCCTTTTCATTGCTATCATTATTTAATGTTAAAACTCATTCCCATTTGGCCTATGGGAAGTTCTTCAAGCTGGCCTCTGTTTCTTTGAGACGGGTAGGAAATGAGAGAGAGGGGCTTAGAGAATGCCCAGCTGTGCTCAGAGATCACTCCTGGAAGGGGATCATATGTGGTACTGCGTGAAAAATATACGCTTGCGGAAGGGATGTGTTCGTGGGCTTTCTCGCCGTCCACGTTCGATGCATTCAATGCTCTCGAGCAGCTGTGTATGGACTGGATCAGGATGGCTGTTGGCGATGGGCAGGTGAAGAAAGAAAGAAGCTGGTTGCTGATTAGTTGCTGTTTATTCAGTCTCTTGTCTCTCCCATCTCACACACTCTTCCTTTATAACCCCTCATTCCTTGATCTCAGGTCCCCTGACTCTGACCCCCTCCGCTCTTACAGTCTTAGTTTATATAGCAGTCACTAAGTAAGGTGGTGATACGAAGGTGGGGTTGATCATTAACAAATCAGCAAAGAGAGGTAAGGCCACTCCTCCAGATTAACTCAAGGACAAAATTTCATCTAGGGAGATTACTCCAGATTACTAGGAGATCCGCTCAAGGGTGGGATCCCATCTAGGGTGTGTTGCTTTCTTCTTTCCTCAGCTAGTATCACTGTATTACTGTATTACTGTTGTCCTCTTGCTTGTCAATTTGCTCAGGTGGGCGCCATTAGCGTTTGCATTCGTCCCTGTCGTGTTCAGGGTCAGGGGAATGAGGCCCACTATTATTACTGATTTAGGCACATCAAATACGTCACGGGTTGCTTGCCAGGTTCTGCTGTGAAAGATTCTGCATCAGTCTCTTCTGGGAGCTTTGTTTTATAGTCTCTGGATCTTGGCTGTTGATGAGATTTACCTGGGGCTAGAGGGGGCGGCAGTTTGTGGGTGTGACTGCCAAGCTACTGAAAACTGGGGATCTGGGTGGAAGAGGCCCAGTCCTAATCAAAGCAGGCTTGGAGATCTCAGCCACGGGTCTCTCATATCTGGGTTCCTCTGTTGTTTCCTTCATGGGTGAGGCTCTTCCAAGCATATGGAGGTGGCCTTTGAGCATGACTGTGGCAGGGTTCTGGAGGTTTTCGGTTTCCAAGGCTCTGCTTGGAGCAGGGAAGGAAACTCAACCCACCCCCCTCCGAGGGAGCCCTAGTGAAAACAGCCTGGCAGGGGGCAGGAGATTTTCCTCAGCTAGTAATTCACTTAAATAGTTGTAGTAAATCTACTTCTAATATTTCTATCAATGTCATTCTGTATGAGCACAGTAAAAGATATATCAAACTTAAAAGTTTGGTTTTTCCTGAGGACATCTCACTCACTATACATTCCAAATTGTAGTCCTCAGACCAGGTTAGTCTTCCTAACCCCAGTAGGTCCTTAGCCGGTTATCTTTTTTGGGTTAAGTATTATGGCGCTTGGCCTGGCCCATTTCGATGCCAGGGTAGCTTGCAGCTTGCCCTGGGTCTATTCAGTCTCTCTTCGGGACTCTGCTTTTGGGGTACTTGGAACTAAGGGAAATTGAGTCAAGAAAGCAGATGCCCAGGAGTAAATACTATTTGAAGTTAATTTACTCCCAAGTTACAAAAGCATAATACTGTCTTCCTGTGTGCATACAGAAAGGACATTGCTTTAAGGTAAACTATGTAAAAGACATAACTTACAATACCAGATCAGTGTCCTTAGGAGGTTCTGATCTTACAAGCTTAACAGAGTCTGATTAGGGAAAAGGTGGTTAATTGGTTGGGGAGGAGTTTACAGATAAAGGAATGAGAGTGACTTTGGGGCACTGTGATGGTATAACCTGATAAACCTTAGTTCCCTGGGCAAGGCTGAAAGGATAAACCCAATGTTCTCCTACAGTACTGGGAATTGGACTGAATTTGGCTGGATGCAAGGCAGGTGCATTATCCACTACACTATGTTTTTGACAACTGGCTCTTGTTTCTTGTAGGCTGTCTCAGTGAACAGAGATGGGAAATATTTGTGGATATGTGTTATCCACAAATATTTCCTACTTAATGCATAATAAAATTCTTGAATTCACACTGGTACTTTTTATTTTTATTTATTTATTTTTTTGCTTTTGGGGTCACACCTGGCATTGCACAGGGGTTACTCCTGGTTCATACACTCAGGAATTACTCCTGGCGGTGCTTGAGGGACCTCATGGGATGCTGGGAGTCGAACCTGGGTCGGCCATGTGCAAGCCAAATGCTCTACCCGCTGTGCTATCGCTCCAGCCCCACACTGGTAGTTTTTAATTCCAGTTCAGTTTAACTTGTCTCATGTAGCATGCTTTTAACTTTAGTTAATGACAAGTTTCTAATATTTCAAGTAAACTTTTATTCTTTCCTATTTTTTTTGTTTTTGTTTTTGTTTTTGGACTACACCCAGAGGTACACAGGGATCACTCCCAGCAGACTTTGGGGACCACATAGAGTGCTGGGACTTGAACCTGGGTTGGTCACATGAAAGACAAAAACCCTTATAGTGTACTAGATGTCTGACCCTGTTTTTTGACCCTTTACTCCCCTGCCAGTTGTTCTTAAATTTTTTAGTGCATGCCCAGAATATATTTTATATCTCCTCTGTGTGGTTGCCTGCATGACTGCCTGCCCACCTACCCTCTTTCTTTCCCTTCTTTCCTCCCTCCTTCCCTCCCTCCCTCCCGCCTTCCCCCCCACCCCACACAGTCTAGCGCAATGTGTGTCTGAAGGTAAGATATTTGGCCCTGGCAATTTGGTTGCATTACAGTGGGCTAGAGAGATAGCGTAGCGGGTAGGGTATTTGCCTTGCATGTAGCTGACTCAGGTTCGATTCCTCTGTCCCTCGAGATCCCAGCAAGCTACTGAGAAAATCCCGCTCGCACGGCAGAGCCTGGCAAGCTCCTCATAGCGTATTTGATATGCCAAAACCAGTAACAAGAAGTCTCACAATGGAGACATTACTGGTGTCCACTCAAACATATCGATGAACAACGGGATGACAATGCTACAGTGGCAGGGATTAAAATTGGTCCTTCCACATGCAACCCATGGCTTCACCCCTTTGAATTGTTTCCTCTGGGATCACTGCAGATGGTGCTAGGGTGAACATATGTGTTGCTAGAGATTGAACCAACTTGGATTGCTCACATGCAAGATAGGCACCTTCTCCCCATTTACTTACTATCTGGCTCACGGTTTTCTAATTTTTTTGAGAAAGTGCTATTTTGTTATACATAGTAATTGCATTAATTTGCATTCCTACCAAAACTGTATGATAGTTCCTTTTTTTCTTAACATCTTTGCCAGCACATTTTTTCCTTTTTTATAATGCACTCTTTTCGGTGCATATGGTTGGTTATTATATATAGAAATTAGCAGATCATATGTAGCATATGATGGGATTTATTTACTTATTCTTTCCTTTGTATTATTGGCAGTGAGTGATGATTAGTGTCACACTCAGCTGTGGAATTCACAAAAAGATTGCACCTCTTTAGTTCTGTTTAAGCATATTCTAGTTGTGGTACTCCCTGAGTGGGGGTGAGGGGTGGTCACTGTGGTGCTCACCCATCTTAGTTTCAGTTGTGGGCCTTGCATACATCTGTGTGCAGTATGGTCATAAATCACTTGGAGCACAGCAGAGTTGACCGGTACATGAAGATTGCTCTTAGTTCATGTGGCAGTACCGAAGATTGAATTGTCAGCCTCAACGCTTGAAAGGCAGGTACTCTGAGACATTGAATTTTCCTCCTGGCCTCTAGATTTACTGTGTTTTATTAAAGCCTTCTACTCAACCAAAAGGGAGGAAATTAAATTTAGATTAGGTTTAATTAGATTTAATCTGTCTTCCCAAAAATGTACCTTATATAACAATGTTGTTATGGAAATCTATCCTGTTTACTGTAATTCAGTAGTGTTCGTTTTACTTTAAAACTGATAGATAATTAAATAGAATTTTTTATACTAATTTTATTTATTTTATTTGTTAATGAATCACTGTGGGGTACAGATACAGGTTTACATATTCTCGTGCTTATGTTTCAGTCATAAACAGCTTGAGTATCCCTCCACCAGTGCCCGTCCTCCGCTGATGACCCCATCATCCCTCCCACCCACTTCTACCCATTCCCCTCTGTTCCCTCTCTCCCTTTGGGCATTGTGGTTAGCAGTGGAGGTCTTGGGTGGCCAGTGTGTTCTGTCTATAGTCTGCTCTGAGCACGCCTCTCCCATCCCAAGCGGGTCCTCCCACCACATTTTTGCTTGGTATTCCCTTCTCTATCTGAGCTGCCTTTTCCCCCTTTCCCCCAGTGAGGCTGGTCTCCAAGCCATGGAGCAAATCTGGTACTTAGACAATTAAACAGAATTCTTAATCTCTTTATTTATTTGGATTTTAGTCCATACCAGTCTGTACTCAGGGTTTACTCCTGACTGTGTGCTCAGGGGTCACTCCTGTGGATTAAGGGCACTAATATGGTGTGTCGGGGATGAAACCTGGGTCACCTCTGTGCAAGGCAAGTGCTTTTTATCTGTTGTGTTTGACGGCCACGTCTGTCATTGCTTAGGGGTTTCTCTTGGCTCTACATTCAGCCATCACTCCTGGTGGTGCTCTGGAACCCTGTAGAATGCTATCTAACCTGCATCTAGTGCATGTAAGGCATGCACCCTACCACTGTACTGTGGCTCCAGCACCTGCAAGGCCCTAAGAGTGATTTACTCTCTATATTGACTCTTTGGACCTTTAGTTTCTAGTTTTTAGCATAAAAATGTTCGTATGGCAACATCTTTTCTTTGCTCATCATGAAAATGAGGTTTCACAGTGGAATTTAGATACTCTTATAGGATAAGGTACTTTTATATTGGTAGTAATATTTGTTTATGAGTTTTCTATTGTAAATGGAATGAGACATAGGCAAACATTTACATTTTTTGTAATGTGTTTAAATGTACTATTACTTTTCTCCCGTATTGTCAGTAATCTAAAATGAATTAGAAAATCTGTTCTGGGGCTGGAGTGATAGCACAGCGGGTAGGGCGTTTGCCTTGCACGCGGCCGACCCGGGTTTGATTCCCAGCATCCCATATGGTCCCCTGAGCACCGCCAGGGGTAATTCCTGAGTGCAGAGCCAGGAGTGACCCTTGTGCATCGCCAGGTGTGACCCAAAAAGCAAAAAAAAAAAAAAAAAAAAAAAAAGAAAATCTGTTCTGTTTTTGCATCCAACCGGTTTCCGTTGTTTACCTATTAGCTATGCACTTTTAACACCTAGGACCCTGTTAAAAATTGTAAGAACAAAGTAAAATTTGTACCTAGATTCTACAAATGGGATAACTTAATTCTTTATATTCACAGAGTTTTAAAAAATTAATTCCTGCTGAGAGCTCGAACAGATTTTCTGAGTTCACTTTTGTCCCGTTTGTTTAAAGCTTGGTTTTCATTCCTTTTTGTTACCTGGGATAGTTCTTGGTTACACAATTTGGTATAATATAAAGGCTTAATTATGGTCATATAGGGGAAGGTATATAATTTGTCAATTTCTTTCTACAAGGGAATGAAATGTAGAGCAGTGATACCTTCTCCTTGTATAGTTACTACAAACTTGAGTTAGAAATTTACATATGGATGGGGCTGGAGTGATAGCACAGCGGGTAGGGCATTTGCCTTGCACACGGGCCGGGCCGACCCGGGTTTGATTTCCAGCATCCCATATGGTCCCCTGAGCACCGCCAGGAGTAATTCCTGAGTGCATGAGCCAGGAGTAACCCCTGTGCATTGCCGGGTGTGACCCAAAAAGCAAAAAAAAGAAAGAAAGAAATTTACATAGGGTAAAATTTACAGAGTGCTCAGTTCAGTTAATTTTGAAATTGATGTGCATGCATGTAATTACAAAACTGTCACCTACCTACTAGTCAGTCCTCTTGGTAGCATTAAAAACACCATAGTGCATGATAATTGTATTTACATTCAGCATTTCATTGTGTCAGCAAATATTTATTCACTTTTTTCCTATAAGACTGAAAACATTAAATCATTCTTTTGAGTTATTTTGATTATTACTTCATTTGATTTGAAGCTATTGATAGAAATTTAAATAATTTCATGACATAAAATATAAAATTGCAGATATATCTTTTGTCAGTCATTAACTTTTTTCTCAGTTACATGTGTCTGTATAAACATACTTACATAGTAAGATAGAACTAAATATTTATATTTTTCTTTATAGATGTGAAGAACCTTGTTTATAAATATGAATATGAAAAGTTTTATTAAAACCATTCAGTTAACACCTTGAACTCCTTCTGAATTATAATCTCTAAGTCACATGATAATTTACTATGAAAAAGCCTTTCTTTTCTTCTTTTTTGGGGGGTAATGGAGATTGAGCCCAGAGCTTCACACATGCAAGGCAAACTTAATATCACTGAGCTACATCCCTGGCTCTTACATTATTTTTATGGAATATTATAATTAAAAAATTTAAATATTTTATGCACTAAAATTTTCATAACAGTTTTTGTTAACCGTTTCCTAGATTCAATTTAGTTTACTAATATTTAAAGTTATTATTGGTTCTCTGGTTTTCATAACATTAGGCAATGAATTATTGTGTATTTTGGGGGGGAACCATAGCCAGTGGTTCGTAGGCTCTGTATTCAGAAATTACTTCAGATGGTGCTCAGGGACCAGTGGAATTTCGGGGCAAGTACCTCATCTGCTGTACTATCTTTCAAGGCCCAGGATTCTTTGTACAAAAGAAAGTAATGGTTATGACAGCATATGTATATAAACTAACTTATTTCAGAAAGATTTTCTATAAAAATTGAGTATCTAGAGCATTGTTTCCCCAGGTGTGTAATTTCAATGGGAGGTGAGTTTTGGAAAGATTCTGATGGTAGTAGCCTCATGTGAAATTGGGAGCTTTCTGTTTGTTTGCTTAAAGGTAGATTTTTGTTTGGTGGTGCTGAGTAATTTTTTTTTTTTTCTGAGATGGGGACAGTAGGACAAATAAATATGGAACTCCCTATTGTGATATAGGTATTGATTTTCTTAGATTGTTTGTGGCCATCCCCCTCTATGTACCCCTATCCCCAAGGAGTTTTTAATAAAGCCTTGGGTGCTTTAGGAAATGAAGCACTCAGAATATCCCATGAAGTGTTTAAATAGTTTGAAGGTTTGCTGGATTAGCTGGTTTTGCATTTTCTTTTCAGCAAATTTGATATTAAATCCCAAATAACATATTTGGAATCTTCGCTATCAAGATAATGATGGGAAATGAGAGACTTAATCTTGAGTTTGTTTTTTGTTCCTTTCATGCTATGATGTTAAACTAAAATTCCTAAGTTTTCTGTTTCTTTAATTCTTTTGGAACTTAAGGGAGACTGTTGTGTAAAGTAGAGAAAAGAGAAAAATCAGACCAAATGCCAAAATTGTGGTGTTCTTTTTCCTAAGGATTTGCAAAAAAACTGCAGACAAGCTGTAACTTTGAATGAATCCTCTGGACCATTGTTGAGAGCATCAATTCATCAAAATTGTGGACAGAAGTCACAAAGCACAGGATTACTACCCAGAAAGTTTTATGGCAACAGTGTGGGAAAGGTTCCACTTGATATCATTGTGAGTTGTGATGATGGTAGACAAAATTATTTACAGCCGAATGGAAGAGTACTTTTACCTAGGGCAAAAGTAGCCAAAATCACAAACTTGAAAGAAAGGAAAGCAAGCCTGTCTGATCTAAATGATCCAAGTAAGTATTTTACTTCTTAATTTCACTTAGATTTATAATGTGAACATGGACATATTTGAGAAATGTTTTTAAAATCAGTATGTTGTATCATTTTTTTAAACTTTTTTTCCTTTTGAGTAAGATGATTAAAATTGTCCAAGTAGTTAAAACTTGATTCTCATCCTTTACAACATAGATACTAAAAAATGTCTCCCCAGCTCCAAACCTATTCCACTTTTAGGTCATGTGCCAGTTAGTCTCATCTTTATTATTTCAATGGGGTTAGTTTTCCTATTCTCTGTATGTGTAGATTTTCTAGCAAAGAAGTGTTTCTGAGGAAGTAAGTGACACAATGTCTGGCATACTATAATGGTTTACATAAAGTATTCAGTGGAACTTGAATTACTCTACTAAATCTCTTCCTCTCTTTAGACCAGTATTATGTATATGTGATAGTCTTTGTGTATTCTTTATAAAATCTTTTGCTCTTTATTACATTCAGCATCTAATTCTAATTAAATTCATGGTGTGTATAGCAGTAAAAAGGGAGAAAGATGAGATTCAATAAAATGTGGAGTGAACTCCCAAGATCTTAAGTCAAATGAATAAAAATCATGCAAAGTATATATAGTATGTTACTCAGGAAAGGGGGGTTATGGGATAGTGTTTTGATTTGTTTAAAATAAATACAAAATGTTCCAAAAGCTAAATTTAAAAGGTTGTTAGGGTTGGAGATACAGAACAAGGCTTGCCTTTCCCAGTTTGATTTCCCAGTCTCTTTTGAGCCCTGAGCACTGCCAAGTGTTACCCCAAATGCCAAAAATTAAAAAAAAAAATTAAAAATTGTCACATGAAAATGGAAGGAACAGCATAGAAGTTATTAGTGGTTGCTGTACTTCTCCAAATGTGTTTGCTTTGTAGATTTGACAGTGGAGTTATATAATTGTTTTTTACTTGGAGTATAAAACAGAATTAAATTTAAAAAATGTTAAAAACAAAATATCCAAAGTTAAGCAAGTAAACTTAGTTGTTTCTAGTTGGTGACATGTACACAAAATAATTATTTCAAATGAACTGAAGATAATGATAGGGCTACAAATTCCTAATTTTTGTTCCATAAAATAAGATTTCTTGTGAAAGAGAATAGACATAACAAAAGTGTAAAATAAAGGAAATAAAATCTTCAAATTTACATTTAAATTGGAGATAAAACTGTGGACTTTATCTAGTTTTCAATTTTAAGGATTAATATACCCTGTTTTATAAATTAGGCAACCTTTACTTGAGATTGGTAACTTCTCAATATCATACGAACTTATTGGAACTTAGATTTTTCAAAGATTTTTCTGGTTTCCAGGTCTTTTTTTCTTTATATAATTGTTCTTTAATTTGTATTACTAGTAACATAGTTTTTGTTTCAATTTTTATTTTATTGTAGATGATCAAATGACAAAATGTGTATAGTATCCCAAGTAGTGATTCTTTAATAGAAAATTGAAGTGCAGGTGTTTGGAGTAGAGTGATATTTGTCAGTGTTTGGATGAAGAAGGGTTTAATATATTAAGAAGAGTTGTGCACCTTTGTTGGAATATAAGAACAAAACCTTATATTCTGCTCAGCACCCCAGACTGAGTGACTTGAGCAACAGAATTTATTTTCTTAAAATTTTAGGACTAGAAGTCTAAGATCAAGGTGCCGTCAGAATTGATATGTAAGGAATTCCCTCTTTTCTGGCTTCCAGATGACTGCCTCATAATGATCATTCTCTTGTTTGTGGATAGGGTGGGCAAGGGGAGAGAAAATTCGCTACTTTGTGGGACACCATTTCCTGTCAGATTAAGGCCTCACCTATATGACCTATATAACCATTGTTGCTCCTCTTTAAAATCAATCTTCAGTTGTTACACTAGGGACCTGGGGATTAAGGATTTTAACATATGACTTTTGAGGGGACTCAATTCATTGCATTACACCCCGACTTCAATATATTTATATAGAATATATTATTTGATGTAGAATTAAAGCTCCTATGATAATGGAGTTTTGTTTTGTTTGGGTGCCACACCTGGTGATGCTCAAGGATCACTCCTGACTCTGCACTTGGGAATTAATCCTGCTGGTGGTCACAGGACCATAAGGGATGCTGGGGATCAACCCCAGGTCATCTGTTTGCAGGGCAAGCACCTTATCTGTTGTACTCTCTCTCCAGCTCCTATGATAATGGTTTATTATGTACATAACTACCCTCATTTGCTTTAAAGTTATGTTTACATTGAGTTCATTAGTTTTATGATACTAGATAATAGATACATGTAATAAAATTCTACCCATTGTAGTATTGGAGCTTTAAAATAATTTTTGTGTATAAAATTAGCTTTATAATAAAACTTAAAAAGTAAAATTTGTTGTTCTTGTAGGAGAGTACATATATATTAAGTTATCTGTATGACAGTCTTTCAAATAAGTTGTCATTAGTCACAGTTTCATATAGAGGAGACTTTCGTGTAGCTGTTTAATGATTAGCCAAACTCCAATTTTCAAATAAGTGTTAAGCTAATGAGGCCTGTTAGATTTTTTTTGTTAATAAAATCTGAAAAAGTTCAACTTTTAGCATATGCTTTTGAAATTGGGCAGCAGAGAGCAATACTAAGAATGATCCTCTCTGAGACAGGAATATTGCTCAAAAAAATTTATATGTGATATACTGCACTGTAGCACTGTTGTCCCATTCATCAATTTGTTCGAGCGGGCACCAGTAGCGTCTGCATTGTAAGACTTGTTACTGTTTTTGGCATATTGAATACGCCATGGGGAGCTTGCCAGGGATACTCTTGGTAGCTTGCCGGGCTCTCCGAGAGGGACAGAGCAATCGAACCTGTTTGGCCGCATGCAGGGTAAACACCCTACCGGCTGTGCTATCGCTTCACTCCATATGATATATTACAAAAGAAATTTTTCCTAGAAATCTGTGTACTCTTAATTTTTTCTATGTAAATACTGTTAAATTCTGGGGATTCCTGAAGTCAACATTTCTGCTTTCTTGACGTTTTTATAAATTAGGAAAAAACAGATGAGCAAATAAGTATCCCATAATAAAAAGCAAGAAGCTTAATCGGGTTTGTACCTGTATGCTTTTTTGGTTACATTATCAAGAAGTGATATTTAAGCTAATAATGCATGACAAAATGTAAAGTGTTCAGGAAGTTGTAATCTAGACGGGAAGGAATGCTTGTTGTTTTTTGAAGAGAAGGTAAACAAAGTGCCAGGAGCATAGTTAAAGTATGAGAAAGTTGTCAAATACTAGTGTAAGATTATGTACATTTATAAACCAGACTACAAGGTAGTATTTGACTCAATTACAGTGTGGCTAGCTTTAGGGAATTATGTTGTAACAGCATTTTATAAGATTCAATGAATACAAGATATAAAAAAGTAAATATAAGACTGAATTTTCCTGGGCAACAATTAGGAATTACAGTTATTTTTGTATGAATTAAGTTATTTGGCTACATAGAGTTTCAGGGATGCTTAAAATGTCTCCTATTTTGTGAGCAATATGTATCTCTATTATCTAGATAACTTGAATTTTCTTGAGCTCTATCTGAATCGTGCATACAGATACTTAATTCTTGCTGTAACGTGAGTATGTTTCTGTGGGTGATAAGTAGTAATGGACTCTAAATTCAGTTTCATATTGTATATTATTTTAAAAATTCTTTATTTTTAATTCTCCAAATTTAACATTCCATCAGATATAAATTATAGTATTGTTTTTATATAAACAATTAGATTGCATATGTTTGTATAGTCTATTCACTTTTCATTTCAAATCTAGATGGGATCTGAAGCAGATTGTTTATCAACATTATTAACCGACGGAAATTAAAAACCTTAAATATGTAACATTTTCTTCATAGTCATTTTGTCCAGCGATGATGATGATGACAATGACAGGAATAACAGAAGAGAGAGCATATCTCCTCAACCTGCTGATTCAGCATGTTCTTCCCCAGCACCATCCACTGGAAAAGTAGAAGCAGCACTAAATGAAAATACCTGTAGAGCAGAGCATGAGTTAAGAAGTTTTCCAGCAGATTCAGAATTAAGTACAGTTACATTGCCAAGAAAAGCAAGAATGAAAGACCAGGTACTTTTAACATTTATTCAGATAAAGTCTCCTCTCTGGTATGTAATTTTCTTTTGGAGGGTAATGTGGCAGTTGTCAATTTGAGAAAATATTATTAATGAGGAAAAATTATTAAGTGGGGCTTACAAATAATATATATAGAACAGCACTAAGATACTAAGATTCCCATCCATATTTGAAATGAAAAGTGAACAGACTATGTGAACATATGCAATCTAATTGTTCATATAAAATAAGTTTTATAATAAAACAAAATAAATTTTGCTGTCCTTGGAGGAGAATACATATAGAATACTAGATTTCCCTTTTAATATATATGTGTGTACTTTTTTTTTTTTTTAATAACATAAGATCAGGGAGAACTATCTGCTCAAGTAGTTAGAATACATGCCTGGCATATACAATGAGGTGAGTTTGATTCCTGGCGTCAAATGGCTTCCCAGCAGTGCTGGGTGTGACCATGATGTCCCATCTTCTTGTTTGTTTAAGAAGATGTATCAACTGTGTATGGTTCAGTTGCTTTTTGGGTCACACCCGACAGTGCACAGGGGTTTTTCCTGGTTCTGCACTCAGAATTACTCCTGGCAGTGCTCAGGGGACTTTATGGGATGATGGGAATCGAACCTGGGTCAGACACGGGCAAGGCAAACAACCTACCCACTGTACAATTGCTCCAGCCACGATGTCCCATCTTCTTGATGCCCCTGCTTGGAGGAATAACAGTGCATCTCAGGCCTATAGCCCCATCTCAACTTTGCCCAGGATGGACACCTTCATTTCTGGGAGTCGCCCTAATAAATTTTACATACAGAAAGAAATTTCAATTAATAATCGTTTAAAGTATCCAAAAAAAAGTTGAAGAAGCAATCTAGAGCAAAATTGTAAGAGATTTTATGTATACTTGCATAATCTAAGGACAAGGTGAAGTCACCTTGGATGCATTTTACTATCACATGTTTTATATTTGTTTTATATTTCAGTACATAAAAACTTCCAAGTGTTCACATGATAAGTTTCTATATGACATAGCCTGTCAGTATACAATAGATATGGAGAGGAATATTTATAATATGGAGTACTATTTTAGGACTATGAGCTCTAAAAAGTTGGAGCAGAGAATAAGAAAGACACGATTCAAATAAACAAGTGAAAAGTGCAAATTAGTTAAAATATTAATTGAATACTAACAGACATACACAGTTTATACCAAAACATTTGATTTGACTACTGGGAAGATGCTAAGAGGAGTACTTTGCTTATTTGCTGATGGAAAGCACTGTAGTGCTGTCATAGCACTGTCATCCCATTGTTCATCGATTTGCTCAAGCGGGCACCAGTAATGTCTCCATTGTGAGACTTCTTACTGTTTTTGGCATATAGAATATGCCACGGGTAGCTTGCCAGGCTCTGCCATGCAGGCAGAATACTCTCGGTGGCTTACTGGGCTCTCCGAGAGGGACGGAGGAATTGAACCTGGGTTGACTGCGTGCAAGGCAAACGCCCTACCTGCTGTGCTTTTGCTCCAGCCCCATGCTGATGGAAAATAGTAACTTATTATTATGACCAACTTATTTTAACTGTATATATCAGATGGCCAAAGATTTTATTTCCTAAAGGAATCTCCCCCTTTGCAGTATACATAAGATTTAGAACTGGTGACGTGGGTCAGTGGTAGAGCACTTGCCTTACATAAAGTGAGGCCCAGGTTCAATCCTCAGCATTGCTAAAAAAAAAGACAAAAAATTCAGTATGTATGACTATGACGATTGACAATCAACTCTAAACAAAATCATTGCCCAATTTATGTGTAACTGGCTGAAGAAATTGTGGTGTGGCTGAAGAAATTGTGGTGTATCGATACCATACATTTTTCCTGCAGGCCAGACTAAATTCTAGAGCTTTAAATAAAGGATTTCAGATATTTAAACAGTGCTATTTTGTGGCAGTACTAGCCAGTAGAATTGAGTATTTGTTTCCATAAAAAGGACTTTTTAGTTTTTTATTTTTCTTTGGTTTTTTTGAGCCACACTCAGTTGTGCTCAAGGCTTACTACTACTCTGCTCAGGGATCACTCCTGGCAGGGGTCATGGGTCATATGTGGTGCCAGGGATCAGCTATGTGCAAGACAAGTGCCCTCCAAACCGTGTTATCTCTTGGGCCTGCAAAAAGAACTTTTAAAATAAAATCATACCTTACCCATGCAGTAGTGTGTTATGTATATATACATGTTTTATTATAAAAAATATAGCTAAATATGGAAATATATTTTGAGATGGGAAAAATGAAAATCAAACAATTAATGCCATAAGATTGATTTGAATGAACGTTTAAAGTTCAAGTTGTCTTGAGCTTCCCAAAAAGTGCTGAGGGGACTTGGAGGCTGTGTTTGGTGATACTCAGCTGTGTATGGTTCAGTTGTAAGGTTCAGCATCACACCACTGCTTGGGACTGCCAGTGCTACATGCAGGTCTCCAGGGTGGCAGGGGAGAGGCATACAGTACAGTAGATAAAACTGGGGTCCTTGCCACATGCAATGGATTAATTTCTGAGCTCTGAGTTCTCTCTCTGACCTTGAATTAGTACATTTAATATGATGTTGAAGATGTTTTCCCAAATATTTTAGCACAAAAATTGTAAATGAGCAGATTGATGTATTTGGTTAAGTATAATATCAGCAAGTAAAAGATCAGTAAATGCAAAATAAGGAAAATAAACTGTGATGGAGAATTTATCTTCTATCAGTATTTTAGTTAAAAGCCAAGAAATAAATGCAAACCATAGAAAAAATGAATAAATAAAGTGAGAATATCTGAAAGATAGGGTTAGGACAATAATTCGCACCTGGAGTGTATATCTTTTATACATGAGACCCTGGGTTTAGTTTGTAGCATGAGTGGTGTGACTGGTTAATTACTAGTAAGTAACCCTGTACTGCCAAGCCTGAGCCAGTGCTATTCACTCAACCCAAGCATTATATCATATGGGCTTACTACCACTTGGAGTCTCCCATAGGCCTCTGATCCATGCAGGTTTTAGGTGTGTGCCCCCCCCCATAGGAATATATTGATCTGTAAATTAAAACTATCAGATGGCTGAAAAATTAAAAGTATTTTATCTTGATTAATGTTTGTGAGAATGAAATGCTTTATGTGTTATAATTGTGCTGGCGGATAATTTGATAGTAAATACAATGTTCTAAGATTTAATGGCAAAAGTACTCATTAGAGATTTAGTGTGTCATGGGGAATGGTCAGAAAGGAGCTCAAGATACCTGTCATAGATATGTTCAATTAAATAATTATTTTTATATATTAGAATTTGTTGGTGAGCAGTTTCCAGATTGATAGACACTCTGAAACAGTATTTAAGTGCCATTAGAGGCATGTTGAGAGGACTACCCAGTTTCTAGACTTAATTCTTCTACTATGGATTCAGCTGGAATAGTGATTAAATTATTTGATTACTGTGCTAAGTAAGTCTTTTCTTTTGAGAAATTTTTTAAGAAAGATTGTTTGATTTTGCACCATACGCCTGACACTGCCCAGGATTTACTCTGTCTCTTTGCTCATAGATCCTTCCTGGCAGTACTGAAAGTCCAGACCATATAGGTTGCCAGGGATCTATCTGGGATTGCCTATGTGTGAGGCAATGGCTTTAAAATTGTACTATCTTTATACCAGATTTCGAAAGTTTTAAAACTTCTAGTAGGTTTTATTCATAAATAAAAAAAATTGGTTAATACTAAAAGCAGTTTACAGAAATATATATGTATACATTACATTTTATTTAGATACTTCATTTTACTGACAATTACAAAAATGTCTCTCATGCCATGGACATTTTTTTCTCTTGTTTTCTATGAAGATAGTTTTATTCTTGTGATGATAAAACTTTTAGCAACAGTTTTAATTATGATTGAAATTAAATGCTTATATATGTTATTTGATTCTATGATTAAGTTGCTTTTGGAAGTGATTAAAATCTGAATTTAATGTCAGTTAAAATTTTTAGAGAGGTCTGTAACTTGGAATGTAGCTTAAGTAGAGGTAGTCTTATATGTGTAAGGCCTAAAATTTACACTATATTCCCTCAGTCCTCCCCCTTTCTCCTCACTCCAGCTAAGCCTGACATAGTCCTTGTGGGCCCAGCTTTGGCCATGACCCTCACAACTGACAATTCTTTAAAAAAAAATTTGGGGGGTTGTAGAGGGAGCGTAGGGCAGTGCACAGGGTTCACTCCTGTGCTTTCCACTCAGGGATCACCCTTGGTGAGTGCTGGGGATCAAACCCCAGTCAGCCATGTGCAAGGCAAGTGTTTTACCTGCTGTATTATCTGGATCCTAATATTTTTTTAATATAAAAGATTTATGGTATAAATAATGTTCTCCTAATGCACATATTTTTTTAAGAAATTGATTTAATCCAAGAACTTCCACCATTACCACCTTTCTTTCATCCAGCATTATATTGTGCATGAAACTTAGTTGTTTATTTACATTAACTTTTTATAGTAGATACTCTGTTGGACAATTTTGAAAACCAAACCTTAAAGGAATTATTAATATAGCCTTGTTAGATTATTAAAAGTGATAATAGCTCTGATTTGAACCCAGGTAGTATGATTTCCAGACTATTATCTCTGACTTATTAAAGAAATAACTAGATTAATATGATTATAAAGTATCATTGTATGAACTCAGTATATTTTTAATTTACACTGTTAAGATTAATTTTATGTTTTGATAAATTTATTATTTTGGATCTTGCATGTTTGTACTTGTCCATCCTTGCTTTTCGTAATTTACTAAGTAAAAATTTTTCTCTGTCTTTTCAGTTTGGTAATTCAGTTATCAGTACACCTCTAAAACGTCGAAAAGTGATTTCTCAAGAACCTGTAGTTGATCCTGTATCTTTAAGCTGCCAAAGTTCCTTTGACAGTGTCATTTTGAACTGTCGAAGTATACGAGTAGGAACTCTTTTCAGGCTATTAATAGAGCCTGTAATTGTAAGTATATTTTTTTCGCCCTTTGCTATACCAGTTATATGATTCAAAGTAGAATTGCTATTGCTAATAGTAATACTGTTACTTTTTAAAATTAAAATAAGTAATAGAATATTAGAATTATTTCAGTTTTCTATTAAGAGTATGAACAACTATTAATAGTTTCTCATAAAATCAGCGAGTAAAAAATTATGCTGACGGTATTGACATAAGAAGATACCTCTTTTTGTAAATTAAAAAAGCCTTCAGCATATTTATGTTTTTTCTCATGCCAGCTTATTGCATAAAAGAATATTTAAACTGTAATGAGACATAAAACAGTCCAAAATTTGGAAATCTGCATAAAAATGTCTTGAAACAATAGGACTCTTCAAAACAGAATATTGGACATTATTTAATGGCTACTCTGGAAGGGCTGCTTTTGGAGCATTTATGTAACTAAACTACAAAACTACAAAAGCGCTTTCTTTAGTTCCTTTATTGCACTGGTCATACCGTCTACTTGTCATTCTACTGCTGAAATCCATTTCATCTCTCTCTCCTGCTCTCGCTCTGTCTCGCTCTCCCACTCACTCACTCTCTCTCTCTCTCTCTCTCTCTCTCTCTCTCACTCTCTCTCTCTCTCTCTCGTTCTCTCATTTTTGGGCCTCACTGACTATGCTCAGGCTCTGCACTCAGGAATTACACCTGGCAGTGCTTGAGGGACTGTATGAGTTGCTGGGAATTGAACTTGGGTTGGCCAAGTGCAAGGCAAAGGCTTACCTGCTTTAATATTCACTTTGACCTCCAAATCGTTTTCTATTTGAACTTTTCGTAAAATCTCATTTTTGCAATATTCATTTTTTTCTTGCCATACATTTTTCTATCCATTGTTGGTAGATTGATAGGACTTGATTTTATACTACCTTAAGTTAGCTGTTGTTGATTTTCTCAATTATTGGGCATTTTCCCTGGCTATTGTCTTAAACTAGTTTTTCACTTTGGTTTTTCTAACACTTGCCTGTCTATGTAAGTTCATATCTTTAAGAAAGTACACCTTGGGCTGGAGTGATAGTACAGCGGGTAGGGCATTTGCCTTGCACACGGCCGACCTGGGTTCAAACCCCAATATCTCGTGTGGCCCCCCTAGTACCACAAGAAGTAATTTCTGAGTGCATAGCCAGGAGTAATTCCTGAGCATCGCTGGGTGTGACCCAAAAAGCAATAAATAAGTAGAAAAATAAGAAAGCACATCTTTTGTTACATCAGGAAAGCTCATATTTTTGTTACTTAAATTATAGTAAATTATAGCTCTTTATTTTCTACTGTTTGTGGTTTTAGAGTACAGTAAGGTCAAAAAGGAAATAAAAACTGGGTTAAGTGTAGGAGATGAATAATATCTGAATCTGATTTTCTTTATTTTTGTGGGGGGACACCTGATAAATCTCAGGTAACCCGTGATTCTACACTTAGAAATTAGTCCCAATGGGCGTGGGGTACCGTATGGTATGCTGGGGATCAAACTTGGTCTGCACGTACAAGGCAAGCGCCTTACCCTCTAGAATTGCTGTGGCCCCTAAACCTTTTTTCTTTAGGAGAAAAGTTCTATGGGCATCCAACTTTTTTTTTTCCCCTTTTGTTTCAGAAAGTTCCAGTTCCTGGTGATTTTTGTTGCTTTTTTTTGGCGGGGGGGTCACACCTGGCAATGCACAGGGGTTACTCCTGGCTCTGCACTCAGGAATCACTCCTGGTAGTGCTTGAGGGAACATATGGGATGCCGGGGATCGAACCCGGGTCAACCGCGTGCGGGGCAAACGCCCTACCCGCTGTGCTATCGCTCCAGCCCCGTTCCTGGTGATTTTTAAAAACTAGAAAGTTTAAATGTATTCTGGAAATCTGAGGGAAATATGTAGTGTGTTCATTATTAGCAGTGTGCCATTTATCGATTATTTTATCGATTTGCTCAAGCGCGTACCAGTAAACGTCTCCATTGTGAGACTTGTTTTTGGCATATTGAATATGCCACGGGTAGCTTGCCAGGCTCTGCCGTGCAGGCAGGCTACTCTTGGTAGCTTGCCAGGATCTTCAAGAGGGACAGAGGAATCGAACCCGAGTTGGCCTCGTGCAAGGCAAACACCCTACCCGCTGTGCTATCTCTCCAGACCGTGTTCATTCTTTTTTCCATGTTCATTATTACCCTGACAAATTGTAGTATATGCAAAGGTTTTGTTTTCATTTAATTATTTTTGTTTCGGGCCACACATGGACTTACTCCTGACTCTGTGCTCAAGGATCACTCCTGGCAGGTATTGAGATCGTATGGGGTGACAGGGATCAAAACAAAGATGGCTGTGTATTTCTAAAGCATGTATCTTCAGTTTCTTTGTTTGCAGTGTTTCCTAGGCTACCGTTCCCTGGTCCTGATATCCTGAATTAGCATATTGCTTTCAGAATAGTCTTTATAAAGTATATTTAGTGATGTTTTCGACTTTGTATTTCTAACTGCTAAATCTTTTTTTTTTTTCTTTTTTGGGTCACACCCAGCAATGCTCAGGGGTTACCCCTGGCTTTGCACTCAGGAATCACCCCTGGCGGTGCTTGGGGGGTCGACCATATGGGATGCTGGGGATCGAACCCGGGTCGGCCGCGTGCAAGGCAAACGCCCTACCCGCTGTGCTATCGCTCCGGCCCCGCTAAAATTTTTTATATTAATGGTTTTATTGAAGAATTTTCAAACATAAGAGTTCAAAGAATTTGATAGTTGAGTACAGCTAGTTTCTGTTGTTGGTATTTAAGCTTGCTTTTCATGTCTATTTATGCCTTTATTATTGACTAACTTTTTAAATGTATTTCCAAGTTGTTTTTTTTTTAATTTTCTTAATTTATACCTACACAGAATGATTATTAATTCAGGATAATATCAGATTTGGTATATCTTCTTCACATTAAAATAGTGTTACCTTTTTATAACTACTAGTAGCAACTGGTTCAGGCAAGATCTTCAGTACATGCCAAAGACCACTCATTGAAAGTTTATTAGGTAACAGAATATGTGTAGTCTATCTCACTACAGATTATTATTATTTTTATTGTTGTTGTTATTTAACCAAAAGGACAAAACACTGTATAGTAAAAATATATCATGCTGCTTTTCCCTAGTGACTAAGCTTGTATCTATTGGGAGACAGCCTGCATGGGTTATAGTGGGAGGTATAAGAGATTAATTCTGTGCTATGTTTCCTGAAAATGTTTGACTTGAATTTTAAATCGGGAAACACATGCATAAGCACATTTTGCAGAGCCTCAGCTGGGTTCTTCAAAAGCTATATTATGAAGAACAGGAAGAGGCAGGTTTCTGGTGTAGACTAGAATAGACAAAATAGGCGAGTGTAATCATAACAAAAGCATGCATTTTTGAGAAGTTGAAATAGCTTTAGCTATTATTGAATAAAGGAGAAATTGCCAAGGGGGTGAGTGGACTCCCCAGAAATGCTGGGCACCATGAAGGATGCCTGGGCAATGTTTGGGAGGCCATGTGGTGGAATCTGAGACTAGGGATGGAATTTGGGGCCTTGTAGCAAGGTGTGTATACCAGGTAAGCATTCCAGCAAGCTCTCCAGCCTAAAAGACAATTCTGAGTGGTTTGGGAAGATTGAATGATTTGCTGGATGAAGTTTATCTTGATTTTCTCACATAGCTAAATAATGTTTTAGTTCTGTAGAATGACTTGGTTATTCTACATAGAAGTATGCTGAAAAAATTTAGAGATAAAAATTTTATGATGTTCCTTGCTGCTTAGCAAAATGGGAAATGTGTATATACATTATACATAGACTGATGGAGTTTACTGTTAAGATATTAACAATTAATGAATCTAGGTAAGGAGTATTCAAATGCTCATTGTAATATTCTGAAAATTTCTAACACTGAAGTCTTTTTTTTTCTTTTTTACTCATATATGTGTGTATATATACATATACGTGTATATGTATATACACACACACACACACACACACACACATATATATCCCCCCCTTTCCCAAGAGATCATAATCCTGATCACCTGTCCCTGATCCAGAGACTGTTTTGATTACCTTGTCACAAGAGTCAGACAAGGAGGCTCCTCCCAGCCTGTGCTTGCCACACAAGCCAGCACCTTAAGCTGTTGAACCATCCTCCAGCTACTCAACCTTTTCCTCATGGAGAAGAGGGATTATCTCATCTTATATTTAAAAACTTTGTAGATGGTTCCGTTTCTCCTTCCTCCATAGTCTAAATCTCAGAAAATATGTCATTTAGAATATTTGTAGAACAGTCTTTATAAACCTATTCTTCGTACTAATTTATCTTACTTTTTAGTTTTGTTTAGATTTTATCAAGATACAGCTAGAAGGTAAGCTGTTTTATGTCTTTACTTAAGCTTTGTTTATACTAAAGTACATATAGAGATAAATGATTAAATGATATTTATAAAGATCATTGGTTGCAGCATTTATCTTTTAAACCAGGGTGTATATGCCTTGACGGTATAAGTTCATTTTGTAATTGTCAGAACACCCAACTATAGTTTATAAGTATACTTTATTAGAACCCTCTTTTTATTTAAAAAGAAAATATAGAAGATTCTTTAAAATGTTTTTAAAGATTTTTCTACCTTTGGGAAAAATCTCCCCAAAGGAGAGCACACTGTTTACAAAGAGCATTGTACTTATGTTTTTAACTTGTAGCATTATTTACAGTGTTCTCCACTTAGTTTGCTTTCTTAAGAATTGATTCCTTTTCTGTTTCCTTTTTGTTTTTCTCCAGAACCAGAAAATGATCCTGTAGGGATTACCTTAAATACCTCTGATTTAACTAAATGTGAATGGTGTAATGTTCGAAAATTACCAGTAGTGTTTCTTCAGACAATACCAGCAGTTTATGAAAAACTGAGCATGCAACTACAAATGAATATGGAGAATAAAGTTTGGAATGATTGTAAAGGAATAAATAAATTAAAAAGTAAGTTATGTAAACCAGAGTACAATTAATTGAACAGAAGAATGTATGTGTATGTTGATACAGGCCTTAGGATGACGTATATTACTTAGGATCCTTAAGGTAACTTTGTAAGATAAACACTACCCCCCATCTTACAGATAAGGAAAGGCCACAGAAAATGATAGGTCTGAAGGTATATCCAGGTTAACTCATTTAAAAAGTTTTTAAATTGTGGAGGCTGGAGCAATAGCACAGCAGGTAGGGCATTTGCACTGCATGCGGCCGACCCAGGTTTGATTCCCAGCATCCCATAAGGTCCCCTGAGCACCGCCAGGAGTAATTCCTGAGTGCAGAGCCAGGTGTAACCCCTGTGCATCACCAGGTGTGACCCAAAAAGCAAAAAAAAATAAATAAAAGTTTTTAAAATGTGTTAAAACTCAAGATGATTGTATTAATATTGTTATTCTGAGTAAAATAAATTTTCTTAATGTACCGTTTTAACTAATAAGCATTTTAACTAATCCACTATATATATATATATATATATATATATATATATATATATATATATTTGCTTTTGGGGTCACACCTAGCAATGTTCATGAGTTACTCCTGGCTCTGCACTCAGGAATTACTCCTGGAGGTGCTTGGGGGACTATATGGGATGCCGGGGATTGAACCCGGATCGGCTGCGTGCAAGGCAAATGCCCTACCCATTGTACTGTCACTCTGGCCCCAGCCATATAAATTTTGAATCCATAAAAGTTTGGAATAGGAAGGCTTGTAGACTGGGTTTTCATCTCTTTCCATAGATAGATGTGGTCTTCTAGTTTGTACCTCATCACTCCTCTTATGGCATAGCATGGCTGATTATAATCTAAATCTGTCCAACAATCTTTGCTGCTTCAGCTTAATCACGAGTAAGTGATAGCTATATTAAAGCAATAAGAATTGACACATTAGTGGGGCTGGAGAGATATAGCACAGAGGGTAGGGCGTTTGCCTTGCATGCGGCCGACTCGGGTTTGATTCCTGGCATCCCATATGGTCCCCTGAGCACCGCCAGGGGTAATTCCTGAGTGCAGAGTCAGGAGTGACCCCTGTGCATTGCCAGGTGTGACCCAAAAAAGAAAAAGAAGAAAAAAAAAGAATTGACACATTAGTAACAGCAGTTTTTGCAGTTAAATCTCTAGTTAAATTTCTAGTGTTACTACCATTACATTTGGCAGTTACTTATGTTTGACAAAGAAAATGTTCATTGAAAATACTGAAAACTAAGCATCTTTAGATTCTGTCAGATGAAGTAAGTAGTACCATTCATCTATGGATTTGTTATATAGATTTGCTGAGCTGCTTCTCAGGTAATGTGTTCTGGTTCCTTTTTCATAATAACTTATATAAATTTTCAGGTAACACTTCGCTAGTCTTTATTCTAGGAAATATTGTGTACTTATTGTATGCCAAATGTTGTTTTGAACATTTATATGAGAATTTATGCTGATGCTATTATAAATACCTAGCTGTTACTATTTCTAACATCTACGTAATTTTTAATAGTCTAACATTTATATTTTTTTCTTTCCAGATTTGGAAGAAAAGTACATAATTTTAATTTTTCAAAATGGCCTTGATCCTCAGGCAAACACAATATTTGAAAATATTATTAACGACATTGGTATAAAGAATAATGTGTCTAATTTTTTTGCGAAAATTCCCTTTGAAGAAGCCAACAGCAGACTTGTTGCTTGTACAAGAACTTACGAAGAAAGCATGAAAGGAACTTGTGTGCAAAAAGAAAGCAAAATAAAAAATGTAATTATTTTTTTAAATGTTATAATTAAAGTAACAGTTTTAAAGGGAAATATGTTTCATTATGTTGCTCATTTCAGAGTTCAAGGTTTCTTCATTTGTATTTTTTATAAAGTTGTTCATAATGACTTATCTCATTCAATAGTCCAACACCAATCCCACCACCATTCCACCTTCTCTACCATTATTTCCAATTTTCCCCAGATCCCTCAAGTCTGCCCCTATAGCAGGCCCTGAGTAATTTATATTGCTTGTTATAAATAATTCACAGAAAATGATCAAAAAATGTTTCCTCAGAAGATAGTTTGTGAAGATTATTGTATCTCACCTTGGAGTCATTAAGACATTGTATAAAAAGATTACTGACATGTTGTTATAGATTGAGCCTTGTGTGTTTATATTTTCTCAGTTAAGATTAGTTGCTTCTACTTTTCATTTCATCCAATGTGGTATGCTACTCCCGGTTTATCACTGATGTAGAGTTTGAGATGTTACTCCAGGAAGTCGAAAATTTTTAATGTGGTGACAACAACTGGAGTTAAATTTTTAATTAGATGGTGACATTTTGTGCCCCAAATGATTCATCCAAGCGCTGGGTTAGGAAGCATTCCTGCAACTCATTGATCTTTCGAAATCTTAAAAGTCTGTGGATGATGGCCGGTTAATGAGCTTTCTTGGGGTCAGAGGTGGTTCATGGGCATGACTGCCAAGGCTTCTGGAACTACATGGAAATGGGGGAAAGTAGCCCATCCCCAGCTCCATGAAAGCTTAAGAGATTTCAGTCACAAAATCCACATACCTGAGTTTTCAGCAAATTAATTTTTTGATGAGACTTGTCCAGAGCGATGGAGTCTGGAGTTAAGAACATGGCAGTAATTGTAGAGTGTGGAAGTTTTTGGCTGCTTGAGCTCTGTTTGGGTGGGTGGTGGGCTTATTTACTTACTCCTCCCCCCCCCCCAGTACCTCAATGACTCAGCCTGGTTCAGGGCCTGAAGCATCTCTGTAACTTGTTGATCTCTTTTGAGATTTATTTATGAGTCTCTGGATCATAGCTGGTTAAGTAGCTTACTTGGGGCCAGAGGTGGTTCATGGGCATGGCTGCTGAGGCTTCCAGAAGTACAGGGAGATGGGGGAGGTAACTCATCTCTGACTCTGTGAAAGTCTAGATTTCAGTTACAAAACCTGTATGACTGAATTTTTCAACAGATTAATTTCTGGATGAGGCTTATCTCTGGCAGTGAGCATGGCAGTGATGGTGAATCCAAGGAGGTTTTCAGCTGCCTATACTGTTTGGGCAGGTGCTGGATTCACCTGGACTCAGTCTGGCGTGAGGTCCAGAAGCATCTTGAGTTTAATCTTTTTTATTTCATTTCAAAATTATATATATAAATTGTATAATAATATGTACCAAAACTTTAATGGTAGGTGAATGACTTGTGACAAATAGTTCTTAATTATAAAGTCTCAGAAGCACCTTAAGATCCTCTCCAAACTCCATTTTTGTCTTTACTTCTCATCTGCTTTTCTTTTTCTTTTGTCTTATTTTCCGTTTCCCCAACATTGAGCATACACGTACTTATATGACTACATTCAAATTGATTGTTACTCCTTAAATTTGCTAGTGCTTTTCAGTGATGCCTTTGGCTTCAATACAAATAATGGACTTTAGAAAGTTAGGGAGATAGCTTAGATGTCTGGAGTACATATCGGCAGGAATTAAACCCAGTACTTAATCCCTAGTATTGCATGGTCTCCGTTTCTACCAAGTGTGACTCAGCTGTGTAGGTGGTTCCTGCCCTGAGGACGCCCCTCCCCCCCTCCTCCTGAGCACCATTGAACCCAATCTGCACTGGAGTGTGTTGCTGGGCCCAAGCACTGAACTGACCTGTCAGGTGTGTGCAGTGTAAAGCTGCAAGTTAATCCTGGACTCCCTCAGTGCTGCTAGGTAGGCTTCCACTCAAGGAAATATAATAGTATCTAGGTCCCTTATAACATTGTACATTTATGTCTGTCATGTACATGTGTTGTTGAAAACTCGAGTAAAACTTATACCTTTGATCTTCATGGTCATCATACGAATCCAGTTCTAGTAAAACTGGATAGTAGGTAAGTTTGGAGCCACCGAAGCAAAAGCCAAAGTGGTATGGTAAACATTGTATAATGTTAAGTTGCAATATTAGTTACAAAGATAAATACTCTGATTCCTACTAAAGCAAACAAATTTTGCTAACCTAATTTATTGGGAATGCTTAAATGTTTTTCATATAAATGTTCCATATTTCATCCTGGCTGCAGTTTTAAAATGAGTTACCAAGGCACAAATCTTGGTTAAGTTGAATAAGACCTCACCAGAGAAGACTTACTGACATGTAGGGGTAGGTAAAGGACAGAAAGAAGGGAAACTATTACCCTTTTCCAAAACTGACTCTAGAGGAAGTAAAAATCAGCTGAAGTCAAATAGTTGTGATGGACTCAAGTTTCACTAGACTTTTCTTTTATCACATTGAAGCTGATGATGTGATTTTTGTTAGCTAAATCACATCCAAGAGTGATCCAACCAGGAGTATGTGCCAGCATCAGCTTGTTAAAGTTCCCTTTATTTTGGAGAATTGAAGCTCATTACACTCTTTACCTGAGACTCTTGTATCCACTGATTTAGGTATACTTCTGCTAATAGAAGAATAACACTGCTATATCTGTTCCTGGAAGTACTGATCATCTATTTTAATATTGATAGCAGAGATTTAATACTAGAAAGATGCTATTTTGTATATGGCAGTTAGAGAAGATAAATGACCTTCAGTTTTGCATATTTATCTTTTCCTTCTTCGTTGTTGCAATGACTTGATAACATTTGGTATTGATGCTTCCATCTTTAATATTGGTGCTCTTAGCTGTCTACACACTTTGTGTAGTACCCATGCAAACATTTGGTTGCATTGCACTAGAGATTGAACAGTAATGTGACATTAGGGATCATAAATGGTGCCACCAGGATTGTGTTTGGCATGTGGGACTTGCTGGTGATCCAAGTCAAGATCTCTTGCCTTCAAGAGAGGCACCATTTCTGAGCCATCATTGTCCATGTTTCATGATTGGGGGCATGGGGCTTGTTTTGTTTCTTTTTTTAATTGAGAAGTGTTGTTCTTGCTCTTAAATAATATATAATGGGGGTATTCTTGATTCTGGCCTGTCTATGTGAGCCTGATGATTCAGTCTAGTATTGATGCTTGAGGGCAGTGCTCAATAATTGGGAACCAGGGGAACAATGTGGTGCCAAGGATTGGAGTCATGCATATGCCAGGCATGTGCTTTTCTATAAACCCTTTCAACCATATTTTCAGCTTCAGCTTGCTCTTTTTATTAAAAAAATTTCTTGGGCCAGAGCACTAGTACAAGAGGGTGGTGTGCTTATCTTGCACATGGTCGACCCAGGTGATCCTGGCACCATACCCTGAGTCCTGCCAGAAGTGATCCCTGATTATAGAGCCAGGAGTAAGCCTTGAGCATTGCTGGGTGTGTCCCCGAAACAGAAACATACAAAATTCCCAGTTTATTTATAAGTTGATGTTAATTTTCTTTATCAGGTGCCTCTTGAGTCTAAAATACAGATGAAGAATAAACAAGAATTCCAGTTTTTTGATGATGATGAAGAAACTGGAGAGAACCATACCATCTTCATTGGCCCAGTAGAAAAGTGAGACAGTTTCTTTATATTTGTGACACTTTTAAATTTCAGTTTAGTACAATTAAATAATATGCCTAAGTATGTATTTGTTTGCTTACTTTTAAATTTTGTTCCAGATTGATAGTATATCCACCACCACCAGCTAAGGGAGGCATCTCTGTTACTAATGAGGACCTGCACTGTCTAAATGAGGGAGAATTTTTAAATGATGTTATTATAGACTTTTATTTGAAGTAAGTTAATTTTCTTCTAACCTTTTAGCAAATCCTTAGTAATGTGTAATATGTATGTTTCCTAGAGTCAAAACTGATTTTGACTTTTAACACTGCCATTGTGTATGAAGCACTGAAAAATTATTTGCTCTCTCCCCGTGATTCCTCACTTTAAAAATGGCAATCACTATCATGATCATCCCATTGTTCGTCGATTTATTCAAGCGGACACAGTAACTTCTCTATTACACTCCACCCTGAGATTTTAGCAGCCTCTCCTTACTCATCTTTCCCAACAATTGGAGGCTCTTAGAGGGTCAGGGGAATGAGACTTATCGTTACTGTTTTTGGCATATCAAATACGCCAACGGGAGCTTACAATAATAATATAAAATATAAATATAAATACATAATATGTTATATATTATAATAATATAAATAGAAAATAATATAAAAGGGGTGGGCGCTGGAGCGATAGCACAGCGGGTAGGGTGTTTGCCTTGCATGAGGCTGACCTGGGTTTGATTCCCAGCTTCCCATATGGTCCCCTGAGCTCTGCCAGGGGTAATTCCTGAGTGCAGAGCCAGGAGTAACCCCTGAGGATTGTTGAGTGTGACCCAAAAAGCCAAAAAAATAATAATATGAAAGGGATTGTGAGAATTAAATATTAGATACCAAGTGGTAGGAAAAATTTTTGGCACGTGCAAAATGTTATTAAATGATAGTTAGGTTGTTATAATGTGTTAGGTCTGTAAATTACTATTCTAAATGAGGAAATAATCTTTTGAGCAAGCCAACTATATGATTTTGTTCTACCTGGTAGAAGGTTGTCAGGTACCAACTTAGTGCTGAGCACTATTTTAGAAATTCATGATCTTACAAACAACCCAAGTTGGGGAGTAGATTCAAAGAGAAAGAAGCGTTAACATGGCACAGACAAAACACAGAAAGAATGCTGTATTCTCTCTGGGATTGGAAAATACAAAGAAATAATAAGCTTTCCTGAACAAGATTATATCTTGATCAATTAGAGATGCATATAAATGTATGTGCAGTGTTTACACCTTTATAAATTTTTGTGTTTTCTAATTGGTAATTTTTAAATGGTCTATATATGTATGTATACACATAATGTATGAAATTAACTACTGGAATATTGCATTAATTTTGAGTTTTTAAAATATTTTTCAAATTTATGGTTATGGTTCAGGAACAAAACATTAAAAAGTTAAATATTTTGATTAGAAAAATCGCATTGAGTTTACATGTTCATTTTGACACATGTTCACTATGCATGAAGATTAGTGGTTTTCAATAAAGGATCTGCTTTTTTTATATAACACAAGTTACTCCTGAATTATGGGGTGGAAACAAAACATCTATACTGCCCGCTATGACCGGTGTAATTGGCAGTGTATATAAATACATTGGTTTTCTATTTTTATCCATTTGCAGTTGAAAAGCTTACAGTTTTTCATTGGAGAATAGATATAAATTCTTATGTTGTCAGTTTTTATTAGGTAAGCTTGGTTTATAAGATGATGTAATTTAACAAAACAGTTTTACACTTCCAAATGTATGTTGTAATATCTAGCATGCAACGCAAGTGCTACCACTGTCCATTAAACCCCTTCTGCCCACCCTGGGGCATCCTCCATGGCTACCCCCAGCAATGATATGGAGACCATGCTAGGGTTCTAACTGGGATCAAGCAATGAATCCAGGCATGCTTTTAAACAAACCCTGTTTATCTCTCAGTCTTCCCTTACCTCACCCTTTTGTTTATCTCTCAGTTCTTCCCTCCCTCACTCTTTTAATATTCTGGTCTCTTTCCTCTTTGATAGTTTCCACTTAAGTCAAGGGTTTGATTTCTTTTGCTCTTGTTCGTTCCTTTGGTTTGTTAATTAGAGGTTCTCAGGGTAAGATTTGTCTTTTTGTTGTTGTTGTTTTGTTTTTGTTTTGGGGCCACACCTAGTGGTGTTCCTGGGTTACTCCAGGTTCTGCTCAGGAATTACTCTTGGGGGCTTGGGGAATCATATGGGATGTGGGGGAATGAACCTGGGTTGGCCAGATACAAGATACTACCCATTATAGTCTCTCTCTGTCCCCAAACTTTATCTTCTTGATTTTTGCTTAGTGTCACCTCTAATGGCATAAGTATTATTAGAACACAGAATTTCATCTTTTTTATAACTGAGTAGTAATCCACATCTGAGTATAAACCATATCGTTACATGTTCGTCTGTCATTGGATATTTGAATTGTTTTTGTATTTCAGCTGCTAAAAGTAGCATTGCAGGGAATAGAGTGTGCATATATCCTTTAAGATTAGTGCTTCTGTGTTCTGCAGATAGGTACCTAGGAGTGGAATTGCTGATGATATGGTAGGCCCAATTTTTAATATTTCAAGAGATTGCTGTACTATTTTCTGTTGAGGCCAAACCAGTTAACCTTCACACCAATATTGCATGATGATTTATTTTTCTCTATTCTCCAGGTATCACTACGTATTTCTTGCTTCTTATAACAATTTATTTTATTGTATTTCTGTGATGATCAATGATAATGAACTCTTTGTTTTTATTTTATTTATTTTTATTTTTATTTTTTTTTAAAAAACTTTTTATTAAATCACCATGTGGAAAGTTACAAAGTTCTCAGGTTTATATGTCAGTTATACAATATTCAAACACCCATCCCTTCACCAGTGCCCATATTCCACCACCAGAAACCCCAGTATACCCCCCGCCCCCACCCCTACCCCCTACTGTATAACTAATGAATTTCACTTCATTTTTTCTTTACCTTGATTATATTCCATAATTCAACACAAAACTCACTATAGTTGTTGGAGTTTCCAACCAAGAGACACAGACCTACTACATTTGATAATTAGTTTTTCATTGCTGGAAATGAAGAGATATGTAGCCCCACTGCTACAAGTACATAACTCTCTCTCTCTCTCTCTCTTTTTTTTTTTTCCTTTTTCCTTTTCCCTTTTTTTTTTTCTTTTTTCCCCTCATCCCCCTTCCTGCGCCTCATAGTATGGTGTACGCCACGCCGCGTCGGCCAGCGTGGGGCTTTTGCTTAGTTCACAGTCCAGAGAGGTGGCTGCTGCATTAAAAACCTTCAGTATTTCAACAAAAACTTACTGTTATTATTTGGAGTTTCCCCCCCAAGTCAGACCTGTTCAAATGGAACCGTTTCACATTGCTGACAATTATAAATGTTAAGTTGTGCGGACGCAGCAGCGTCCGCACGGTTTTGGATTTCTGTATAAAGTCCAGGGAAAATTCTGCCAGAAATTACATAGCCCAGCTCACAGTCCCAGTGCATTGCTGTAAGAAGTCTCTGAATTCAAAGTCTTTAGGCGCAGAGTGTCCGATTCGCGCTCAGCGGCTCCGGATTTATCTGGGCCGAGGGCGTGCCGGTTACGCCCCCTTCCCATGAGTTCCTGGGAGCCCCAAAAGTAAAAACCGAATACCTCTGGGTTTGGAGTCACAGAAGATGGCGCCTGCCACATGGGTGCCGCCAGGCCGCCGCTTTCCGTGCAGGAAGACAGGGTGGGGAGGAAAAAAATCCACCCCCGGCAGCACAGAGTTGTAGCCCAGTTTGGTGTCCCAGTGCATCGCTATCGGATGCTGCGCTGGATGCCCGAATGTGTTACATCTCTGGAATCAAAGTCTTTAGGTGCAGAGGGTCTGTTTTTATGGGTTCATGTATATGTATGTCTTCTTTGGCAAGTGTTTAGCTGTTTGCATTTTTTTGTTTTTAATTAAAGTTTGTTTTATTGTTGCATTTGTGTATTCTTTATTTTATTAAATACTAGTGCTTTGTCAGATATATAGTGTGCAGATATTTTCTCATTTAATAGGATATATTTTTGTTCAAATGAAGTTTTTTGTTATGTAGAGGTATTTAGTTGATATAATCCCATTTATTTTTTACCTTTTTTTCTTTACTGTTTTCTCTTATGTTAATATCATTAAAAATTGTCTTTTCTTTTTTATGGTTTCTAGTACCTTATATTCTGTCTCCCAGTATCTTAAATTGTGGACCATGATCCTATATGGGATTATTCAGTTGAATGTGGGGGTTACAAAAAATTAGCAATAGTTAGAGGTTTCTGAATATGCAACAGCCAAAAGATAATCCAGAATCAAGTGCATAGTGAATATGAGATGTTTCTGGCAGTGCTTTTCTGTGTTGCATTTCTCAAGCAAAATCTGAAGTACAAAAAAATTTTAAGAAGTTCTGATCTTAAGGGGCAGTAGTGACAGTATTTTGTGTAGGGTGCTTGCCATGCACACGCCAACCCAGGTTTGGTGGTTGGCACAATGTATGAATCTCCAAGCTCCTTCGGAAGTGATCCCTGAGCACAGAGCTAGGAATAAGCCCAGACCTCTGCTGTGTGTGGCCCTCAAAACCAAGAAAAATAGGAAAGAAGCTCTGTTCTAGTTCACTAATTTGATTTATAGCTTGTGCCATTCAGCTGCTGAGCACCTTTATAGAATTTTTAAGCTTTCTGACTCTGTTTTTCACTTTGAGTTGTTTGAATTTTCTTAATTTGTTCATGTCCTTGCTGAAGTTACTTTCCATTGATTTCCACATTTCAGTGAGCATCATTTGGATTGTTGCTTTGGTCTTCAAGAGGTTTACACAGCTCTGTTATCATGGAGTTTTTACCAGACTTTTGTCTAGATCAGTCATTCTTTTTTCTTTTAAGTGGGTCATACTACTTATCTGGAGTGAGCTGGTTTAATGGGGGGAGGGAGGGTGCTAGTGGCCTCTGGTGCATTTGGGAAGCATTAAGAAGGGTAGAGGTTTTTTTCCCTCTCTGTTTACTAATAAAATGTAGATTTCCAGGAGATGGCTGACTTTCTTTCTTTCTTTCTTTCTTTCTTTCTTTCTTTCTTTCTTTCTTTCTTTCTTTCTTTCTTTCTTTCTTTCTTTCTTTCTTTCTTTCTTTCTTTCCTTTCTTTCTTTCTTTCTTTCTTTCTTTCTTTCTTTCTTTCTTTCTTTCTTTCTTTCTTTCTTTCTTTCTTTCTTTCTTTCTTTCTTTCTTTCTTTCTTTCTTTCTTTCCCCCCTGAAAAGGTGATGGTAGAACAGATAAATTTGGGAACTTATGGTTACAAATCCATCTATGCAAGTTCTTGTTTCCTTATTATCTGGTCAGTGAGAACCTGGATCCAGGTGACCAAGAGTTCGAAGTCCTTAAGTGACTGGCAATGGCTTGACTGGTTCAGTTTGAGCTGAATCAGTGACTGGTTCAGTTTGAGCATATTTGTATGCACGTGGAAGGTTTGCTGTTGTAATATCAGTTGTAGCACCAAGATTGATTTGGCCTGGGTAGCAACTAGGTTCTTCCTACTGCAAATGTTTGTGACATTGACTGTGGCAGCAAGGTCAAGAAGCCTTGGATGGCGAACATGGGTTTGCAGTGTCAAGTGCCTGTCATCTACAGAGGTATCATGATCATCCAGACGTTGGCAGCAGTCAGGGTTTCATATAGTCTCCAATGCCTGGCACCAGTTTTGGTGCTGACATTGACCAAGCCCCATTGGCAACATGGGTACGTTCTCCAGTTCCTGGCACTACCTGTAATGTTTCAGTCCTACAGCTCTGTGTATCTGTGGGAGTTGGTGGGGAGTTTTTCTCATTTTTAAAAAATTGTCTTTTGCCTTTGTCACAATGCTGGTTACAACACACATTGTTCTGGTGCTTAACACATATTTGTTGTGGTGGTATTCGGGAGTTGATGGTTCAGTTTGTGACACTCATACACTCAGTTGTGGTGCTTGCTTGTGAGGGGTTTCATTCTGCTTGCATATTCATTTTTTAGTTGGCAGTGCTTGCGGTAGGTCACACCCCTTAGGTTGCAGTTTATGCTCATATTTGGCTATAATGTGATCAGAAATTGCCCATGGTACCAGGGATCATAGATAGCACACTACCAGACACAAATAGTGGAGCTATTGGAACCATCATCACAGTCAATGAGGTGGTAATAAGGAGGTTCTTACGTAACGCTTTCAGAGCAAGTACTCCAAAGCATTGGGAATCACAAAGGCCCCAGAAGTCATATCACATGATAACTGGCTCCTTACTTTCAGTCTGTTAACATGGGTAGTGGTTCCCATATTGGGTCATCTCCCAATTGTTTTGCTTTCAACAACATTGATAGAGGTCACCAAAATGACAATGACAATCTTATATCTGGATTTTCATTTTCAAAACTTTTCATATATACAGAATGTGGGGGTCCTTTGTGATGATCTTTTATTTAGCATAATGTTTTAAAGTTCTGTGTTTTAGCTTCTGTGTTTTAGCTTCTATTGTTTCTTCTTATTTCTGAACGATCTGTTATATGAATATAGCATTATTTTTTTATTGATCCGGTTTTCAGCACTTTATCATTCCCACTTTTTTGACTACTGTAAATATTGTAGAGTCCAGACATGCGATTTGGTGGTAGAACTGTCTTGCTGTATGAGAACTTGTGTTAAATTTCCTGCACTACACACACAATAATGACAAATTTTTAACAAATAAACTTGCTGTTGAATACTCATAATGTTTTAGTTTTCGAAAGGTTAGACCTTTTCAAGTCAGGTTTACTTGTATATCTCACGTCATTACTTGAGAATAATCAGTTATTGTTTAGATTTGAAGTAAACTTAAAATGGTTTTGTTCTAAGGGATATAGATTGGATTGATCTGATCACTCTTCCACTTTAATATCAACTTAATTTACCTATTAAAAATTTCTTACTAGATATTTAGTGCTTGAAAAACTGAAGAAAGAAGAAGCTGACCGAATTCATATATTCAGTTCCTTTTTCTATAAACGTCTTAATCAGAGAGAAAGGAGAAATCTTCATGAAACAACTAATCTATCGTAAGTTAAGCCCTTTGAAAATATTGATGGGTGTAGTAAATCACATACAGTAGTAAAAATCACTTCTATAAAGACATTACAGTTTTTATAAAATTAATTTATAATCTAAATATTTTTAAATACTTGGAATTAAAAATTTAGGTCTAATATCTAAATGAGTATCTGATTCCTTTAATGGTTAAAAAAGCTACATGGATACTTTTAAATAAAGATGCTCAGTTTATCTTGTATGTTGCCATCCATATTTAAGAATATCTGAAGCTTAGGTAGAGTATGGCAGGTAAGGGCCTTGCAAGTAACTAACATAACATTTGCTTTTGATCCCAGAACCCTGTTTGGTCTCCTAAGCCCTGACAGGAGTGACCGCTAAGTGCAGAGTCAGGAATAAGCCCTGATCACTGCCAGGTGTGGCCCCCAAACAAAACAGCAATAATAAAAATTGTGAATCTTTACTTTAAATGCATTCTTTGTATAACTCTTCAACCACCTAAATTATTTGTATTTTAATTCCTCTCCCTTGTGGGACCATTACTGGCCCTTGGTTTTGACCAGTGCATAGTTTCTCTTGCTTATTTGATATAAGTAAACAATGCTCACTTTCTTTGATCTCAGCTATCATAGTTAATGGTCTGTTCTCATGGTTGATAGAACTATTTCTGCATTGCTAAAAATAGATCGGTTTCACTCTAGTTTTTGAATAATCAAAACACAATATTTCGGCCCTCCATATTTAGTACTGGGCATTTTCATACCTTTTTAGCTTCACCTTTGATGTTGTTTTCTTCCCCCAAGCAGCTCAATCCTTTATTTCAACGGTTGGATCTTTTATTATGTTCATCTTCAGGCTCACTAAAAGGGTTCCTGATATTCAATCAGGCTCTGGATTCAGTTCCCAAGGCTGGGGGTGGGTGGAGAGAATACACACAAATCTCCTAATTTGAACATTGCCACATGTAAACTGAATTGTAAACATTAAAGAAACTTGACAGTTTATTGCTTGTATTACAGGATACAGCAAAAGCGACATGGGAGAGTAAAAACATGGACACGACATGTAGATATTTTTGAGAAGGATTTTATTTTTGTACCCCTCAATGAAGCGTGAGTAAAAATTATCTTTAAATCTGGAGGCAGTATTTTAAAAATGTACTCAAGAAGTGAAGAGCATATACTTTCATAACTTTTCTGAAATGTTTTACATTTACTTATAATTACTGTTTATTTCATGAAAACTTGATTTTCTTTTGAGATACATGAAAACATTAAATTTTATAAACTGGTTAATGTTTTTGTTTTCTTGGTCAGTGTGAAAAATCTTTTTTTTTTTTAAATTATGCTTACTGTCTAGCAAACATTCTGTAAGAAAAAATACACTCTAATAGGGGCCAGAGAGATAGTACAGTGATTACAGTGCATGCCAGAGTTCAATCCCCAACATTCCATATAGTCACTCAATCGCCACCTGGAGTAATTCTTGAGTTATAGAGTCGGGAATAACTACTGAGCATTGCTAAGTGTACGCCCCTTCCCTCAAAAGAATACTTAAGTCGAAAGAGGATTAGGTCACAGAATTCTAATTTTTATTTTAAAACATACTTTGGCTGCCAATCAGAAAAAAAGACACCCACATTTATGCCTCATTTGTTTATAGTGAAAATTAGAGCTATTCACAGCAGAAAGGGCGTTTGCCTTGCATGCAGCCGACCCGGGTTCGATTTCCAGCATCCCATATGGTCCCCCGCGCACCGCCAGGAGTAACCCCTGAGCATCGCCAGGTGTGACCCAAAAAGAAAAAAAGAAGAAAATTAGAGCTATTTTCTAGGTTAATTTCATCCAGTGTCTAAATAGACATTGATGTGCAGAGTTGTGTTATTATGCTGTTAAACTGAGGGGATTTTGGTGCTCCCTCCCCTCAATTGAAGTAACATTGCATTATAACATTATATATGTTTCAGGCATCTGAATACTTTGTTGAAAATCATCATGTGTATAAAGGCATGTATACGACATTAACTACATCAGCTAAAGAATCTGTATTTTGCTGTGGTTTTCTTGCTCTCCAGATCAGACTCTCTCCCTCTTCCCTCATCCCCACTCCCACCCCGCCATGCACTGCAGTTGAACAACCTAGGTTTATTAATAGCATCTTGGGAAAACACAGTTACGGCCAACCATAAAGTGTCTCAGTAAATGAGTGTTTGAAAGAACTTGAAATTCAGAGGGCTTTGGTTTGGTGATTTGGGGGACAAACTAGGGGAGCAGGGTTTTTTGCTTTCATTAAGAAATAGCAGTTATTCAGCAAGTAAGTTATATGGTATTTTGTGGGTTGCATTGTGCCCTTATGTTTGTCTCTGCTTGGACAAATTATACAACGGCCTTGCTTTGTCTCTTTTTATCATGATTGTAGAGTAACCTTGTCTGAAGTTGATATTTTGTGAGATTGTATGTTTTATAATCCTAGCTCTGCCAGACTATCTTCTAAATGTACTCTTTTCTCTCTCCCCCCCTTATTTCCTTTCTTTCTTGAAAAAAAGATTCATCATATGATATAAACAAATTCTATATAAAATCATGTTTCAGTCATAAGATATCATATTCTATTTGCCTAGCCAAAAAGGCTAGATCAAAATATTGCTATGGATATATAAGTATATTAAAATGTATATTTTATCTTAATAAGCTTAAAGCTAAGGTTAAAATCTCACATTGGGAGTACAGCACAGAAGGTAAGGGTGTTTGCCTTGCATGTGGCCAATCCAGATTCAATCCCTGGCACCCCATAAGGTCCCCGATCCAGCCAGGAATAATATTTGAGTGCAGAGACAGAAGTAACCCCTGAGCACCACTGGGTATCATACCCAAACCATACACACCTGGCATTCCTTCTCCCTCAGGTGGGGGGGTTCCTTTCTGCCTCTCTTGAAAGTAAGGTTTCTTGACACTAATTTGTCATCAAAGTAATGTGAGTTGCTTAGTAGGTGAAAGGGGGCTATACAAAAAGCTGTCATGGGTAAATTAAAAGTTTTTAAAAAGAAATGTAATTTTAGGAAAATATGTGGCTCCAGATTCACATACCTCTTTATCACGAGATCCCATATAGATGGAAGCTCTTATTATTTCCAACCATCTTGATATGATTGGTAGAAATGAAGATGTAGAGTAAGGGAAGTATTTTGTAAGAGACATAATGCTGTTCTGATATAGAAGGAATATTAACTTCCCAATTATGGAGGCTTGCTTTTTAAAGAAAAAATTGTTGATGATCATAATCAAGAGTGTGCTTGAGCTATTTTCTGGTCTATGAGGGCTCCTTGTTTTCTTTTTAGTGATAAAATGCAAATTATACATCACATCTTGTCAGATAAGTAGCCATATATTTTTGTCTACTTTTTTTTTTTTAGTGTTTTTCTAGTGGTTTTGGTTTTTTTTTTTTTAACCCTTAAATGTTTATAAATTGGGGCTAATAGATACTATGTGGTAAGGCATGACTCTTGCATGCAGCCACGGGGCTCGGTTCCATTGTAAATGTTTGCCCCATTTACAAATATTTAAGTGCTAAAAAAAAAACCAAAACCACTAGAAAAAAACTTAAAAAAAAAAAAAGTAGACAAAAATATGGCTACTTATCACCTATGATACCTCCGGCATCCCCAAATGATTCTGAACACAGCCAGTTGTACACCCTGAGTACAGCTGGATGTGACTCAAAAAACAAAAATGAATTAGTAAAAATTAAAACCTTTTTTGTTAAAAATTGTCTCAGGAGTTGACAAAAGTTTGACAGTTGAATAATTCATATGAAGTAAAATCAGCTTGTTTTTTTAGCCTCTCTCCCCACTTTCCCCACTGCTTATTTATATAACTACAGTTCAGGAGGAGTAAAACAAAACTCTTTCTCACGAGTTTAATGTGATCACTTATGTATCTGGTTCAGTTTTCTTCTTTCAGGTTGGTGGAAAATTCTGTAAAATAAATTTTAGGTGAATGAAATTAATGTAACTTCATTAATGGCTCATTCATACTTTGTCAGCTAAAAAATGCTTAAAATGCAGGATTTCTTAATTTTTTTCTAGTCACGCCCTCTATTTGCAGGAAAAATTTTTATGCAACCTTGAGTACATAGAAATACAAATTAACCATTACTGATAATTGTAAATTTATTTTAGAATGACCCCCACATTCAGTTCTGTGACCTCAGTGACTTATGACCCACAGTAAACATGGTAGGATCTGGTTGATAGTTATAGGTTGAAAATCACTATACTTCATTGTATTTAATAATTTTTAAAACACTGTTGACATTTAACTTTCTGTAATTGAAGTGACCTACAATCAGAGAGGACTCTCGAAGTTGATGAAATGATGAAATTGATGTGCTACTTTTTGCTCTCTTAACTTGACCTAAGTCTTTAAGATAACTGAAGATTAATAAGAAAAGGGAGGGCTGGAGAAAGAGTGCAACAGTCTGGAGTACATGCTGTGCATGCAACGGCCTAGGGTAAATCCCTGGCACCTAATGGTTCACTATCACTGCTCAGTACCACTGCTGAGGGGTGTCCAAATCAAACGTTCCATAGAGGAATAGAGAAATAGTTCTCCATTTGGCTTTAGCAGTACCAAGGGTGAAGCCAGCCTTCTGTGACTTCTACTTATGCTGTTCAATGAAGAGATAGTACTGTTAACTTGGTATTCTTGTTATTCAACATTTTGCATAAATGAGAATAAAATAATCTTTGTGTCAAGATACTTATTTTTTCATTTAAAAATATCTTTTGATCACTATATGAAAAATTTTATTTAATTAGTAAATTCTCTTTACATTTATAGCCTTACACATAACATTATGTCTCGCAAATAGTAAGGCTTTAATAAAATTCTTTGTTGGATTTATATTCTCCTGTTGGGAACTACACTACTATTATCATGAATATCCACCTAATAGTTGAAATTTTATTTATTTTGTGGTTACGCTTAGATTATATACATTATTTCATTTTAGTGTACTTAACATTCCATTGTAATATGAGAAAAAAGATTATTTGATATTTTAATTTTTATTTCTATCTTACTAAAAAGAAAAACAAGGTAAAAAACATAGTGTATTTACAATATTTAACATATTTTCAAAATTATATGACCTAATTAACCTTCAGGAGGCATTTTAATTCTGAGGCTAGATAGGTGTTTGTTTTTTTTTTGTCTTTTGACATAAATAGTGCAATGAAAAAGTGAATGAAAATGATCGATTACAGTGATGTAATTTAATTTACATTTTATTAAACTGTCTGTAAAAATAAGGAATTTTTCAAATGTCAGAAAAGGTACAAAGGATTGTTTGCAGATTGAATATAGGCTACATAATTCAACAAAATTTAATGTTATTTTTGAGTAGACATTATATTCTGTTAATGAATTAGTGATCATATAAATAAATGGATTAACCTGAGAACTGAAAATGGGCATTTTTAATAAATTTGTTCACAGAAGCTCAAAAGACATTTCAACTGATAATATATTGCCAAATATAATAAATTTTTCTAATATATTCAGTAGTTTCATTTGTTTTTTACAGTGCACACTGGTTTTTGGCTGTTGTTTGTTTCCCTGGTTTGGAAAAACCAAAGTATGAACCTAATCCTCATTACCATGAAAATACAGTCATGCAAAAGTGTTCAACTGTAGAGGACAGTTGTATTTCTTCTCCTTCAGCCAGTGAAATGGACAGTTGTTCACAAAACTCTTCTACCAAGCCTGTAATTAAGAAGATGTTAAGCAGAAAGCATTGCATAGCTGTAATTGATTCAAGTGCTGAACAGGAAGAAAGTGACACTCGTTATCGGAGAAACATATGCAGTGTGAAATGTAGTCTGAAAAAAATAAATCATACTGCAAGTGAAAATGAAGAATCGAATAAAGGAGAATCTGCATGCCAGAAAGTTGTTGATAGGACTAAAAATGAGAATGGCCTACAGAGTGAATATTTAAGTTCTGTGCACCATACAGGTATGTCTCTAAATGTTTTGAAAGAATCAAGGAATTCAGCATAAGTTGAATTTGTTTAAATAGGATTAAGATTTCAGAGTACATCTTTTTAAAGTCAGGTAGTTGAGGTATGACTTAAATATTTAGTTGTTTTAGAAGAATAGCTCATTGAGCTTTGATCCATATATACATACATATCATTACCGCAGGCAAGACCTAGAACTTTTTAATCAATCAAAAAAATTTCCATGTGTCCCCTTTGCAATAAGTTCTCCCCCCCACCTCTGCAAAGAGGGCATTTAAATAAAATTACAGTAAAGAATATATATTTTTCTGTTTATAAGAATTTTGATTTATTTTAGTTCATAGGAAAATTACTATTCAGCATAGCAGTAGTTGCAGTCTTAGACTTGTAAGGTGAATTAGTTCAATCTTCTCAATTTACAGATGGGCAAATAAAGATCAAGTGGCCAGAGGCAGAAATTAAAGCTTTTTCCTCCAAAATAGTTGTTGACATTCAAATTCAAGGTTAGTTCCTTATTCTTCATTGTTCTCAAAGGGAAGTGGGTCACCCTGATCCAAGAACTGTTTTTTAATTTCTTTTCAATTCTAGTAAATTGTTATTTATCCCGGCTGGAATCAGTTATATATTTCTAGCACTTGTAATAAAAATGTAAGGTCTGTGTTTTAATACTTAAATGTCATATCAAATAAGTATATATTTTTTCCAACCTCAGAGTAAAATACTCAATAAAACCCATAGCTCATTAATAGTATTTACTTCCAAATTTATTAAAATAACTATAATTAGATGTAATACATTTTATATGGAGGAAGAAGTCAATATAAGGAATATATGAAGTAGTGAATTTAGAAAGAACTTACGAAAACTTACTAATACTTAATGTAACTCGATAAATTCATGAACTTCTCTTTTAATCAGAAACTGCTGCTTAATGCTTTTAAAAATATTTGACACATGAAGCTACATAAAGCTGAAATTAATCTGAATTATTGATTCTTGTGTCCCTTAGGAAGCAGTAGTGGGAAAATTAGGAGATTCAGAATAAAAATAAAAACACCAAAAGTAAATAGTACCATTTTAGCTCTGTTTATAGTCTAGTTATCTAGGAGATGGAATAGAGGTAGTCAGAGTAGGCAACTATCACTGCCTGTATATATATATATGTTTTTCTCTTTTCTCCCGGTTTTATAATTTTAAAGCTTGAGCAGGGGAGGGGAGAGTAAAAATGTGGTGAATAGCCATTTCTCTAGATTAAATACCAGTTCAGGGACTCTACTGACTTAAATTATTATATCATTGTGCATTGTTTCTCATTTTTTAAAAACAAAGTCCCATCAGTAAAAGCATGTGAAAAATACTGCACATTATTAATAGTAAAATATTAGACAGCAGTGAGATTCCACATCAACATGGCTTGAATCAAAAATTTAGCAAGTGCTAGCAAGGATATGGAGAAAATGGTTGGAATGTAAAATGGTACAGTTTGATAATGCAAGAAGTTAAACATAATTTTATCTTATGATCTAGGAGTTCCACTCCTAGAAATATACCAGGAGAAGTAACTGGAGTATGAGTATTTATAGTAATATTATACATAATAGCAAAAGATAAAACCAACCTATTTCAGTGTTTAACTGACAAATGAATAATCAAAATATGCTGTATACACCCAAAGGAATGTGAAGTCTTTACAAAGAAATACTCTATGTACCACAATGTTGATGATTCTTGAAAACATAAGTGAAAGTAATCACAGAAAGACGACATGTATCTGATTTCATTTGTATGAAAATGTCCTAAAGAGGGGCTAGAGCAATAATAGCACAGCAAGTAGAGCGTTTGCCCTTGGCCGACCCAGGTTCGATTCCCAGCATCCCATATGGTCCCCTGAGCACTGCCAGGGGTAATTCCTGTGTGCAGGGCCAGGAGTAACCCCTGTGCATCGCCGAGTATAACCCAAAAAGCAAAAAAAAAAAAAGAAAGATTTGTTTCTTTCTTTTTACTTATGTCCTAAAGAGAAATAACTAGTGTCTTCTTAGAGCTAATGGTGAATGAAGTTCAATGAATGTGTGCAAAGGGGAGTGAAAATAAATTAAAGAATTTAGGGCCCTTATTTTTGGTGCCTGGGATCAAACCCAATAACACATGTGTGCAAATCCTGTGCTCTGCCACTGAGCTACTTCTTCCACCCCAGTAGTCAGGTTTCCTTTTTTTCCCTTTTAAATAAGTCTTCTAAACTATATTGAGGTGTAACTGATGCATAAACATACAAATCTAAGATGCACAAACGTTCCATTTTAACGCTTAAAAGCAGGCCCCAACCCATAGTACAGTTGGTAGGGTGTTTGCCTTGGATGTTGTCAACCCAGATTCAATCCCCAGCATCCCATATGGTCCCCAGCACCGGTCCCCAGCACCTCCAGAATTAATTCCTGAGGGCAGGCAGCCAGGAGTAACCCCTGAGCATTGCTGGGTGTGGCACAAAAAGCAAAAAAATAAGGCAGTTGGAGGGGATGTTTTCAAGTTGACACTGGTGATAGTTGTATACATATGTAAATATGCTAAGAACCTCTGAATTGTATGCTTCAAATAGGTATATTATCTCCATAAAATTTCTTAGGTTTCTTTTTTGTCTGTGATTTCATACAATTTAATGAGAATTCAAATTGAAAGTGAATTGAGGTGCATGATTTAAATCAAAGCAATGGAATGGATCCTAGGGATTCATGTATACAAATTTGAAATTCCTACCATTATAATAACAATAAGTCTCTCAATGAGAGACGTTACTGGTGCCCATTGAACTGTTGCTCATTAAACAAATCAATGAGCAACAGTGACAGTGACCATTCTAGTCAAATGGTAGTCATAATAGCCAGTTAAATTTAATATCCTCACAAGTACTCTTGTGGAGACCAAAAAATAATGTTTCATGTGGTTTTTCATATCTGTTTCTTTATGCATTTGTTTCTGTTTGGTTTTATTAATGTGTGTCATCTGTATCAATTGTATCTTCCTTAAGGGAAATTTTTTGGCATACATTATTTTATTGTGCTTTGCTTTAGTGCACTTCACAGATTTTGTGCTTTTTACAAGTGGTAGTTTTGGTGCAACCCAGCATTTAGCAAATCCTTTTCCTCCATTTTTCTAATAGCTTTAATATTTGTTAGAAGTTTTAGCAATAATTTTTTCAGTTATGGCTTCTTTGCATTTTAGACATGATGCTTATACACCTTACAGTATATTATAGACCTAATTTTTAATGTACTAGAAAGCAAAAATTTGTATCACACGCTATTAGCTTAATTACAGTAGTCTGGAACCAAACCCACTATATCTTTATTGTGCATATTACACTGATATTTTCTGTTCTTGATGTATATTTAAATCCACTGATGATAGTGTTACACGGCTTGAAAAATGCTACTTTAGAGAGGATATGGAAATTGCATTCTTTCATTGTATTTTCAAGGGACTACATTAGAGTACTCTGGAGATATTTTCACTGCAGAGAGGATGGTTACATATCCTCTCCTACCTAAATGATAACATTAAAATTAGGATGAGAGTATGTAAAATTTTTTTGATAGATCCCAGTAATTAATTTCTCTTTGTTCTGGGAATATAGTTTACAAGACTTAAATTAAGCATTCTAGTCATTTAAAACTAATTTTACCTGTGTAACACAAGTGTTCACTACTGATGTCAGGTAATTTGCTGTAGCAAAGATGTGGAATTGTATATTATCACAGAGATTAGATTTAAGATCACCTCTAAGAAAATGATGTATGGTATCACTATTTTATTTGCTCTGTTTTCAGATGGACACCATATGGAATAGTTGCCTCACTTTGGTACATGGAAAATGTGTTTATTTAAACCCTAATTTCACACATAAGCATCTTTAGATTTTTCTTAGAGTAATAAAAGCTTTCAGACTGGGACTGATTAAGAGAATATCTGATTTAGTTTTAAACCTTTAAAATTACATGGGGTCTTTGTTTACTGAGTAATTGAAGGACTTGAATTGCTTTTTTGGGGAATGCATAAATGTAGTTCAGGCTTATATATATTTGATACATTCTATAGATGAGAATTATTTGAAAATACAATAAGGTCTAATGATTTTAATGACCTAATTTTAAATCGCCTGAGTTTGGACAAATTATATTCAAAAAGGTAGTTTTATTTCAAGCAGAACAAAGTAGTTTTCTGAAAGATAAACAGCAACTATCATTATTTGCATAACAAAAGTATTAACCGTAGTGCTTTATTATTTTTATTTTTATCACATGTGTATGTATGTATGTATGTATGTATGTGTATGTACATGTATGTATGTATATTTCAGGGAGCATATATTTTTCTCTTCCTATCTCACCTTGCAAATATTAGTAGTCTTAATTTCTTTTACTTATGCAAAAATACATTAGTCTCTCCATCACAGTGAGTTTTTAATCCCTGATCTAGGGACTGTTGATGACCTGCAGATATAAAAAGGTTGAGAATCACTGACCTGAAATAATTTGGAACCACTCTTAAAAAGTGGTTTCAAAATATTTTATTATATAGAGCATGTCAAATATTGGATATGACACGCTCTAATAAACTGTTATGATTGTTATTCAAATTTCTTGGCAAAACTTATTTTTCCATGTGAATCTTAAATTTCTTTAGATATTTTATTACCTTCTTTCAGAAAAATAATTTTTAAGGATTTAGATTATTATAACATTTTAAAATACTCATTTCTGCCTTATGTTTATTTTCATACCACCAGCACCAACATTTGGTCTGTGTTGTATTATTTTACTAAAAAGTATATAAATACAACTAGTCATGAACAAAATCTTAACAAAATTAGGGAAACTCATTCATAACTGCTACCTTAACTTGAATATTTTAGTTTTGTAATTTTATTCAAAAGCAATTTTAATTTCATTTGTGTTTAGTTTTTATTTGTATATGCTTAGAATTTTGTATACTTAGCTATTATTATTAATCACTAAAGTTAATGTTAATATCACACTATTATACATATACTATATTAATGTTTCTTATTGATACAGATGGCTTAAGCAAAATCAGACTAAACTATAGTGATGAATCAACTGATGGTAATAAGATGCTTGAAGATGAACTCATTGACTTCTCAGAAGATCAAGATAATCAGGTGAAACTTGACAGTTCTGTATTTCTGAAGTCCTGTAGGCAGCTTTTTTGTGATTTATTATGTCTTGTGGATTTATACCTTACCTCAAAAAATCAATTTAGTTTCAGTTCCTAAGTTGCCAGTATGTTCAGTTCTGTTTAAGTTTATTTTTGCTACTGTGGAATATTAACCACTTTAGAAAGTTTTGGTATAAAATGACCTTTTATATTAATTTTTTATAAAATGAATTCTCCTGACCTAACTATCCTGTCTATTCCTCTAGTCTAATTTAATATTCCAAAGGCGGATGTGGGAAATATTGCATAATGTTCAGGGTTGTTTTTTTTTAATATATTTTATCAAGGCAAGATATTTAATATGTAGATAAAACTAACATAATAACAATTCTAATTTCTTAAGGGTTTCATTTAGTCTGATATCACCAAGAATGAAGTTATATTTTTGGAACTATTTTATGACTTCACTGTAAAAGGACTTCATATTGAGGGGAAAATGTCTTTATAAAATATAAAGAATCTTCAGCAAACCATTTGATTCTCTGATTTTTCTTGTTTTTAAGACAAACTGAGTTTAGTGAAGATAGGTTTGTGCTCCACCTTTCTTCCTTGTTCATTAATTCATTTCACAAGTAAAACCTTTTTTTTTTTTTTTTGTGATGTCCTTCAGTTTGTGAGTGTGATATCAACATATACAGCCACACATAGATTACGTTCAGGGTATATAATGAGTACTTATTCCTTTGCTCCTTTGAGTAATAGCTATGTGAACTATCTAATGTAGCTGTTTCATTATTATTATTATTATTACTATTATATTCCTCTTGATTATTTCACAGATAGGATTTATTCTTTTCTCAAAGAACACATTTTAAAGGTTTGTTTATTTTATATTCAAGTTTATCTGTTGTATAAGACATAATTTCATTGGGGCTGGAATGAATAGTTTAGCAGGTAGGGAGATTTTTCCTTACATACAACTGATCTGGGTTTGATCCCGGGCATATAGTCTCCCAAGCACTGTCAGGAGTAATTCCTGAGTACTTAGGAGTAATCTCTGAGCATTTCCAGATGTGGCCCTGGCAAAAAGAAAAAAACAGAAAAGAAAAAGAAGGCCTAATGTACTAAGTTAACTCGAGTGAAGTGGATATTTGCTGTAGTCAAACTATTTCCAAAAAATTGCTTAAATATTTCTTTTTGTTATTATGTTTTAAGTTTTTGTTTTATTATTGAAGGGGTTTTTTGTTTGTTTTACACCACTCCTGGCAGGATTTGAGGAACCATAACCTGGGTCTGCCTCATCTAAGACTGCTCAGGCCCCAAATCCTTCAAATATTTCTGCTTTGCAATATCCATCATTAGCTGTTCACAACACAGCATGAGGCACAAATATCTAAATCTCAGGCGAATCTGTTTAGTAGAACATTTAACAAAGCATTTACACTTCCAGAGAGATTTAATATGGAAATGCATTTTCTTTTCTGTGTGTGGTGCTGGATTTAACTCATGACTTCAAAATTGCAAGGCAAGTAATCAACTTAGTTGACCTACATTTTTATTCACAAGTAATGGGTTTTTTTTCTTGTTTCATTTTTTGGTTTTCCTGTTTTGTTTTGTTTTTCCTGGTCATACCAGCAGTTCTCACAGGGAACCACATAAAGCTAAGGATTAAACCTGGTTTGCATGCTTCCACATTCAGAATGCTTCGGTCCTTTGAGCCATCTTTCTGGCCCAATAGTCATATTTATGTAGCTATTGGTTTCATTTTGAATGCTTGTCTTGTGTTTTTACTCTTCTTGGATTAAACCCAGAGACTCAGGCATAGCAGGCAGGCTTTCTATGACTGAAATTTGCACTAAAATTTGGGAGACTCAAAATCACAGTGAAATTGTTTTTCTGTAAGCTAGAAACCAAAGTGATGAACTATTATACAATAATTATAGCAAAATATAAATTATTTATCTTTCAACGCCTTACTTCCATTAGTGTTAGTGAAAGAACCAGTTGCTAACCTAAGAAATACAAAGCTAAGATAGGTAGAAAATGTTCTAAAAGTTACATATTTCTATCATTTTCTCTCAGCTAACAGAGTAATTTCTTAAAGTCTAAGAAAAATATGAACCAAATAACCTTCTGATTTGAAAAAATTACTATGTAAAGGCTGACCGGGTTGGTTTGGGTCTGATAAATGCACGCGCATCTCTTCCCCCACTTCCCCCATGAAGGGGGTGCCCGTCAGCATGAATTAGCTCTAGATTTACCACCATTATCCAAGTAGGAGAGGAGCGTTCAACCAAAGGAACCATAACTGATTTAAAGAGCCATTGGCAGTTTCACTGTACTGGCCTGGGTAGGATACTTGCCTTACACTTGGCCAACCCAGGTTTGATCCTTTATACTCCTTTGACCCTATGAGGAGTCACTTCTAAACACAACTAGGAGTAAGCCGTGAGCACCGTTGGATGTCCACGCCTAATAAATTAAAATTGAGAGCAGTGACATTTGACTAGAGAAGAATTAATCGTTATATGTTTATTCTAGATTGAGAACATACAAGTTTTTCATAATTGAGACTTTCATTGAAAATGCTGTTGACTGTAGATAATTTGAATCAAGTTGATGCATAGCATTTTCCAATATACGATTGTCTAAGTCAAAAAAATTTTAATGTATTTGTTACAAACATTTTTGTCCATGTAGTTTTATTTTGGGTTATTTTTAGTGCTAACAGTAGGTTGTTTTTGGTAGGATGATAGCAGTGATGATGGATTCCTTGCCGATGACAACTGCAATTCAGAAATAGGACAGTGGCATTTAAAGCCTAATATTTGTAAACAGTAAGTATTAACTGATTTGCAAACTATATATTTTTATTTTAGTCTTGTCAGAATATTTTAAAACGAAAGTTTTTATTTAAACAAGTTCTTCACATCAAAAGACTTCTTGTTAACAAAAGCTATTGTGAAAAGATTGTTTCTTGTCTGTCGTGTCCATGTATTAAGTTGCAGCAAATAGTCGTTTTAAGTCCTCTATTTGTTACTTGCATCACACACAAACACATTTCCTTAGAGAACCCTATTCCTTTGAAATGGTTATTTGAGACAGGAACAGACAAGGAACTGTCTGAGATTCATAATGAGACTTGGGGTTTAGATTTCTTTTTTTTTTTTTTTTTTTTTAATTTTATTGAATCACCATGTGGAGGGTTACATAGTTCTCAGGATTATGTCGGTTATACAATTCTCAAACACCCTTCCCTTCACCAGTGCCCATCCTCCATCACCAACCCCCCCAGTAAACCTGCCGCCCCCTCCCACCTCCCCAGTCCCCACCCTTGTACTTGATAAGTTTCACTTCGTTTATGCCTTATCTCGATTACATTCCATGTTTCAACACACAACTCACTACCGTTGTTGGGGTTTCCCCCAAAAAAGAAAAGCAGTCCTATTGCCAAGGAGGCATTTGATAGTTCTCCACTGCTAAGAATATAGAGATATTAAGTCCCGCTGTTTGTTACATAACTTTTCTTTTTCCCCCTTGCCCCGCGCCACCGAGTTCACGCCTGTTTAGTAATCGCCACGCTGCCTGACAAGGGGAAAAAAAAAAAAAAACGAAAAGGATGGTTATTTCCCGTCATCAGCAGACGTGGGGCTCTGGCTTAGTTGATAGACTAGTAGAGTGTCTGGAAGCAGTTTCTGGAACCGAAGGTCTTGCGCTGGTATCGGCTCCGGCTCGAGATTCCACCAGCGTCCCACTGTTCCATGTACATAATTTTTCCCCTTATATCCCATTCCCACGCCACCAGGTCTGTTTGCTTAATGGACATCACACTGTAGTTGACGACACGCCGCGTTTCTTCCCGAGAAAGAAGAAAATTTCTTCTCAGCTGGCGTGGGGATATAGCTTAGTTTAGTCTAGAGAGATGGCTACCGTTTTGATTGCCTTCAATATTTCAGCAACAGACTTACTATTCTTGTTAGGATCTCCCACAAAAGTCCGACCCATTAAAAGCGAACCATTACATATTGCTGATGCTAAGATGACATTAGGTCGCGCGGCCGCGGCAGCAGCCGCACGGTTTTGGGTTTCTGTATAAAGTCCAGGGAAAGTACAACCAGAAATAACATCACTACAAACTTTTACCCTTTTATGGTGCTCATAAGATGGAGAAGTCCTGCGCTGTGTTCAGGAGGGAGGAGTTGAGAGAGAGAGACAGGTTAAAAGAATTGGGGGATGCCCGGGTCCCACTGTTTCAGCGCACCGTGGGGTCTCTGGTCCCATGCCGGAATTAGTTCAGTGGGCTGCCTGGAGTCCAAGGGCCCTCCCTTGGGCTCTTCTATCATGCTCGCTCCGCAGCCGGATCCAAAGGGAAGCACACGTGGGGGAGGTGGGTTTAAATATCTATCTGCTGTGGGCGGGGGTCGCCGCCCCCGACCCCTGGGGTCTCCCGCAAGCGCGCGAAAGCGTCCTGTTTCAGCTGGATCGCCGGCTCCATTTTGCGCTCCGGAAAACCGTGGATCGGGGTTTAGATTTCTTTGATAGCTATAGTAAGAAGGCTGTAGAATGACTTAGGGCTGTCCCAAGGAACAGATCAGATGGGAACTGCAAGTAACAATTTGTTTGGTTCACTGAAGTATAAGTAGCATCTGTTTCCAGACTTCATCTCTTTCCGCCTTTTTTTTTTTTGTTTTTTAGAGCGAAACTAAGTAGTAGCAATAGTACTTAGTTTCTGGTTCATTTTATTTATTTCATATGTTGAGGATCAAGCCCAGGTCCTATGGATACAGAGCACGAGTGTCACTTTTAGACACATTCTCGGCTCTAAATAGCAAATTGAAAAGTAAATATATTTTGTTTGTTGTTGGGCCACACCCGGTGGTGCTCAGGATAGACTCCTGGCTCTGAGTTCAGGGGTCATTCCTGGAGGGCTTGGGGAGCCATCTGGCTTGCCAGGGATCAACCCCAGTTGGCCGCATGCCAGGCAAGTGCCCTACCTGTTGTACTATTGTTCTGGTCCCCTGAACAGTAAATTTTATTTGTAAGTGAAAATCAGAGATTTTGAATAGTTTAAGAGATTTATTTCAAATTCTCATAAAATTTTAAACAGGAGACTCTAGGAAGTAGTATTCCAAGTCCTTTTGCAATAAATTAGACTTTCCCGGTCTTTTAGTGTTGTTGGGATATTTGAAGGTTGAGTATTAGATTGAGCTTGCTGTAGTGGGATCCAGTATTTTTTTTTTTTTTCTTTTTGGGTCATACCCAGCGATGCTCAGGGGTTACTCCTGGCTTTGCACTCAGGAATTACTCCTGGTGGTGCTTGGGGGACCATATGGGATGCCGGGGATCGAACCCAGGTCGGCCGCGTGCAAGGCAAACGCCCTACCTGCTGTGCTATCACTCCGGCCCCCCCTCCCCCACTGGATTTTAAATGAATTCATTTATGTTTTGATTGTTGTTTAAAATAGGTAAAGTAGGACTTTTTTTCTACTTTTGGTGATATAAAATATGAAGATGTTAAAATCTTTGGAATTGCTTGGGCTTTATTCTAAATTTTGAAGTATTTTTAGGAACCAACTGTGGAGCTTTAATGATATATTTTAGAACTGGGTTACGGTTAAATCTTTTTAAATTTAGTATTTAACCATGTATTAAGAATTATTGGGTATGCGTCAGTAAGACTTTACTAAGACTTACAGAGGATGCTGAAATAAAAATTTCACTCTCTGCCAGATTTTCTTGAATATATTTGTATAAAGTATACAATTTGACAATCTTTTCTGGTTTTGTGTGGTTATGGGAAAGACATCTATCATAGATAGAAATGTTAGTTGATAAAAGAATTTTATAGGGAGCATAAATGTGTCCATGCGTTTTTTGATTGGCTGTTTGGTTGATTTTTGGGCCACACCTGGTAGGGTTTATTTCTACCTCTGCTCTTAGGAATCACTCTGGGAAGGCTTGGGGAACCATACATGGTACTAGAGGTGAATCTGAGTAGGTCACATGCAAGGCAAGAGCCTAATCACTCATGTTATCATTCCAGCCCTATAAATGTTACTGCTAATGCACATCTTTTTATGTCTTCTTAGCATTATGAAGTACTAATATTTGGTCATTCCTACCCTGCAGACCTTGTATCCTACTAATGGATTCACTCAGAGGCCCTTCTCGGTCAAATGTTGTAAAAATTCTAAGAGAGTAAGTAAAAAAATCATACCTAGTGCTTTGTCTGCTTGTTCCTTTTTTACAAAATTTATTTGCATTTTGGTTTTGGGGTCACACCGGGCAATGCTCAGGGGTTGTTTCTAGTTCTGCGCTCAGGAATTAAGTTTCTGTCTTGGCTTGAGGGAACCATATGGGATGTCAGGGGAATGCCCATGTTGGCCACATGCAAGGCAAGCACCCTGCCCCCCCCCCCCCCCCCCCGTGCTATCGCTCCAGCAATTACTTTGTCATCTTGTGGAATGAGGGACTGTGTATATTTTCTTATCTATGTGTGCTTGTGTGTGTGTATATGTAAACATGTATGTTCTTGATATACATGTATTATTGCAGGTATTTAGAGGTGGAATGGGAAGTTAAAAAAGGAAGCAAAAGAAGTTTTTCCAAAGATGTTATGAAAGGCTCTAATCCAAAAGTACCCCAGCAGAACAACTTCAGTGATTGTGGTGTTTATGTATTGCAGTACGTAGAGAGCTTTTTTGAGGTGGGTTTCAGTTTGTTGATCTGTATGATAGTGAATAAATATTTGACTTCAGTTTAAAAAAAAATACAAACGTGTACACATATTTTTAAGAGCTCACAAACATCCATTTTGGAAATTATTCCAGGAAAAAAATCTTCCAAATTGGAGAGTTTTAAGATATAAAAAGACTATACTTCATCAGACCTAAGACTTGTTGATCTCATTTCCTCACCGTTAATAAACTCTTCCTCTCATATTATCTCCTCAACTTTTAAGAGATCTCCCTCATGATTTGGACTGCTTATTGTACTCTCTGTTTTATTAACTGCTCCACAGCCACAAATCCTGTTTTTCTTAACTATAATCTGGTTTCATTCTCACTGTTATGTTCAAATGGTTCCTAATTTACGAGCATCATTTGATAATATTGACTATCCCTTCCTCAATACTCTCTTTGACTTCAGAGGTACAAAACAGGTATAACTCCCACTTGAAATTCATTATAGTTATCTTGGCTATTTTTTTTAAGTTTTTATTGAATATTCGTGAGATTGACTGTTACAAAGCTGTTCATTGACTATTACTTCTTATCCACAATCCAATATACCACAAAGTCCTCTGAATTATTTGACTTAATGTCATTGTTTGACTATCTCCACAGCTTCTAAATCTATCGTACTAGACTACTTCAAACTGCTGTACCAGTCTTTCGGTTTTTTCACTTGAAAACTGAAGTGTAATTTCATTTTGTGCTTTAAATCCTACGGTGACTTCCTATTGCTGTTGAACTAAAAAACAAAACCTTTCATGCTGTCTGCATGATTCTACTCTTATGCAAGCCTATAGCCTCATCTCCTGTCTCTTACTCTAGCAGTCTATATACTAGCCACCTGAGTGTCACATAGTTTCTCATACTCTTTCATGTTCTTTCTTGTTCTATGCCTTGATTTATATTTTCTTACCTAGAATTTTCTTCCCTAGTATTTCCGTCATTCATTCCTTATTTGGCAAATTCATACTAATTTGCAAGTCTTAACTTTATTATCACTCTTTAAAATATCCTGAGATACTCTGCTTTTCATGTCATGCTTGTATATTCATTGTTTCCATTGGTTAGGTTATCTATTTAGAACCTAAGTCACCAAAACAATTTTCTTTAAATAAAAGACTAGGTAGTAAATATTTGAATATTTGCAGCCTTAAGGGTAGTAGCTCTCAATCAGTGCTCATGGGAATCCGGGGGTCAACTCAAAACAACAGCGTAGCTGTGCTCAGCTGCTAAGGCCCAGTAGAGGACTACATCCACAATATTTAGAGGGTTCAAGGGGTGCTAAGTCAATGAGGTTCATGGAGGGTCCTGAAATGTATCAAACCTCAGGACTCTTACACATGCAAAGCTGTGGTCTAGCCTTTTGAACAAGCTTCCCATGTTACTGTAGCATGAAAGCATACACAGATGATGTAAATAAGTTAATTTGCTATGTTCTAATAAGACATTAAATGAATTAACTGCTTTTTGTTCTTAACTCTGGAATGTTTTTGTAATTAAAAGTAAAATATTTATAATTTTCGATTATATGTAATATGTTTATTTTCAGAATCCAATTCTGAATTTTGAACTACCTATGAATTTGACAAACTGGTTTCCTCCCCCAAGAATGAAAACAAAAAGAGAAGAAATTCGAAACATAATTCTGAAGCTGCAGGAAGAACAGAGCAAAGAGAAGAAGAAACCTAAGGACACTCACTCAACAGAAACATCTTTAGGTGAAAGAACAGATCAGTATGTCAACAATATCTCAGATTGATCATTTCTGATGCTTGTCAGTATTGCCTTCAGAAACTGTGACTTTCAATTTGGTTATAGACAGTAAAGAACTGAAATGCTCACTTCTCAGTGATTTGAAATGTTAATGCTTGTATAAATGTCATATAATTAATTTTCAATGGAGTATGTATTAAGTAAAAGTTTGTAAATATGTTAATGAGGCCAATTTTTCCAGCATTTATAATTATTTTTTTCACTTGTTAGGAAGCTTTTGTTTTGTATTTTCTGTTAATAGTACTTAAAACTGCTCTAAACGCAAAATAAATAAAAAGAAAATATTTATAGGAGGAAATGATTAATTGATATTCTTTAGTACTTCTGTATCAAATCCCTGTTGGTTGTGTTGCACATTTCATAGGAATATTCAATTATATAAATGATAATCTTGGTGATGAAATGAGATTAAATCTGAAGTATTTTAAAGGAGAAAAGACATTTTCATATGCTTACGTGGCTCAGAATAACACCTTTTAAATTTTTACATTCCCTCATGTTGAGAGAACCCCAAAATTTATACATATTTATAACAATACAACACAATTATCTAAGAAGAAGCAGTATTGTGAGCAATTCAAAGAAAAACAGTCTGAATCAGAGTACCAAATATGTTTATTTATAACATTATTGTTGACTACATTTCTGAAGACATCAAAAACTCAGGTTTAAACTATTTTGGTAAGTGCAGCTTGAACTCCAAATATCCCATGTTAACTTTCTATGTTATACCTTTAAAAGTATACTATAATCTGTGTGATATAATTAACTGGTAAAAATTTTTAATCTGTGAACACAAATTTAAATAGGAAATTTACTATTTTTTGTAATGGTTTTTAGCTATTTTTTCATTGCTTGTTTTCTTGTTATTTTGATAAAATTTCCAACCGTTTGTGCTTGAATTTTCAGTGTAAATTATTTTTACATGTAAAAGAATCTTTAAGTGATCGTTTTGATGACAGATTTACAACTCATGTAGGGATCACGCATATATCTGTTGAAACTTATTTTTCAAATGAAATGTTATACATTTCTTTCAAATTAACTTTGAAACTTGAAATATATATTTTATAAGTTATCATTTGCTTAGTAATGAATTTAAGTGCACATTTAACAAAATAGTTGAGAATAAAAGGTAGTTTATTTTATCAACAGCAATTGATCTGGCCATCTCTGGCTTTGCCACCAACATTTTTATGTTGTTTTCTTGACTTTACCAGAATCCATAGTTGTGTTGGGAGTTGATCTAGGATTTGTTAACAACAACCAAAACTTACTTTTGAGACACTCATTAGGGAAATATTTAGATATCAGTTGTAGTTTTTGTTACTTTGAACTATCTTAACATTTTATTTCTGAGTACTTTTGAGGGCATATGACTAGGTTGTGCTTTGAGCCACATCTGGCAGTGCTCAGGGGCTACTCCTGGCCACGTACTCAGAGGTTACACCTGTCAGTGTTCAGAACCATATGCCATACCAGGGATCAAACCAGGGTTGGCTGCATGCAAGGGAAACACCTACTATCTCTCCCTTCTGTGCTGATTGCATTTTTTGTTTTGAGGAATACTATACTGCTATTAGTTTAGATGTGAAAACGAATTTAATTTTATTATTTTCAGAGTATGGAAACATGGTTTTGGTGTTCTGATCAAATTAAAACTAAAAATGGGGGTGAAAGTATAGCAGTAAGTAAAATTAGCATATTTAATTTTCTAATATCCTGTTTTACCCATGAAAGGTACTGAAAATACTATTCTGAAATGCTTTTTAAATTTTAATTTCTAATTGTTAAATTTATTGCGTTAATTTTTTTATAAGATAAAAATATGACATTCCTTAGACCAACTCAAGTCAATCATTTTAACAGATTAATACAGATTAATGTCTACAAACTTTTTGACGTACAATATCCAGCTATTTGATTGTATATCTCCCACCACATGTACAGTTCCAGTTTTCAAAAGTTACGATGATGACTTGAAGAAAAAAAATTTACATACGTATATAAATCTTTAGAGACTGCCAGGTTTATTTCTGAAGCTAAACTTGAGAATCTCCAGTGTATGTGGCCATTCACTTGGTAATTATGTACTCCAGTGGTTCTCACATGTAGTTTAAAATGATTATCAGCGTTTTGTGAATGTTATTAGTTCTTGCGAGTGGTGAAACAATTTTAAAGTTAGAGGTTTGTTATTAGACACTGAAACTGCATGATGAGTATCTGGTGTCTTAACTAATTAGATAGAGCTGTTGTATTTGTTTTCTTGTTGGATAGAATAACAGTTGATCATTTTTAGAAGAGTTTTAGATTACTAGCTATAAAATTTGTATGCCTTTTAGCTCTGGGTAGTTTAAGAGGAAGGTGGCAGCTAGCTTGGTTTTTTTCCCTTTGACAATTCTAAAACAGCTGAAAACTTAATATTATTCCAAGTTCACATATACGTAATTCAGCTAAGCATGGTAATCTGTGCGTAAGCTACTAGTCAATTAAATATGGGTTGTTATACTTACTGGGACAAAATAATCATCTGAATTATATTTCAGTCATGAAACTGAATTTAGTATTTTCTTTATAAATACCCACTCTTGTGGCCCAAAGAAATAGTATAGCAGGTCAGATGCTGCCCTTTAAGAGTTGACTGAGTTTGATCCCTGGCTATGCATGTGGTCCCGTGAGCACTGCTGTACATGGCCCCAAAATAAAACAAAAACAAAAAAATTGACTTCTGACAACTCAAATGTATTATAAAAATAATTTTAATTTTATAGAAATAAAAAAATTAAGATATCAGACAATAATAAAGAATATTTTAATATATAAGAATTGGAGAGTAAAGCTACTGGAAATAACAATTGAATAACTTAAAGCAAATAAAACCCCTGAGATGAACTCATATAGTGTAGTGCTTTAAGTCTCAAAGGGATAGAAATAACAGGGTTGCTTTAAAGATCACTTTGAAGACAAAAGGAAAGGTAAGAGATTACATAGTACAATTGTGCCATGGGTTATTTAGTCAAGTGAATATAAAAGTTTAATAAGACGAAGTCACAGAGACAAAATTATAATTGTATTAAGGAAAAGTAATCTAAAGAATGCTGAAGCAGGATATTATGGTATACTTAAAATTATCCTACTCTTTGGAAAAAGGGTCAGGAAAACTGCTATTTAAAACTTTGATGTAATTACAGAGAAAAAAATGGTTGATGGGTTAGAAGAAATAAGCGCTTTGGGAAAAATAATCTTTCCCTTCAGGGATCTGTATCAGTAGTAGGTTCCTTGCCAATGGTGCCATCTTTTTTTACTGGGGGTGGGGATGGGAACCTCCCTGGAGATGCTCAGATTGCCCACTAGTGTGGGTCTTGTGATTCCTGGCTTGCACCTGGCTATGCACTGATGCTTGGGTTTAGCAGTGCTTGGGGGTAGTGACAGAACTACACCCAGCAGTGCTTTATGGGGCCATACATTTCTGGAAATTGGGACCTTATGCATACATTCCCATAGTGTTGAGAATATTTCCCCTGCCCTTCTTAACACCTCAATTCTGATAAAGTCAGATCAAAGAATACGATAGAGTACCCTAAACCAGTGTTTCTCAACCTTTTTATGGTCATGACCTCCTCCTGACCTTATTTCCTTCTTGTGACCCACCTCTCCTACTGGTTGATTCCCTAGTATCCTGGTGTTACCCGCTATATTACCTGTCACCCACTGGTATATCCTGGTGGGCCACTGAAGGGTGGAAGGGGAGGGGGTTGCATATTGAAAAACATTGACCAAAAACTCTACTAGAACAAAAACATTGAAGAAAAACTCTACTAGAGAGTACTCAGAAAAAATGACCTATCAACTTAATGGCCTAAAATATTTTAGAACAAATTAAAAAAGCCTATGGGTTTTCATTAACATTATTACAACAGTTGATTTTGTTGTTTTGTTTGTTTGGTTTTTTGGTGTGTTTTGTTTTGTTTTTTTTCTTTTTGGATCACACCCGGCGATGCACAGAGGTTACTCCTGGCTTGTCTTTGCACTCAAGAATTACTCCTGGCGGTGCTGAGGGAACCATATATGATGCTGGGAATCAAACCCAGGTCGGCCAAGTGCAAGGCAAACGCCCTACCCACTGGACTATCGCTCCAGCCTCACAACAGTTGATATTAATTGAAGATGGTTATAGTGAGGAAGATTTTTCCAAAAGATTTTATTTCTAAACTGTGCATCAAAATTACCAGGGAGTATTTAAAAATACCTTTGGTTTCAACCCTAGTGGTGCCATGTGTTTTTTTTTTTTTTTTAATTTTTGACTCTGATATGCAACTCAATACAAGCCACTCTTTTGAGGGAAATAATATGTGCCCTTGCTAGCTTTTATGTCAGTGGTGCCAAAGGTAATAAGGCTTTTGTGCATTTTCTTACCTCAAATGCTTTAAGATGCCCCTTTCCCCTTATGCCCATTACATTCTTGTTAGTTACTAAAATGCTATTACTATACTTTTAAGAAGTTATAAGGAAAATTACTAAGTTAAAGACTTAGTTCCAATTAGACTGGTGTCTTAATTTCAAAAGATCCTTCACACTACTAGATAAAGCATCAACTATTGATAAGCTTCTAAAATGAATTATTAATTGAATGGTTTGTGAACTCTTGAAGTGGTTACCAGGAGGTATGTCATAAAAGTTGTTTTATATCTTTAATAGTATTCTAGAAATTTTCATAGGATTTTCTCATTATATTTGAAAGCTCTAGTTTTGGAGAATATTTAGAACATCTGTGGCCAAATGTGTTTGGAAATATATAACTGAATTAAACAGGTTTCTTGTACCATTACTATGTACATGAACAGAATGATTAAAAGAAAAATACAGCATGACATATAAGATATAAAATATTGCTATTTCCTCTTCAGGCTGGCTTGCACATTTATAGGAAGAAAGAGTAAACTATTCAGGAAGTTTTTGAAGTAAACCTTACTAGATGATGCGTTTGAAACTTGTCTATGATCATATTTTTACATTTTTAAATGTAAAAAAGCTAGTTGGGTATATGACTTGGGAACTTGAAAACTGTCTTTGCAATGAAAACACTACAGTTCTAAATTGTATACAATTAGATTCTTGGGAAAAATTGATAATATTAATTTGGTTGCCAAAAGTTATCACCCTTAAAGTCATACACAGATATAAAATGTATAAAAATATGAAATTCAGTTGAAAGAGTAGATGGAGGCTTTTCTTTATTTCTGAATCACTAATTGCTGGTTCATACATTCCTAACTTTTCACTTCGTAATCCACTTTAGAATTTATAAGCTGCAACAGACAACTTTTATACCTAGAAAAACTATCTTCTGGCAGAGCCTGCAAAATGTATACTAAAAGCTAGTAAGTATTTTTTATTAACTTAATGTATTTTTATTCCCAAGTAAGTGAAAACAAGTTGTTTAACCATGTTATAGGACTTAGTATGTGAAATGAAATTGATCTTTAAATATTACATGTTTTGAATAGCTACTTTGTATTAAGTGTTTGGGATCTAACACAAGGAATTAGATACCATATTCTTTTCTAGAGTTTCTTTGTAATATAATGTGAGGGACATCTCGTAACCAGCCTCACAAATGAATCATTACAAATAATATTCAAGAGAAGCATAAAGTATATCAACACAATATAGTTTAATCTGTAACATTGGGGAACTTTTCCTTGAACTGTTGACGGATTAAAGAGTTTCCTCAGCAAGGCTGGGCTTTGAATGCTCTCCTAGAAACTAATATGGCTCAACTAAAAAAGATGGAAATAAATAAAATGTCCATATTTTTTTAGTAAATGCAGTGTGACTATGGAAACTGGGAGGGGGTTACTGAACTATGTTATATTTTAGTACATTTCAAGATATTCATAATTTTTATAATAAAATTAGAGACGTGATTAACAAGCACAGATTTAAGGTGGAAAGTAAACTGGGAACTGATCTTGAAGTGCCTTAAAGCTGTGTTTATTATTTATACGTTATCCTAAAAATTCATTGAAGCATCTAAACAGGAATAAAATGACTATAATTGTTGAAAAGGTTATAGTGATGGTAATTAAAACACTAGAAGAGAAAGAATGAGTGCAAACTAATTATGTAGGGTAAAGGATATGAAGAAGCCTGTGAGCCTGAAATAAGACAATTTGGATATTTGAAAAAATTTACTGAAAGGGAAGGGGGGGGATTAAAAAACTTATAGTTTGGGGCTGGAGAGATAGCACAGTGGATAGGGCGTTTGCCTTGCACACAGCTGACCTGGGTTAGATTACCAGCATCCCAAATGGTCCTCCAAGCACCGCCAGGAGTAATTCCTGAGTGCAAAGCCAGGAGTAACCCCTGAGCATCACCAGGTGTGACCCAAAAAGCTAAAAGAAGAAAAAACTCATAGTTCATACTCAGTCTTTTTTTTAATGAACAAAGAATTTAAAAGAAATACAAATAAAATTGGACAAAATAACTGGAAACATTGACCTGTCTTTTTAAAGAATTATAAAGTATGTGAAACAACAATTTTTAAGCATATTACATCTTAAAAATATTTTTTAGGGGCCAGAGCGATAGCATAGCGGGTAGAGCGTTTGCCTTGCATGCGGCCGACCCGGGTTCAATCCCCGGCATCCCATATGGTCCCCCCAAGCACCGCCAGGTGTAATTCGTGAGTGCAAAGCCAGGAATAACCCCCGAGCATCGCTGGGTGTGACCCAAAAAGAAAAAAAAAATTTTAAAGCATAAAAGTGACATAAAAGCTGCTGGTGATGTAGCACATTGGTAGAGCATGTAAGAGACCCTGAATTCAATGTCTAGCACAATTTTTTTTCATTTTTTAAATTTAATTTTAATGTTTTTAATTGAACCACAGTGATATACACAGTTACAAAGTTGTTCATGATTAGATTTCATAAAATGTTTTAATACCTGTTCCTTCACACCATTGTACTTTTTCTACCACTAAAGGTCTCAGTTTCCCTCCTGCTTGCTTCTATAGCAGACACTTTCCTTCTCTCTCTCCCTCCCTCTCCACCTCTCCCCCCCTTTTTTTTCTGGGGGGTTATGGTTTGCAATACAGATAATGAAAGTTTATCAGGTATATCCCTTTACCTACTTTGAACACTCAGTTCCTGTCCAAAATGGCAATTTTCAACTATTATTGTCATGTTGGTTCCATCTCTTACCTTAAATACCTTTTGCATCCCACACATACTTGTGGCAATTTTCCAAACATTGACCATCCTTTTTTCAGCCTCTGTTTACTGTGGCCTTGAATATTAGTGTCAGACTTTTTTTTTATATATCCCACAAATGTAGTCATTCTATACCTGTGCCTCCTCTTCTGACTCATTTCACTCATCATGATACTCTATGTCCATCCGTTTATAAGCACATTTCATGATTTCATTCTTCCTAATGACTACATAGTATTCCATTGTGTAGATATACCATAGTTTCTTGTATGTAGTCATCTGTTCTTGGGCACTTGGGTTGTTTCCAGATTCTGACTTATTGTGAATAGTACTGTATTGAACATAGAAGTGCAGATAACCTTTCTGCTGTGTGGTTTTGGGCATGCAGAGTATATTCCCAGAAGTTGTGTTGCTGAGTCAAATGGAAGCCCAATTTCTAGTGTTTTTGAGGAATGCCCATATTGTTTTCCAAAGGGGTTGGACCAGTTTGGGTTCCCACCAACAATGAAGAATCCCTTTCTCCCTGCATCCACGCCTGCCCTGGTTGCTCTTGTTCTTTTGGATGTGTGCCAGTCTCTGTGGTGTAAGATGGTATCTCATTGTTGTTTTGATTTGCATTCCTTGATGATTAGTGAGGTAGGGCTTTTTTTCACGTGCCTTTTGACCATTTGAATTTCTTGAGGAAGTTTTCATTTCTTATCCCTATTTTTTGATGAGATTGGAGGTTTTTTTTCTTGTAAAGTTTTACCAGTGTCTTATATAACTTTGATATTAACTATTTATCAGATAGGTATTGGGTAAATAATTTTTCCCATTCTATGAGGTGTAGAAGCTTCTTAGTTTCATATTGTCCCATTTGTTTATCTTTGCTTCCACTGACTTGGTCAGTGGTGTTTTATCTTTAAAAATAGCACATTTTTTTAAAAAATGTTATGTTACTACAAAATAGCTTAAAATTTCAATTTTACAGGAAAATTACATTTTCAATATAAATTTAAGGTCACTGTCACTGTCACTCCGTTGCTCATTGATTTGCTCGAGCGGGAACCAGTAGTGTCTCCATTATGAGACTTGTTACTGTTTTTGGCATATCGAAATCGCCCCGGGGAGCTTGCCAGGCTCAGCCGTGTGGGCAAGATACTCTCGGTAGCTTGCCGGGCTCTCCGAGAGGGGCGGAGGAATCAAACTTGGGTCAGCAAATTTATATTTTTATTTTTATAGTCTTGAATTTCCTAATTATGTTCCTTAGGGAAATTACTGAAAGCACCCATAATATAGTTGTTTTAATTTATTGCTTTCTCATTACAGGATTCAATCATAGCTAACTGAATTTGGGGTGGACTCCTGATCTCAAAGAAAGTTTGTAGTGAGGTGACTTAATATTTTTTTTTAAGGCTAATCAGATCTTCAGAATATAAAAATATTCTGGAATTATTCTGGAAGTAAGGGAAAAATTTGTAAATTGAAAAGACATCAGTGTTGGGACCAGACCTGTAGTACAGCAGGTAGGTGCCTGCATTACACAGCTGACCCGAATTTGATTCCCGTCATCCCATATGGTCCTCTGAGCACTGCCAGGGATAATTACTGAGTGCAGAGCCAGGAGTAACCTCTGAGCATTGCTGGGTGTGGCACAAGAAACAGAAGAGAGATAAGTGTTGAATTATTTTTAAAGTAACTTTTTCTTTCTTTATTTTTTCAGTATTGGGCCACTCCTGGCAGTGCACCAGGGCTGCTCCTGTCTGTTCAGGGATCACCCTGTAGCAATGCCAGGAGACCATGTGTTGTACCAGGACTGAAGCAGGTTGGTCGCAGCAAGGCCAGTTCCTTACCCCTGTACTATCTCTAGGACAAGATAAACAACTTTAAAAACTTGAACCTCTAAATTAAGACCTCATTTTAATCAAGAAACAAGCGTTTGTTTTTTCAGTCACATGGAAGACTTGATAAGAAACACTTTTATTACTGGACTCATTCCCAGCTTCTGATTTAGGATTGTCTTCAGTGAGACCTGCAGTTTAAATTTCTAGCAAGTTCCAAGGCAAGACCATACTTTGATAACTACTGATTAGGCTTAGTATTTTCAGACAGATGTATACAGGTAAAGCTAAGCAACACATCTTAGATTTATTGAACTACATGAAATTATTTAGTCACACTTCAGTTATTTTAATTTGCAATGATAAATATGAAAATTGATATGGGATCACACAGCTTTGCATTATTTTCCTTTATAACTTATTTGAACAACTTTGTATGCATTCTTTCATATTTTTCCTCAGTCACATTACTCCTGTACATATATGTTCTGTTTTTCTTATAAAAATGGGCTAATAACATGTTTTAGCATCTTTATTTTGTTTCTTTAAGATATTTGTGAAAACCTGGGGGCTGGAGCAATAACACAGTGGGTAAGGGCGTTTGCCTGGCACGCGGCCGACCCGGGTTCGATTCCCAGCATCCTATATGGTCCCCTGAGCACTGCCAGGAGAAATTCCTGAGTGCATGAGCCAGTATCTTCGGGCGTGACCCAAAAAGCAAAAAAAAAAAAAAGATATCTGTGAAAACCAAACTAGTATAATGAAAGTCAATTAAATTTTGAGCCATTTTGTTCATCTTTTATCATTCGTGATATACTTAAATTGGACTAATAGTAATCCAAAATCGCAGTGCTCTGCTCCATCTAATGAGTTGTTTGTTGTTTTGGAAGGGTTTGGTCATATAACATGTCAAAAAGAGGAAGGGAGGGGAGTTCTGCTCATTTGTTAACTTTGTTAACCAAAAAATGAAGGTAGGTTGTGCTAGATGCTTCCAAAATGACTACCTGGTGAGCTGCATGTTGATCAAAGCTGCTTCTGCTCAGAGGGGCAAATCAGTCTTGCTCACACTATACTGGCATAAACTAGTTAAGCAATGCTCCTACTTTTGAAAAGGACACAGAAATGTACTTTTACCATATTTTCAGAAGGAGCCATAAATATTTTTTAGTAACCTAAGTGTACACTACTGATGATCACTATATATATTCCAGTTTATTGAATTGTTTATAGAAACAACAGTTCCCCTATTGCTTATGTTAATACTTTTATTTACTTTAAATAGATTCCCAGGAATTGCAGGATCAAATTTATATATTTTTTTGAATTTTATATATGCTAGCTTCTTGTTTGCAATAGTTTGTAAAGTACACACTTCCACAATTTATTAAATGGCACTATTTCATGCATCCAAGTAGCAAGTATTGTAGTTCTTCATTTTGTAAGTTTTGTGCATACATACAAGTTTTTTATTATCACTTTGATTTATCGCTGACTGAACAGTAGTTGTTTTTATATATAAAAGTAGTTTTCTGTATATAAATATATACTCCTGGTGTGCTCCGGGGACTATATTTTATGCCAGAGATTGAACCAGGGTATTGCTCTGACCCCTTTTCTGTGTGTTATATTGTCTGTTAACATGTCTTCTTAATCTGATTGTAGACTTTGCATATAAGGTATTTTACATATCAAAGGTTTTATGTATTGTTTTTTATCTTTTGGTTTAGAAGCTACTACTTCTTTTGTTTAGGGCCACACCTGGTGGTGCTCAGGATCTACTCCTGATTGTGTTTGGGTGACCATGTGGTACTACAGATCAGACCTGGACCTTCTGCCTACAAAGCATATGCTCCAGCCCTTTGAGCTATCTTCCCAGCTAAGAAGCTAATTCTTCACTCATGATAGTAGATGCGATCACATTCTTTCCACAACATATTTAAAATGTTAATAAAGATGCTAATAGAACTGAAATTTCTGTATATGGGAGTTAAATATTTTACTTTAAAAATGTATTTAAATTCTTTAAAAATTAAATTTTCAACTTTCATCATGAAGATATTTTGTTATGCCACTTTATTCCTTTTACAATGCCAAATTGTTTTATTTACTCACCATTATATCTGCTAATGAAAGCTGTAGCCAAATAAAGTTTATAGACTATTAAACCCCCAAATTAAAAGAACTAAAAGCCACATGTTACGAGTTTAGAAGCAGACAGCTGGGGAGATGGCTGAAAGGTCTGCAGGAGGCCCTGGGCTCCATCCCTCTGGCAGCATCTCCCATCCCCGCTCCACTGCCAGGGGCTCCTTGGTGGCTCCCAGGCAGCATGCATCTTAGATCTGAGCACCAAAACTGGCAGGATGGAAGTCACCCTCCAGGCCCTCCCCACAAAAAAGTTAGGTACAGGAAAAGATACTTTCTTTTTTATTGTTAGGAAAGGAAATTCAGAAATAATAAAATTAATGGTTTAGAATTTATATCACCACATTACCATATTTTGTCCAAAATACCTCTTGCATAATCTGGGCTCTTGTTTGTCTTTTTATGATAACATGTTAGGTAAACTTAGGATCACATTTTCAAAAGCTTAAAGGAAATAAATATGTGATAACCTAGAAAGTTTAAACATAACTTTTAACAAGACAAGGAAATGAAATGCCATGTGTAACTATTTTGTGGTCACCAGGCCCTGCTCAGAGGGCACTCCTGGCACTGCATGGGGGACCATTGACTGTGCCAGGGTTTGACTGGGGCTTCAGCCATAGCCACATGCTAGCAAGCACCTTAAACTGTTAAAACACAGCTGTATCACACAACTATTTTAAGAAGTTGATTATAGAGTTAGTCTGAAGTTACTTAAATTACTTCAGGGAACAGAAATTAGTAAGACTCTCAGGCAGGTCTGTGTAAAGACAGTCTAACTTTCATTTAAAAAAAAATCTTGAGGAAGGCTCAACTGGAAGAACGTACCCGGCATGTTCTTGGACCTGAATTCCATACCAAATCCCCACACATACACATACACATACACATACACTGAATGCAGACCTGGCCTCTCCCACTACAGAACTTCAGACTGAGATTATCACTGGGTTTAGATTTGCCAGGATTTGTCAGAATCAGGTCCTTTAGAACCACTTTAAAGGATCTTGATTTTTGACACCTATAAAGATGGTGTCAAAAGGAAAATCAAGGAATTATGTAATTTATAATTTTAAAATAAAATATTGACAAGTAGACTAGTAATAACAAGTGATAGCTTATGAGGAGGTTTAAGAATATTCTGTATCAGAAACTCAATTTATGTCAAGAATTAAAGGAAATTTAAATGATCATATAAATTCAGTTATAGCATTATTTTAAAATTTTATTTAGGGGGGCTGGAGCAATAGTACAGAGGGTAGGGCATTTGCCTTGCACGCAACCGACCCAGGTTTGATTCTCAGCATCCCATATGGTCCCCTGAGCACTGCCAGAGGTAATTCTTGAGTGCAGAGTCAGGAGTAACCCCTGTGCATCGCCAGGGTTGATCCAAGAAGCAATAAAAAAAAATTATTTAAGTACTGTGACTTGCAGTAATGTTAATGTTTCCAGCATATAATATTGTTTTACTCACCAATATAATACATTCTTAAATAAGAACAAATGAATTTGTTATGCTTTGGTATGGGTCATAACTTATTATACATTAAACAGTGAAATGCGTAAACTAATGTAAAGACCTAAATAACTTCAACATTGTTTTGCAATATGACTCAAAAATGAAATGTATAAACTTTTTCTGTTTTATTTTGTACTTACCAGGCACTCCTCAGGGGTATTCCTGGTTTTGCTTGAGGGACCATAGACCATGCCAGGATTTGATGGGGGCTGCAGCCATAGCCGCATGCTAGGCAAGTGCCTTAAACTTCATAGTATCTTTCTGGCCCTGGCATAAACTTTTGAAAATAAGAAATAAAAGTGATTTCTGTTGACTAGGTGATAATTCAGAAAACTCAGGAAACATACTGTGTTGGCAGGGGCGGGGGGGGCACAGAACTTGGTATAGTTTGTGGATACAGTGAACCTAGAGATGAAATTGAAAAAATACAATAATGACCATTAAACAATAATAGACTTCAAAATAATGTAATAAGTAAAACATATTAGGTGAAGGAAAAAATACATAATTTGCCAAAGAATAAGACCTACAGGAATAAAATGATACAAGTAAGCATTTTATATGGGAAAGTATAATGCTGTAAAAACATCACTTCCTTTCTAGTAGTATAATTTTAATTTTATACAAAACCATTAGTATTGCTATTTTAGATTTAAAAGTCTCAAAGCTCATAAGGAAAAATGCCTAAGAGGAACCAGGGAAAGAGATGAATGTATCATACATCCTTAGAATGTATGATAAGGCCACTGTAAAGTCAATATGGAATCTGGAGAAGAATGGGAAAAGTGACATCAAAAAAACAGATTAAGGCAGATTGGAGAGATCACGTGTGAACGAGGTATCAAAAACCACACACAAAGGTAAAAACAACAGCAAATACTGGAATAAACCAGCAATTCAAATTGTTCAATTTTTGCCATTCCTGTACCTGCAGTTCATTTTCAGAGGTTCCCAAATTAATTTGGTCTGTCACCCCCTGCTCAGGAAAAAAGTTACTCAGCACCTCCCAGGAAATTTGAAGTGAATTAATTGCTTCTAAAAGCAGTACTACTACCCTGGATTTTTCGGGCAGTGCCTTCCCATTCCCCAGGCTCCCCCCGACCCCCGACACACACAGCCTCCGGCCTATGGGTGGCATTGTGCACACAGAACTCTCCCACCTATGGGTATTATTACACAAACATGCACATAGACACCTCCCTCCTACTGGTAGGGAGTGTTGCCTGCTTTGTGAAAGGCTGTTTTAGATTCATAGACTTCAGAATAAATCGCACCTTGTCAGCAGTATTTGCAATGCAGTTAACCTATGATGACAACAGTCCTTCGGTTGTTTTTATGCTTAAACCATTAGAGACTTTGCTATAAATAAGATAACCATAGGACTCCTGGGAAGAAACGATTCTCTAGACAAAGCATTGGTCATGGTTTCTTCAAGTTGCCAAGTAACCTAATAGGCTTAGGTCATGACTAAAGTTCATAAAATGAACATTTTATCCTTTATGGGATAGGTAATGGATGTAACAACTATAAGACTTTCTTTGTCAGGCTTTATAGCAGTGACATTGATAAATATATTTTAGATTGTGTTAAGCTTCTCATTGCGTCTGAAGATATAGTACAGTGAGTGGGTAGGGTGCTTGCTTTGTACACAGCCTGCCTAAGTTCGATCCCCAGCATTACTATGACCCATGGGCACTGCCAGGAGTGATCCCTGAGCACAGGGCCAGGAGTAATCCCTGAACACAGTGGATGTGGCCCAGCCCCTTCATACACACAAAAGAGAAAAGAAACTTCTTAAAATTCACTACATTATTACCATCAAAAACCCTACGGTTTCAAATTACAACATAATGTATACATCCCTGTTGGTTGATCTCTTGCAATAATTATGTAAACTTTGGCTTAAAAAATTAAATCTCTGACTTAAAATAAATTTTTTTTTTTCTTTTTGGGTCACACCCGGCGATGCACAGGGGTCACTCCTGGCTCATGCACTCAGGAATCACCCCTGGAAGTGCTCAGAGGACCATATGGGATGCTGGGATTCGAACCCGGGTTGGCCTCGTGCAAGGCAAACCCCCTACCCGTTGTGCTATCGCTCCAGCCTCCCTCTGGCTTAAAATTTTTTTGAGGATAATTTTGAACCTCATAATCGGGGTATACATATATCGAGGCACCTTGTTTTCTAATCTCCTTATCATTATTATTGACATAATCAAATTGGAATGAGCAATACATTTCTCCACAAATATTTACTGTAAAATATTTCAAGAGAGTATCCCACCCGCACGGCAGAGCCTGGCAAGCTCCCCGTGGCATATTTGATATGCCAAAAACGGTAACAATAGGTCTCATTCCCCTAACCCTGAAAGAACCTCCAATCGTTGGGAAAGACAAGTAAGGAGAGGCTGCTAAAATCTCAGGGCTGAGTGTAATAGAGACATTACTGGTGCCCGCTTGAGTAAATCGACCAACAACGGGATGACAGTGATACAGTGAAAATATTCCAAAGTGTCCCAGCAGGTGAGCTATACATGTTTCTGTGCTGCAAAGTGACTTCTGGCCATTCCACCGCCACAGTGTTTATATGCACCAAGAAGGCCTGTGAACCCTGCTGAGCACTGCAGCTAAAAAAATAAAAGATGATGAAAGTGTGGAGATGGCTTAATGAGCTGGAGTGCAGGCTTTGCATGCAGATGGCCCAGGCTCAACCCCCAACACTTCATGGTTCCTAAACATGGCTGGGTGTGGCCCCAATTTTTTTTTAATAATGTAGGAGTGTAGGATTACATAGCCTCAGGTAGTTTAGGTTTATTGGGTTACTCCCATCACAGTGCTCCATTCCTCTGTGTTTATTTGTAGCTTCTTTCTTAGTGTTCTGTTGACTTGTAAATATTGTTTTTCTCTTCTCCTTGAGTCCTTTGCATAGTATATTCAGAGCAATGTCCTTTTTGTATGGACACAGGAAGACTTAGCAAATGTTAAGTATGCTTTTGTAACCTGGGAGTCATTTGACTCTACATGATATTTTCCTCCTGGGCATCTGTTCTCTCGACCTAAGCCTCAGCTGCCCTTACTTCCTAGCACCCCCAAAAGCAGGGTCCCAATGAGGGACGGGATGGACCCAGGGCAAGCGGTGAATTGTGTGCTACCCTGGCATCGAGATGGGCCTGGCCAAAGTGCCTAATGTTTAACTATAAGTTAAGAGCTTGGTCATGGACAAATGCTGTCATGATCCAAACAGTGATAACTAGATTTGGACCCTGCTAGGGTTAGGAATGATTAATCTGGCCTGAGTGCTGTAGTCTGAGTCAGTGGCTAGATGTTGCCAGGAGAGCAGCCTTGCAAGCCTCTCAATGTATCTCTTCCTATGTCCATATAAAAATAACTAGTATTAGGATGTTAATGAGTGTTTGGACTAAGGGAAAGAGAAAAACATCTTAAGAGTCAGAAAGGGCTGGCCCTCAGGAAGGGCTTTCTTATGTTGATTTTGCTACCTAGCTGTGTGTAGCCTAGAGGGCAAGGTGGGAGAGACAAGTAGGGGGAGAGACTAGTGAAGGAGGATTCAGGTGGCAGGAGATCCAGAGAGCAGACGGAGCTAGAAGTGTGGGAGATGAGAAAGATGGAAGATTGAATAAACAGTAACTATTAAGCAACCAGTTTGGTCCTCGTTCTTCCTTCACCTGTCCTTGGCCAACAGCCGTCCGGATCCAGCCCATACACAGCGGTTCCAGAGCACTGAACGTGGGTGGTGAGACAGAGCCACCTGGAGAGCTTGAGAGTGCACACGCCCATCAGCATGCCTTAGTTTTTTACATAGGAGTACTGCTATTTATTCAGCGATTGATTAAGCTGATTGAATTGGGCATGAACTCCATATTGATTTTTTTATTCAGAATGTTAATTTTATTTTATTATTTTATTATTATTCTTTTTTCCCCTTTTTATTAATTCACCGTGAGATACAGTTACAAAGCTTTCATGTTTGAGCTTTAGTCATACAATCCTCAAACACCCATCCCTTCACCAGTGCACATTTTCCACCACCAAAATCCCTAGTATTCCCTCCTCAACCCCCAGCCCCACCCCCATTCCAACCCTTCCCCTGCCTGTGTGGCAGACGATTTCCCTTATACTCTCTCTCTACTTTGGTTACATTTGGTATTTCTACACCAGTCCCACCACTACTCAAACGTGCTGAAAGGCAATGCTAGACAATTTGTTTTGTATTGCTTGTTATGGATAGAATATAATGTCCAGGAAATTCTGTGTTGTTCTTTTATGGGAGCTTTAGTTTATAGTCTCCTGGTCTTGGCTGTTGATGAGATTACATGGCCTTGGGGGCAGTTTGTGAGTGTGACTGCCAAGCTACTGGAAAACTGGAGACCTGGGGGGAGGAGGCCCAGTCCGGATCCAAGCGTACTTTGAGGTCTCAGTCACAGGTTCCCGTTTATCTCTGTGCCACTGGCCCTAACTGCATCTTTTGATCTCTTTTGAGATTTATGGGTCTCTGAAATAAGGACAATAAATGAGCTTATATAGTTGAGCCAGAGGTGGTTTGTGGGTGTGGCTCCCACATACCTAACTTTTGGCTGTTTAATTTCTTGGTAAACTTGGCCCCAAGTTGTTGGGGTCTAGCCAGAGGCACAGCAGCAATCTTGGGATATCTGGAAGTCTGAAGACACCATCAGGCTGCTGATGCACTCACCCCTAGGTACAGGTTGACCTGCTGGCAGCACCATACTCCCCTTTGTTTTGTTTTTGAGCTGTGTTCAGGGCTTAACTCCTGGCTCTGTGCTCAGGGATCACTCCTGGCAATGTCCTGGGGGACTATATGGAATGTCAGGGATATAACTGGGTTAACCACATGCAAGGCAAGTGCCTTTCCTGCTGTATTTTCTCTACAACCCCTCACCACTCATTTTTTTTTCTTAATTGAAAGCGCCAAGGCTAGGAACATCTAGCCTCTGTGAGCACAGCAGCAACCAGTGAGCATGTGCACCTCAACTAAAGAGTGTTGCCCTCAGCAAGGGTGTTGCAAGCACTGCCACTACAGGAGCACAACCTTTGGTGAGCACCTTGGCTCCCCACAGAATGTACAAGCACCAAAACCAGAAGCATAACCCTCAGAGAATACCAACAGCTGAAAATGTGCGTGGGCCAGTCAGGAGTGTTTGTGGGTTCTGCTCATTGCAGCAATGTCAACAAGAACGAGGACAACAAAGGAAAGGGGAAGAAGGGGGCGGAAAGGAGGTTAGGAAGATATCAAAAAGTAGAACCAAGACACAACCTTTTCCGAAAAATTAAGAATTCACTATAAAAATTTTTCCAAGAGCTGGTTCTGGAAATAGCAGTAGAGTGCATATATGTATTAGCATGTATGAGCTCCTGGGTTCAATCCCTGGGATCCCTTCCCTGCAAATCCAAAGCAATATTTAAAAGTATTGTTATATTCATAAATGATCATGAACATTTTTATAAACTTTCCTGAGTAAATTAACTTATTTTCACAATAAATGTGCAAATTCAACATTCTTCTTAGGAACATCACCTGTATCACTGTATCACTGTCATCCTGTTGCTCGTCTATTTGCTTGAGAGGGCACCAGTAACATTTCCATTGTGAGAATTGTTGTTACTGTTTTGGCATATTGTATACGCCATGGGTAGCTTGCCAGGCTGTGCCGTGCGGGTGAGATACTCTTGGTAGCTTGCCAGGCTCTCCAAGAGAAACGGAGGAACCGAACCTGGGTTGGCCACGTGCAAGGCAAACACCCTACTCACTGTGCTATCGCTCCGCTACACTTAGGAACATATATTATTTATTTGGAAAGACGTGTTTTTCTCTGAGAAATGTCAGGGTTTCATTGAGCTTAGAAGAATTCAATGGCTTGAAGCAGTGCTGCTCAAGCTTTTTCTTTTGGTCACCCCTCTTTCACCTTGTTACCTTCTTGTGACCCTCCTGTCTCCTGTTTGCCCCTAGTCTTGTGCTGTGGCCTCCTTTTATGTGATTTTCAACTGTGGCTATCTTGGAGTATCCTGGGGCCCAGAGTATGTAGTATATGGCACCAGGTTGAGAAATTCTAGCTTAAAGCACCTGCCTTGCAAACATGCAGTCGCTCAGATTATGCACTGAGCATAATCCTGGTAGTTCTTTTGTGATATGGCTATGCCACAACTGGGTAGATGTGAGATTTCCCCAAAGGGGTGTATGGCATGTCCGGTAACTACAAAGATGTGTGAGCCCCGTGGCCAGGAAAAGTGACCTCCTGCAAGCACATGTGGGCACCACAGCCATCCTCTGGCAAGCATCATTACCGTGTGTGTGTGTGTGTGTGTGTGTGTGTGTCTGTGTACTTTAACTAAATGTGTGGGTCTGGGCCTGTGTGCAAACACCACAACTAACAGAGTCCAAACCTCATTGTGCACCTAGACCCTCAGCTGAGTGTACAAACATGCAACCTGGCTGCCAGGGAGCACTACAGCTAAAACTGTGGGAGCACCTTAGAAGTGTTTACAACCTTAGTCATCACAACATCGTCAACAACAATGAGAAATGGAAGGGGGGAATACAAAAGCCTGATTTTCTTATTATCTCTATGATATTCATCTCTCCATAATTTTAATTGAAATAATATTGAATTATGACATTCTACATCTTCCAGATGTGTATCATTGAAAACAAACATAGTTTTAAAATTTTTTAGGGGTAACACCTAATACTATGCTCAGGGTTCTCAGCCAGCTGTGATGGACGACCTTATGTAGTGCTGGGATTAGGACCAAGGTCATAGCACAGGCCCATGTTGGGCAAGTGCTTTAACTTTTGTTCTACCTCTTCAGCCTGTCATGCTGGAGTCATTTCAGTGAAATTCCTCTAAGGGAAAGTAAGTGAAGATTCAGAAACTAAATACTAAAAGTGTTTTAACAAGATATTTCTTTAAAATCTAAGCTTCTATTTAGACTATAAAATATTTATATAGGGCCAGTAATATAGTTTGGTGGTAGAGCAATTGCCTTGCTTGTGAGACCAAGATCATGGATTGGTCCTTGGTACCACAAAAACAAGTAGAATAGATCTAATATACCTATAGAAAAATAGCCAGATCACAAATGAATATGTAGGTCAATGAGCTATCACCAAGTGAAACCACCTTTGAACTATCATCCAGGTGGAAGAACATTGCCAATAACATATTTTAGAGCCAGGTCACACAGCAGGGCGGGGAGGTGGTGGGTGCCACTCCCGAGATTTGCAGCTCCCAACATTGTAAGCTCCAGCCAGTGGTGGAGACCAGCTGGACCATGCCCGGTGGTACAGCCCTTCCAGTGGGCATATGCTGCTGGAATTGAACTCAGGGCCTCACACAAGCCAGTCATGTGCATAATCCTGACCCCTTCATTTGTCTCTTCTACCAACTCTTGTTATGTCATCTTGAATAACTAATGGAATAGATTATTAAACAATTGCTCATCTAAGAGTCACTATCCAAATATTCCAGTTCTGGTCTAGAAAGAGAGCCCAGGTAAGATGCTTTCCTGGTATGTCACCAACACTGGTTCGATCTCCAGCACTTCATATGGCCCCCCTGAGTATCACTGGGAACAACCCCAAGCACAGACCTGGGAGTAGTCTATTTTGGGGGGGGCATGGGCACATACTCAGTGGTGCTCAGAGATGACTTCTGGCTCTGTGCTGAAGGATCACTCCTGGCAGACTTGGGGGAACATATATGGTGTCGGAGATCAAACTCAAGGCAGGTGCTCTACCCACTGTTCTATCACTCCAACCCCATCCAGGAGTAGTCTCCTAGAAACACCACGTGTGCCCAAACACTCCTCCACACAAAATAACAGATTCTTCCTTCTGCCCATTGATCTTGGTCACCTGAATGGAACAAAGTGGGAAGAAGCCGCAGTGTTCCAATTCTGTGTCTAGCTTTAAAAGGCTGTGTTCCTGGCATGTGAAACCAAGAACACTTCCCAACCAGTCACTGAGTTGACTGCAGACTGAGCCTACAATGAGACACATAAAACAGACTTGAATTTACTAGCAGCTTATATTAAAAGTCGCTGCAGGTGACCTGTATACTTGTCAGGGAGAAAAATGAATCCTTTTTTGTTAAATCCCAGTGAAATTGTGTTGGCCTACCCAGTAAAGTTTGACTAACAATCATTTGACAAATCTCAGTAAAAGTCTAAGTGAAGGAACTGAGGTTATTACTTTCTGAGCCCATCTAATGCTTTGTTCATCTCAAGCTTAAGTTTATCCTTAATTATTTAACTCTGATACATGTAATTAGATACCTCCTGGTCAGTGATTATTTGATTTCTTCACGGTCTATTTTGAGATACTACTATTTTGAAAGCAAAGAATTCTCCCACTACTATTTTTTTTTGGGGTCACACCTGGTCATGCACAGGGGACACTCTTGGCTCTACACTCAGGAATTACCCCTGGTGGTTCTCAGGGGACCATATGGGATGCTGGGAATCAAACCCGGGTTGGTCGCGTGCAAGGCAAACACCCTACCTGCTGTGCTATCTCTCCAGCCCCTACTACTATTCTTTTTAACTTTTTTTTCTTATTGAATTTTGGGCTACATCTGGCAGTGCTCAGGGCTTGGGAGTTGCTTCTGATGGTGCTCAGGGACTATGCAGTGCCAGGGCTGGAACATGTGCCTCTGACATGCAAAGCATGTTCTTCAGCCCTTTGAACGATCACCTTGGATCTATTTAACTTTTTAATAAGATTTTTTCCCCCAGAAGAATATTGCATGTCTATGATTTCTTCAAATAATCCAACACACACCAAGACTTTTTATATTACTAACAATACGTACATAGGGCCATAATATTTGCATAACATTAATGGTATTTATATAAAAGTGCATGCTTTGCATGTCAGAGTTTGACTATTCTTGGCCCCACATATGCTTTTCCTAAGCAATTCCTGAACACAAATAGAAATAGCCTCTGATAGCTAGATGTGATCCAAGAATCAGGATATAATAAAGTGGGAAATTTTTTAGAATTAATCACTCTGTCACTGTCATCCCGTTGCTCATTGATTTGTTCGAGCGGGCATCAGTAATGTCTCTCATTGTGAGACTTATTGTTACTGTTTTTGGCATATCCAATACACACAGGTAGTTTGCCAGGCTCTGCCGTGTGGGCGCGATACTCTCTGTAGCTTGCCGGGCTCTCTGAGAGGGGCGGAGGAGTCGATATTTTAAAATATAAATTTCAATTTTTTATACTCAGATTTCATAAAAACTATAAAAAATAAATTCTATAATGATTTATATTAATCTGTTTAAGAAGGGGGTGGGAGGGGTTCTTTGGACACTGGCCAATGGAAGTGGACACTGGTGGTGGGTATGGTGTTGGAGTAGTGTGTGCATGGAACTATCGTGAACAGTATTGTAAATCATGGTAATTCAATAAAAGTGGGTGAAAAACATTAATTTCCGATAAATTTTAGCATTTATTTTACTTTCAAAGGTTTTCTTCTTCAGATATATTTACAAATGTTTCTACCATGTAACAATTGTAATACAAATGAATGTATTCAGTGTTGTTTATCTTAAATTGATACTATCCTGTTTGTAAGCCTCTATGTGTTTGCAAGAAGTTTTAGTTTTTGTATTATCTTACTTAACCTCTTTCTTGTGGAGGAGGAATTTCACCACTGCTGTTTTACTGATGAGTAAACTGAGGCTCAGAAAGATTAAATGACATATATAGGTCAGAGACCTGGACAGCCAGGCCCGAAGCATGGCTTCTACTTAGACTTTATGTCAAATATATTTAGTATGATCCTACCACAATAGTCTTGACTCATTTGCTTTCTTCTAATTTCCACAGTGAAGCTGGATTATATTTGACTCATTAAATAAAAAAAAAAGTGACTCTTCTGCCCTTCTTCAAATTAGCATACGTGAGCTGAAGATCACTGGGTTGGGCAGGTGAGGTGAAAGATGAAAGACATAATTCAATTAAAGTGTTTGGGGCTTGAGCGATAGCACAGTGGGTAGGGTGTTTGCCTTGCATGTGGCCAACCCGGGTTCGATTTCCAGCATCCCATATGGTCCCCTGAGCACCGCCAGGAGTAATTCCTGACTGCAGAGCCAGGAGTAACCCCTGTGCATCTCCAGGTGTGACCCAAAAAGAAAAAAAAAGTGTTTGAGATAATGAATTTATGCTCTTGTTTTACTTTTGATTATAAAGCCATTAGAAAATTTCAGGAAAAATGGAAAAACTAGGAATTTCTATACAAGAAACTACAGTCCCAAAAAGTTTGAGAAGCTATTAAAAGATGTGTGGTAGGATTTTTTTAAAAGTATGTATTAATAATAACATTTCAGCTTTAATAGTAGTTATATGTGTTAAAATATGTTGAAAGTGTATATGTTTTATAGTCAGAATGGTAAAAACAGAGGTATTGATGTTGTCTGTGTAGGAACTAAGATATACTCTGGAAAAAAAATGATAAGATTATCTTTTTATAAGGACCTAGTCATTACTAATAATTCATCTTCCTATAAAATCCACATGATTTCCATTTCTGCAAACTTTCTAATAATTGATGCAATGATCAAAAGTTTTAGGGGCTAGAGCGATAGCACAGCAGGTAGGGCATGTACCTTGCACGAGGCTGACCTGGGTTCGATTCCCAGCATCCCATATGATCCCCTGAGCACCGCCAGGCGTGATTCCTGAGTGCAAAGCCAGGAATAACCCCTGTGCATCGCCAGATGTGACCCCACAAAAAAAAGTTTTAGAAGTTACAGTTCAAAATATCTCATTACGAGGGGCCTCACGGGATGGGGGTGGAACTGGCTCCTCTCGCTGCCCCGATGAGGCCCTGAGTTGCCGCCCATGAACGGCTCCTGGCTCCTGAACAGCCATGATTCCAGAGGCACACAAACCAATCTCGAAACCCAGTGGCTTTTGGCAGTAATCCTTTCAGACTTATTACTAAAATATCAGAAATCCAAAATCATCATATGCTCTTCAGAATCAGCAATAGAAAACAAATTATTTAATGATGCCTTTTCGGCAGGTCTGATTGTTGGGGAAAATTCCAAATAATAATGGTGGGTCTTTTGTCAAAATATTGAATGTAATCAAAGTGGAGAGAGTAAAGTGGAAGTCATCTGCCACACAGGCCGGGGGAGGGGTGGGATGGAAGGTATAGTGGGGTTCTTGGTGGTAGAAAATGTGCACTGGTGAAGGGATGGGTGTTTGATCATTGTATGACCAAGACTTACACTGGAAAACTTTATAACTGTTCTCACAGAGATTCAATTTAAAAAAAATATATATATATATCCCATTAGACAAGAACTTGAGTACCTGTACCCTCACCCCCTTTTTATATAGGGGGATAGTGGGAGAAACACACTTTATTAATTTAGATTCTTGGTTGAAGGTAAGACAAAAAATTGGTTGAAGGTAAGACAAAAATACAAAACACTCTGTAATTTATCTAGGAAAATAATGTACTGGAGCATCATAAAGTTTAGATTCAGAGGGCTGGTGGAGAAGCGGCTAGGCAGCAGAGGCATCCATGTGGGACATTCCTGCTGGCATTGTCATGATCAGATCTTAGCTGCCACATCTCTATTACTGTGAATGCTCCCCACTTGGCATCTTTGCATCACTTTGTCCAGATTCCAAGTTTCAGGTGAGAGCATCCAACTGACTAACTTAAGCCCAGGCCATGTATCTGCCCTTGGTTGCCAGGTACTACGGGGACTTTGGCCAAATTCAGTTTCTAAAGAATGAGGTGGGAGATATTTCCATCAACGCACAAAATGAAAGATTTCCCCCCAAAAGTAATGATGTTCAGAAGCTAGGAAGACAAGTAGCGAAGGATCACCACAGTATCTAAGGGTTGTGAATTTTTAATGGATCATCTGTATAAAAAGCTTAACTGGCACATAATGAACATTCAAAAATATTTCAGTGTTGTTATTTCAAGTTTACTAAGCAGGCAATAAGCTACAGTTCGTGCAAAAAAAAAAAAAACAGGGATGGGCCAGAGAAATTATGTAGTGGATATGGCACTTGCCTTGAAAACTGCTGACCTGATTTTGATCCCCAGCACCCCATATGATCTCCTGAGCCCTGGGTGCAGAGCCAGGAGTCAGCCCTGAGCACTGCCAGGTATGGCCCCTAAACAAAACAAAAATAAGAGAGAAGAATTTTTAGTTAAATATCTCAGTATTTTGAAAAGTATTTTGAAAAGGATTTGTTTCTCTTCATAAGAGAAACAAATACAAAAATTATTATTATAGGCTAGACTAGGCTGAAGCGATAGCACAGCAGTAAGGCTTTCTTCGCCTTACACGCGGCCGACCCGGGTTTGATTCCTCTGCCCCTCTCAGAGAGCCCAGCAAGCTACCGAGAGTATCTCGCCCACATGGCAGAGCCTGGCAAGCTACCCTTGGTGTATTCAACATGACAAAAACAGTAACAACAAGTCTCACAATGGAGTGTTACTGGTACCCGCTCAAGCAAATCGATGAGCAATGGGATGACAGTGACAGTGACAGTATTGGCTAGAGTGGCCCATCACAGTACCACATGATTCCCTGAGCACTACTGGAAGTGACTGCAAGCACAGAGGAAGGAGCATCCCCTGAGCACCAACAGTTCTAGCCCCTCAGCAAGCAAACAACAATAAATGGAGAAAAGACAATGAATTATACTAGGGTCAGAATAAAGAAAACAATAGATGGGCTGAGTTTTGAAGATTGAGGAAAAGCATCAGGAAAGGGGCTGACAAAGGCAGCTGAGACAGAAAAGGGAACACCAAGTAGAGGATGTTGGGAGGACCCATTCGGGTTGAAAGATGCGTGCTAAAAGTAGACTACAGAGTGAACCTGATGGCCACGCAATACCTCTATTGCAAACTACAACATCCAGCAGGAGAGAGAACAAAAGGGAATGCCCTGCCGCAGAGGCAGGGTGGGGTGGTGGGAGATGGGGTGAGGATGGTGGGAGGGATACTGGGAACATTGGTGGGGAATGGGCACTGGTGGAGGGATGGGTAAATGATCACTGTATGACTGAAATGCAAACACGAAAGTTCGTAAGTTTGTAACTGTACCTCATGGTGATTAACTAATAAATTTTTTTTAAAAGAAAGGGCTGACATTTTAAATAATTATGATTAGGGTAGGTTCAGGATTGTGAAGAGCTCCAAATACCATACATGTTAATTCTATGTGATCTTAAAGTCACCCTATTTTGTAAAGGGGGGCACATAGTTAGATTTGGGCAGTGATAACTTTCCAGGAGTGGTGAGGGAATGCACTAGAATGTGCAGAGACAGTGCCAAGAGTTCAGATAACAGAAAATGATGGCCTAAGGGAGACAAGAGAGTAAGACATCAACATAGAAATAATTTATGAATTGAATTCAGTGACTGCAAGATGAGGGCATGAGAGGGAAGGAGTCTTGGGTGACTTAAAAACCACTTCATGAGAACAGTCGCTGGTTGTACCATAATTATAATAGGGCCTTTTTGCAAGAGAATCTGAGACAGTTGGGAGAGGAGAGTACGAGATTCCTTGCAATGATCAGCCAGCCTTTCTTTAAGAGTTGGCAGTATAGATGCAATTGAAGCTGATAAGGTGGCTATCTGCTAGGAAAGGTGTAGAGATGCTTTAAATACCTCTGATATAGAGTACCTGTAAAAACAAAACTTGTATATGATTTCCAAGTGGGGATTTTGGGCCTCCATTTAAGATAGGGTCTACATGGATCTCTGAGGTAGAATAAGACCCTGGGGAAAAAAATCTTAGAAATATTTAATAGAAAACATATTCAATGCAAGTATAGTATAAGTTGTTGAGTTTTGGTTCTCATATGACACAGTTGCATCCACCATACTTTTATGACAATATATTTTTGTTTCTTAGATTTGTCAATTCTCCACATTTGCTCACTCATCTGCCCCACTTATTGGTTAATAATGACGGATGATAATGATGATGATAATGGCACTGTTTAATGAGTGTCTGCCATGTGAAAGCCACTATAATTGTCATTAGGTGCATGAAACAAGTCATCTCCTTTACCCTCAAGTTGCAATGTAGTTGAGGAATTCTTAAATCGCCTGATGTAGCAACATGAGAAGTGTTAGTAAAGATTTGCTCAATGGGTACCAATTAAAAGATGTTTTGAAAAGAACACTCAGTTTGCATCTAAGTTTTGAAATGAGGGGATTAGGGAGACTTCTTGGAGGAGAAAAATAGTCACTGTTCTGAAGGATTAATTGAATTAAACAGACAACACTTGGAGGTAATAAATAGCATAGGTAAAGGAAATACTTTGGAAGGGCTTGAATGTAAAGCAAAAGACATGGAGAGAGGCAGCGTGTGGAAATCAGTTTAGACAGGCAATCAAAACTCGAACAGAGGTCCAAAATACCAGATAAATTCCAAAACAGACAGGAAATATGTGGAAAAACCTGGCTTAGGGCAAGGACTTAGCACAGTGATGAACTAGAGAACATCGTTCAAATTCAATAAGAAGGCATTCAAATTCAAGTTAAAAAGAGTCAAGCAAAAACAAAAGATCTTAAAAGTCATTTTAATGAATTTGAGCTTTCTATGAAAGATAGTGGCTGTGTCATTTTAGGAGTCTGAATGGACATTTCTCCCAATATGGTTCCTCTAGCCCAGTCAAGAGTGATGCCTAACCCTGAGCCAGAAGGAAGCCCTGAGCTCTGCAAAGTGGCCCCCAAACATAGACAAAAACAAAACAATACAAAGAAAGCTCATAATCAGACTTTTTTAAAATAAAACCCAGAGTCTGTGGCACTGTAGGGATTAGGTTAGGAGGGACATGATTGAACCCTGGGAAACTTGGTAGGTGGGTAATTTAGTAGGCCAGATCTGAAAAGATGTTGGCCTGAAACAGGATCATGGTAGGGGCTATGAAGAGGAACCGGATACATTCGAGAGATAGGGAGCTAGAAGCATAAGAACTCAGTAATGGATTAGAAGCTGGGGGCAGGATGAGGACTTACAGGGCCAGGCCTGAAGCTGTGCATGCAGAAGGCCCAGTCTGAGGCTTGACCTCTGGAACAGTAATGGGTCATAACCTGAGCACTGGGCCAGGAGTAGTCCCGAAGCACCGCAGGGTGTAGCCCCCCCTAAAAAAAAACTTAAGAGCAAGAGGCTGGACAATGGATAAAGAGATTCACAAGTCATATAACGGAAACCATATTTTTGAGATTTCTATTAATTATTTCCGTTCTTGGTTCCTCTTTCTCTTTCGACTTCCCTATTTTATTCTTAATTGAATTAGTTACACGCCGAGATAACTCCTCCTAAGCACTGTTTCACGAAGAGAACCGTGCAATGTGAATAGCTGAGACTGCCCAATCCGAATTTTCTAGTTTTGCTCCCCGTTTCGAAACGTAGAATAAAAAGTGTAACATGGCCAAGTCTAGGGCCTCTCGCTTTTTCCAGATAGACTGGCATCGCGCGGTCTAGCCGTTAGTCCGCATTCTTAAGAGTGATCTCTGAGCACAAAGCTAGGAGTAAGTCCCGAGCACCGCAGTGTGTGACCCGCCATACCTCCCCCAAAGCACTGAGCACTATAGCACTGTCATCCCGTTGTTCATCAATTTGCTCCAGTGGGCAACAGTAACGTCTCCACTGTGAGACTTGTTTTTGGAATATCAACTAAGCCACGGGGAGCTTGCCCAGGCTCTGCCCTGTGGGCGGGATACTCTCCTAGCGGACTCTCCAAGAGGGACGGAGGAATCGAATGGGGTTGGCTGCGTGCAAGGCAAATGCCCTACCCGCTGTGCTATGGCTCCAGTCCAAAGAGCAAAACAAAAACAAAAAAATGTTTTAAGAAGAAGCTTCTTTTCGGCGCACAGGCCACGAACGTTCACATCATGGAATTCAACTCTGCAAAGCTACTTATCTAATGTGCAACTATGCCAAGCTTGACACTTGTATGGGGCAGCCCTGGCCTACAGGACTAATACCCCTTCTCCCTCAACAAACCAGGGTCGGGGGCTCGCCCTGGAACACCTTTACAACTTTCCGCCTCCTGGCACCGCGGAGGATTCCCGCTGTCGCCAAATCCGGAGAGTCCTGGCCACGGGCTGGACGCGACAGGCACGGCGGTGCCACAGGGCGGGCCGGGCGTGGGAGTTAGGACTCTCGGCCGGGCGGCACCGGGAACAGCCCTGGCCAGCGCCCCGCCCGGCCGAGCAGCGCAGCCGCGAGTCCGCCCGCGGACCCGGCGCCACCTCCTGGCGCGCGCCCCCAGCCCGCGCCCGCGCCCGCCCGCGCGCCCGCGCGCCCGCGCCCCCGCGCGCCCCGGCCCGCCCCGGCTCGCCGCGCCCCCGCCCTCTCGGGCGCGCCGTAGCCGTGACGTGCGCGCGCCTGGGGCTGGGAACTTGGGGCGCCGGCCGGCAGGCGGAGACGGACCCGGGATCAGCCGAAGCAGGAAGCGAGCGAGCAGCCCCGGGAGCCGCCACCGCCCCGTCCCGGTGCTGCGAAGTTGGCGTCGTCGCCTTCGTCCCTCGCCACCGCTCACCCCGCCCTCCTGCGTCCCGGGCGACCGCGGGGGAGCCAGGTCGCCGCGCACCTGCCTTCGTGTCCACCCCAGTGAGTGTCCGGAGCCCCTTCCCCCACCATCGGCGCGCGTCGGGGGGCGGGGGGGGGGCGCCGGGGCCGCGATCTCTGCACCCCGGGCCGCGTCTCCACCTCCCAGGACTCGACGGTCGAGCAGGTGATGGGTGGGCCCAAGGTGTCGGGCTCGAGTCCTGCGCACCCCACTCGGCGCTCTCCTTCCGTGGACTGGTCAGCGCCCTCAGACCTCTGCGTGCCCCTTGTGGGGCCCAGGTAGAGTCGGAGCACACGGCTCCCCGCCGCGGACACTCGGCGATGCTGGACTGTGCTCGCTCGTAAACAAGTTCATAGTCAGCGCTGGACGCGGGCAGTTTGTTCTGGGGTCTGAAGGTCCGCTGCTGGCGCGGGGAGCTGAGGCCTGATAGCCGATCCAGGCTCTTTCCAAAGCTCTATTTTATTCATTTATTTTGTTTGTTTGTTTAGCTGATCTGGTACTTTGAGCTTGTTATCTTATATATTCTATTGAAAAGGAAGATTATATTAGATGATGTCCCTCCACCGCTCTTTGAACACTTAAAATGCTCAAAAGTTAAGGGATTTCCATTGCATTCCTGGAAGTTACCTTTTGAAATAGTTCCTTAAAGTTAAATGCACTTAAAACGGTGCACTTTTATGCAGCATAAAATGTATTGGGGAACGTTTCCATTGAACCTATGCACAAGAAGCAAGGGACTGGGAAGTCTGACCCTATTAAAAGTACACTCGAGATAAAAGTTCATTTGCTAATCTGCTGGGAGGGGATGATGGATGTTAAGAAAACCTGTTTATTTTAAAATAGAGTCATGAGTTGAGAGTTTCAAAAATAAGATTAGCCCAACTTTTCAGGCCATAAAATGTGAATCTTGAACTTGGGTTGGTAGTGGTCATGGTACAAAGGTTGACAGCAAAATGGAGTTTCTGTACAAATTAACTCAACTTCATAGATGTCTTGGGTTGTGGTTAGCCAATTGGAAATTGTTTAGGGAAAAAAATTACCTTGGTGTCTTTCACCATTAATTTCAGCAATACCACAATCTGGACTGTAGCCAGAGCGTGAAACAATGCAACTGTTCACTATAAACTCATTGACTTTTAAATATCCAGCTCATTTTGTGTATTTTTGGTCGTGCGGGATTCAGGACATCCCTGTATGTTCTCCCAGCTCTAAATTTACAGTTTTGTTTTCAAATATAATTGAAAATGGCTGTAACAGAAGTGGTAAGCAACAATAAGAAAAGATCCCCATGATATAAAACTATAAATAATATGCATATTCATTAGAGGCTAGAATTGTAAGAATAATGACACATGGCAATATGTAATGTAAGTTAAGCTGTTAGAATGGATCATACATAATAACCTATGGGGCTTATCTGAAATGGATTTCCCCTTCTGTTTATGTTTATGTGATCAAGTTTTAAAATAACAGTGGCCAGGAAATCTGAGAGAGGCTGAAGGCTCTTTTCTCATCCTGTTGTGACTTTGCCTGGAGACTGTGTGTATCATGTAGCCCATTGTTTAGATAACTGGGCTGTCTGTGGGTTCTAAAATCCAGCTTTTTACAGAAAGGTTTCAAATTTTTGGCCATGTGAGGTTTGAATAAGTATCCCAAATATAAAAAAAGTAATCAATTCTCACTGTTATAATTAGAGCTCCATTTTTCTACTTAAAGTGTCAGTTTTGAAAAGATACCTTGCTCATTCCTATTTGACTTTTTTTCTAATATTATTTTAAGTAAAAGATTGAAAAATGTATTACAACTTTAATAAACTTCAGCAGATTAACTATTGCGACCCTGATAATGAGTCACTACTAATAATTTGTGTACTTGTCCTGGCTTTGTCTGCAGCACCACATAAATAAATAAATAGGTACATTTGTGAACTGGCCTTTTGGTAGTGTCAGACGGTTAATCATTTGTTATGCATTTTCCAAATCCAGAACACTGATGGAAGGACTTGCTCTGCAAAATAGTTTCCAAGGTTGGTGGTTTTATCTTCTATGCATGAGGAAATTGAGGCTCACATCAAGTTAACACCAGTGGGTGCAGTGTAGCACCCACCTAAGAGAGTCTCTTTCACACCCAAGTCTTTGTTTTTGGATGACACCCAGTGGTGCTCCTAAGAGACCATTTGTGGTGCTGATGCAAACAGGGGATTAAACTAGAATTAGCACCTGCAAGGCAAGCACCATAACACCTATAGTATCTCTCCAGCCCCAGGGTTTAGGAGGGTGAAACTTCTCTCCTTTCCACACCAGACCAGGGTGCCTTGATCTCGGTTTATTTAGTAACAGTTTTAATCAGCCTGCAGAACGATGTGTTCAAGAATGCCATTTGAGGTTTGAAGAATGCACACATCAGTGGCGATAAGTAATATCATGGCTGTGGTTTTGGATCTGCTTTTGAATTCTGTTTGTTTCTTTATTCTTAAATGGACAGCCTTGAATGCTGACATGATGCCGCCCTATGTTTTCTGGTGTCAGTTCCACAATATTACATGTGCTGTACACTTTTAATTTTTCTGAGCTTATAAGAGGGAGAATTAAACTGTAACGTGACACTGGCTTTCATTGGAGTTAAGATAAATAGTATAATGTTTCTGATTAGGAATTGTAAAATTTCCCTCAAAGAGATAGATTGTGAACTTTAAATAAGAGAGCAATCTTTTAAATATTACATAATTGGTAATTCTAGGAGGGAAAAACTTTCATTATTAAATTTTCTTCATTACAATTAGGACTGTGTGTGAGTGTGTGTTTATTTCATGTGTGTTTGTTTTGTATGTGTTTATTCCAGGAAATGTCCCTCGGGCTGAAATAGCCATAGAGGACAAAAATGAGCACACAGTTAATCTTTTGTAATGAACTAGGAGTACGCTGGGGAGTTAAATGTTGTTGAGAACAGAGCAGAGAAATCATAGGAAGACTGAATTGAGTCTTTCATTTCTTGATCCAAGCTATTAAGAATTTTACAATTCAAGGATACCCATATTCAACTGTAAATACAAAACCACCATCCAAGGGCTCAATATAAATTTTTAATGGGTGATCTGTAACATATCTGCTTGTATGTGTGTGTCAAGACCTTACTAAAGTTAAATAAGATTAAATTCTGGTTTTGAAGGTCAAAGAGATAGTCCGTGGCCAGAGTGCTGACTAACAGGAGACCCCAGAAGTGCATGTGGTGTCATGAGCACAGAGCCAGGTGTGCACCTCCCTCTAAATTCTATCACTGAGGCATTATATAATGTTCAGAGGAAATAGGGTTTTGCACCAAAGATTGTCGTGCTTTTGTTTTTTACAACATTTTCTCAACTGTTAATAATCTCTATTAAGTTCTAGAATATCTGTTAATGGCTTTCAGAAACAAAATTTTCTTATTGAGTAGTTTGAGAATAGTTGAGAAATGACTGTAGTTTGCCGGAAGTTCACCCTGTTTGTGCTGAGGCATGGAAAGTAAAATTAGAATCAATATGGCATCCTTAGAAATCTTTCTGGTGTCCAAGAGAAGGGGAATCCTATTTGTGTAGAAAGCGTGTCTCCAGTGAAACTAGCATACTGGAACACATTCCTTTTGCAGTACTCACGGCCACATTGAATAGATTGCACAAAGAAAGGTGGTGTTCTGCCAAAACCACAAGCATCTTTATTTATGTCACCTATTTGTTATTATTCTTGGGAGTAACCTGCTGCTTCGCCTTTACAAGGTAAGGTATCACCTATAGCAGAATTAAAATTTTTCTATCATCATCTTTTCCAGCAAATATTTACTGAAGGCCTTTTGTGTTTGAAATACAGCTATCAACAGGATCTTACCTGTCCTGATCTTTGAATTTAGAAAATTGAAATAGTGGTGGAGAGGTAAAAAGAAATATGGTTTAAAAATCATATGATGTGTCAGAAGTTTGTCATAACTTCTCCAAAATATGGTGCGGCTATTATCCAAATTATTAAACATATAGTCTAAGAAGGAAACTATTTATTTTTGCTCAATCATTGCTCATGACCTAGAGCCACTCCCAGGAATACTGGTCCAACTGGGCCTGATGGTTGAATGCTAGGGCTCAAGGATGTGGCTCAAGATAGAGCATTGTGCATTGCTGTGTGAAGGTCTGAGTTTGATCTCTGTCATTACAGAAAACCCAAAACAAAAAGTTAACACTTGACATTTGTATGTTACTTTCTTGTTTGGGAAATCCTAGGTTCTCTACATTTGATTCTTAGAACACCTTGTTGAAGTAGATGTCATACATATATTCCTCAAACAGTTGAGAAGATGGAGACTAAAAATAAGTACCTTACTCAAGATCATGTACTCGGTTGCTTAGAAGCATTGCTGAAAATTGAACAAAGACTTCTACATTTCCATAATTGTGTTCCACAGCTCCATAATTCTTGATTATTTATTTTAGTCTCTTAGCCTTGATCTATTTCACTTTATGGCTTGAAGTTCAGTGGTTTAGGAAAGTGAAAAATCAAGGTCACTAAGATGATGATAGTTATCATACTTTTTTTAGTTGAAGGTGAAAGACAATCATGATGCATTATTATGGGACCAATTTAACTTTTCTTAGGGTATTGACAATATCCAAGTATCTTCAGAGCCTGATGCTCCGGGATGGCTCCTAGTGATAGTTTGGTAAATGGGGTGACGACAGTGTAGTGCTGGGGATTGAACCTGGTCCCCTGCATACAGATCTTGTGCTCCACTTGTTTTATCAACCTAGCTACTTATAACATTTTTATGAGTGAATGAAACTGAGTTCAGTCATCAGCTATTCTTTTTTTTTTCAATTTTTTAAAAATTTAATTCAATTTTAGGCACGATAGTTTACAAAGCTGTTATTAGTAGGGTTTCTGCATGGAACATTCCAGTACCACACTCCCCACCAAAGTCCACTTTCATGTCCACCACTGTCCCCATTTTCCTCCCTCCTTCCCTGTGGTAAACTTCCTACTGAAGATCAGTTCTCAGTTTCAGTTGCCTTTGAGCATTTGTTATTCTCCAACTGCAATTCTTTATATCCAGCATATGAGAGATTATTCTTTTTTCTAACCCTATCCTTCAGACTGGCAGAGTGATAGCACAGCGTGTAAGGTGTTTGCCTTGCGTGCGGTCAACCCGGGTTGGATTCCTCTGTCCCTCCCAGAGAGCCTGGCAAGATACTGAGAGTATCCTGCCCATATGGCAAAACCTGGCAAGCTTCCCATGGTGTATTTGATATGCCAGTGACAAGTGTCACAATGGAGACGTTACTGGTGCCCGCTCGAGCAAATCGATGAACAACAGGATGACAGTGCGACAGTGCAGTGCTACATCCTCTGACTAACTTCACACAGTGTGATGCTCTCCTGCACCATCCATGTACAGCAAATTTAATGTTTTCTTTTGGGGGGCAGGGATGGGTTTGGGCCATACCCAGTGATACTCAGGGTTTTCTCCTGGCTCTGTGCTTAGGGATTACTCCTGGCTAGCTTGGGGAACCATGTTGGATGCCAGAGATCAAACCGGGGCCTGCAGTTTGCTAGGCAAATGCCCTACCAGCTGCTGTACTGTCACTCTGGCCCCTCTTCCCCCCCCTCCTTAGAGCTGAGTCATATTCCATTGTATATATGTACCATAATTTCTTTACCCAGCTATCTGTTTTTGGGCCTCTGGTTTGCTTCCAAATTTTGCCTGTTGTGAATAGTGTTGCAATGCACACAAAAGTGTAAATGTCTTTTCTGAATATAGAGTCTTAGGGTCCTTGGGGCAGATACCAGAAGTGGATTTGCTTGTGTCATACGGAAACTAAATTCTTAGGTTTTTTTTTTTTTGAGAAATGTCTATATTGTTTTCCAAGCACACTGAACCAGTTGATATCCCCACCAGCAGTGAATAAGGGTCCACTTTTTCCTTATATCCACACCAACACTGGTAGTTTTTGATCTTTTTGATGTGTTTCATTCTCACTGATATGAAATAGTATCACATTGTTGTTTTGATTTGCACTTCCCTAATGATAAGTGATGCCAGCATTTTTTATAAGCTCTATGACCATCTATGTTCCTGCTTTGAGCAGGTTTCTGTTCACCTCTTCTGTTTTTATGGGTATATATTTTTTTCTTATGGAGTTCTACTAGTGTTTTATATTTTTGGGATATCAACCCTTTATCCAATGAAGGGTGGGCAAATGTCTTCTCCTAGTCCATGGGAAGAAGCAGTGTTTCTAGTTAGACCTGAAGGAAAAGTTAATAGTTAAGAAAGGTGGAGCATGGGGGCTGGAGCAATAGCACAGTGGGGAGGGAGTTTGCCTTGCATGCGGCTGATCTGGGTTCGATTCCCAGCATCCCATATAGTCCCCCAAGCACCAACAGGCGTAATTCCTGAGTGTAGAGCCAGGAGTAACCCCTGTGCGTTGCCAGATGTGACCCCAAAATCCAAAAGCAAAAAAAAAAAAAGGAAAGAAAGGTGGAGCATGGAGGTAGTACAGAGGTTACAGTGCGCTAGCCTCCTGTTTGAGTCTCCAGCACCACATGGCTTCCTGAGAATCTCTAGGGGTCTGGAGGACTCAGCAGCTCTGGGTTGATCTCAGTGGAGGTCACAGGGTAACACAAGGTCCAGACCACGCTGCGTCCTCGGGCCCCGGCAGTAAACCACAGCATTGTCCAAGTATAGTGAGTGTCCCCTGGCCTCTCAGAATACTGCTTGTAAGGGTCCCTGCCTTAGAGGAGAAGAGTCTTCCAGGGGAATTTTGAAAGTAGCTTTTGCGCTTGGCTCATTGATATTGATCTGGTTACTAAATCTGCCCTGGTGACTCACTTGTGAGTTATGGTATATTTGTGGCGGCGGCATTATGTCTTCATTCGTTTTGAGTGTCTACAGTGGCCCAGACACTGTTCTAATTGCCAGCAACATCGTGATAATTTAAGACCAAGTCCCTGTACAGAGTGACATATCATTGTTGTTTTGAATTAAGGTAATTATAGACTCTTCATACTATGTAATCAGCAGACTGACCCTGAACTTGGGTTAAGCAAAATGGTGCTATTTAAGGATCACTGAAAAACTCATTGGCTCTCAAAGAATCCCCATCTGGCCTTCGGCCCACCGAGTTACAGCACTCTCCCAGTAGCCTGCTCCTGATAAATGAGTCCTTTCTGTCTTTTATCTCCAGAAAAAAATATTATGAGCTACGGGATGCATGTTGGCTTTTATAAGAGGTGGTTGGCCAATAAAATTTTAATAGCCACTGTTGTTTATTATACTCATGGCATGTGTCAGGAACTGTAGCAAGTAAGTACTTGATGTCCATTACATAACTTAGCCACCATGTCACACTAGGGCACTTAGCATGAGGACTCTTACTTTACTAAACATTAGGAAACTGAGACACAGAGATGCTAAATTTACACACCCTCCTGGCCAGTATTTGGTGGCACTGGAACTTGGGCTCCTTGTTGTACTTCGAATGTGCCCCCTTGGAAGGAGCGCGCATAAGCCTCCACCAGTCTTGTGCCCGTCTCCTGACTGGGCATGTGGATGAAGGCCTGGGAGAGGCAGGATGGGTGGGGAGAGTCAGTTGGGCTTTGTGGGTGCGTAGTGGTGCTTGGGTGGGGAGGAAAGGGAGGGAGGGTATTGCTTATGTGATTGCTTGTGACCACCCTGCATTGATTCCTCCTGGGTAAAGAGTATTGTCATACCTATGAAGTGATCCTGTTTTGACCAGTTCTTACCTTGGTCAGATCACGGAGTTTCTCTGCACATCTCGTTTTTGATGGAGGAAACAGTTTCTCTACCTGGTGTGATTCTTCTGAGGACCGAGTTGTATAATATACGTGAAGTACACTTCACAATGCCTTGCACATAATTCATATTATTTTTACTATGTTAAAAAAATTCTTTTTTGGCCGTATTTCATATAGGAGATGAATCCATATGGAGCAGCGTATGTAGAAATTTGATTGGACTCTGGGAAGGTGGACATTTTGAAAGTAGTTTTGATACTTAGGTGTGCATCAGAATTACCCGGGCAGCTAGTGAAAATTCATGTCAGGACAATGTGGGTGAGACCCAGGCATTCACATTTTATTTTATTTTTATTTTTTTCAATTTTTAGCAGTGAATCACCGTGAGGTACAGTTACAAACTTAAAAACTTTCATGTTCGAATTTGGTTTACATCTCTCCACCAGTGCCCATTCTCCTCCACCAATGTTCCCAGTATTCCTCCCACCACCACCACCCCAACTCCCACTACCCACCCTGCCTCTGCAGCAGGGCATTCCCTTTTGTTCTCTCTCCTGTTGGGTGTTGTAGTTTGCAATAGAGGTATTGAGTGGCCATCATGTTTGGTCTATAGTCTACTTTTGGTACGCAGCTTTCAACCCGAGTGGGTCCTCCCAACATTCTCTACTTGGTGTTCCCTTTTCCATCTCTGCTGCCTTTTCCCCCAGCATGTGAGGCCAGTTTCCAAGCTGTGGGGCAGACCTCCTGGTTCTTATCTCTACTATTTTTGGGTGTTAGTCTCCCATTCTGCTACTTTATATTCCACCTATGAGTGTGATCTTTCTATGTCTGTCTGTTTCTTTCTGACTCATTTCACTCAACATGATACTTTCCATGTTGATCCACTTATATGCAAATTTCATGACTTCATCTTTTCTAACTGCTGCATAAGTATTCAATTGTGTAGATGTACCAAAGTTTCTTTAACCAGTCATCTGTTTTTGGGCACTCCAGTTTTTTTCCAGATTTTGGATATTGTAAACAGTGCTGCAATGAACATACAAAGGCAGATGTCATTTCTACTATACCTTTTTGCCTTTCTGGGATATATTCCCAGGAGTGGTATTGCTGGGTCAAATGGGAGCTCAATTTCTAATTTTTTGAGAATCGTCCATATTGTTTTCCAAAAGGGCTGAACCAGTCGGCATTTCTACCAGCAGTGAAGGAGAGTCCCTTACTCTCCACATCTGCGCCAACACCAGTTGCTTTTGTTTTTTGGATGTGGGCTAGTCTCTGTGGTGTGAGATGATATCTCATGGTTGTTTTGATCTGCATCTCCCTGATGATTAGTGATGTAGAACATTTTTTTCATGACAGGCATTCCCATTTTAATAGGCTTCTTGGTTAATTTACTTGTGTGCCAAAATTTGGCAATGACTGGAACTTTAAATTGTCCCTTCATCCTCTTCAACAACAGCAAACAGCAACAACAAATTGCTTGGAATTACCTGGCAGTGTGTGGTAGAAGGAAGTGAAATATCAGTTACCAGAATCCTTTCGTTGATTTTGTTTTTCTTTTAAGCTTATTTGAGGCATTGATCTACAGAGGACAGTTCGGTTTTAAATATCACACCTGAACTCAATTGCAGTGAGTGTTTCAGCTTTGTTTGGAAGTGAGGTGTTACCTGTCACTTTAAAGCAATTATACACTAGTAATAACCCTTGCATACCTCCAAAGATCTTTAGATGGTTCGTTAGAATTGCTCTGGAGTAGCTTAGCTTGGGATCGTTCACTGCATCAGGCAGGGTCCCAGCAGGAAAGTCAAGCGCCTACAGAGGTTAGGGAACAAACAAGGGGGCAGCGGATCACCCAGGGAGGAGCAATGGCAAGAAGTCTGAATTCGCCTGAGATTCTGGAAGGAGACCCACGGGAGCTGAGGCTTGCAGGCAGGCAGGAAGGGAGGGGAAAGCTCCCCAACCTCTTCTCCCTCTGGCTTTGGGGAGCCTGGGTGATGATCTGTGCTCGCTCGTCCTCCCAAGGCAGGCGGGAGCAGACACTTGTGGTTGTGGTGGCTCAAGTGGAGAGTAACTAGGGCGTTGATTAGAACCTTGGGGAATGCGTAGCATTTCTTTGATGCATTTAAAATAACTTTTAGCATAGCGATACAGCCACCGAATGCCTGGAACTACTTGTTTTTAGCCATGCTTTAAGGAAATAGTTTATTTGCTGTTGCTGCCATCAGTTATTTCAGTAACCTGTAACAATCTGTATCATTGAGTGAGGAACATAATCTAAGTCTGTTCGCGTAAAGTGCTTTGATTAACATTCTGTTGAGCTTTAATGAGGTTTCCTGAGGATATCTTTATTAGGTAGCCTTGATTTGTTAGAATAAATATTTTTCAGTAAAATTCTTTAATGACTTAAGTTTTAAAACTTTTGTCATGGGAAGTCCTTTGCTTTCTGAAATTTATTACCCCCATTCCTTGGAACCTCTTAATAGCAAAACACCACAGCAGACAATGTTGTCTAACAGTAGAAACTAGGCTTTTGTGAAATAATTGTTATTCCTCTCCAGGTGTTTTGAAAGACAGCTTAAACTTCTGTATTATAGCAGTTTTCTGTTGCTCAGCTATATTGTGCTATTGCCAATTTTTACTTAATTAAACCAATGCTTTTCATTTTGGATATATTTCTCAGGATTACTGAAGAAGCGGATTTTCCCCCATTGAAGTGATGATAGAGCTCCCTTGAATGTGAGCAGCAGTTCTCCAAAGACAGTTAGGTTACCGCTTATACTTCTCTAAAGGGTTTCAGGGAAAAGAAGTAGATTTTACTCAGATTAAGTTGCAGCTGGATTTTGTTTACAACTTACAAAAATGGTAGAACTAGATTTCCTAGATCAGCTACAGACACTTGTATGTGAGACTTTATCACTTGTGGATGTCTTTCAATATAAGCATTATAATTGGGTGATATATAAGGTTTTAGGATTTTTTTTTAGCTTGTTTTTAGAAGACTATAAAGAAAAAGAAATGGGGTTGGAGTAAATAAAATATCACCGGTACAAGGAAATGACACATTTTGATTTTTCTTCTGTTAACTTTATTCTTTGAAAAAAGAGATTTCTAGCTCTTGTGGAATATTGTAAAGGCATATTGTTTGTGTTGATATGACACTCAGAGAATTATATCCCACAGGAGACAATTGAGCTGTTGGCTTTTCCAAGTTAAGCTCTTCCAATTTCCTTGATTTGAGGATTGAGTTATTCTCGAGAGAATTTTTCCCTTGTTTCTTGTTTTTTTGTTTTCTAAAATTAGATGGACCAGCTGTGTTTTGGTTTGTGGGCATGATGTTCCATTTGTTATCCTTTTGGTATTTTAAGGGAAAACAAAGTATGCATGTAAATCTTATTTTGAAGAGGAATGTATTTTTCTTCTTTTACTATTCATCATTGTGAAGTTGAAGATGTGGAGATCCAGAGGATTTATGGCTATTATTTTTGTGCTTGAGGTTTCAAACCAAACTATCTTCTGAAATGAGAGAAAAGGGATGAGTGGAAGGTGTATAAAGCAAGACTCTATTGACTCATTGGCTACTTTGGGGATTTATATTGAGCTAAGAAAAACTTTCTGTCATGTTTAGTGGAGATAAAAGATGACAGCGTGGAGTAAGTTTATAATGATCAGGTTTCAGTACGAATATTGAAGTCTAATTTGGTGATATTAGTTATAAAAATGGAGATAGTCTGACATGTTATATTCAGTAGTGTTAGTGTCTCTTAAAATGAACTAGTTAGTAAAGGTGTGCTTCTGAAACTGGGTTAGAATTTCTTGGACTTTGGGTCTTTAGGATCCTATGTTTGATAGAGATTAATATATTTAGGACCTACAGGTCGCCAAGTGGATCAGCTTGCTTGAATAGGTTAGTATATAATGATGAACTGAGTGGTTTGAAGTGACCTTAGAACAGTAGTTTGAGTAGTTCTAGAGAGTCATTAATAAGCTCACACTAAAAGTTTTGTAGTCCTTTGCACAGGTAATGCTCATGTTGAACCTATCACATGGCTGTTATTTTTCATTTGGGTGGTCACACCCTGCAGTGCTCTGGGCTTACTCGGAATGAGCTCTGTGCTCAGGGGGATGGGAATCACAGGCAGTGCTGGGTTGGCTGCATGCACAGCAAGCACCTTCCCCACTATGCACCCTCTGGGGCAGCTGAAGTGGTTTTTCTTAGCCTGTTTTGCAGATCAGGGAGCCAAGGTCTATGTCATTTACTAAGGTGATAGAACTATGGAGGAACGGAGCTCTGAGACATCTTCAGACTTGGAAGTCCAAGTTACCTTTTGTGTGACTGTAATACTCCAGGAGTAATTTGAAGACCTTGCAGGAGTAATCGGTTGTGTTTCTGTAGGTAAAAAGGGAATGACAGAATAATGACATGCATACATTTGTTGCCTTCCCCTGAGTCTTAAGGAGATAGCTGCTTTCCGAAAGCCTCTTCTGGCCTTCCTGAGAGACCTCTGCTCCATGCAGTGGTCCAGTGTCTTTGCCAGTGATGAGTAGAGACCTTGTGGATATGGAAAGTACAAGCCATTCCTTATGATTCGGGAGCAGCGGAAGCACATCCTATGGTGCTCAGGGCTAACTCCTGTCTCTCTGTTCAGGGGTTCATCCTAGTGGGCTTGGGCACCATATGTGGGTTGAGACCTGTCAGCTGCATGCAAGGCAAATGTCCTACCCACTGTGCTATTGCTCTAACCCTCATGCTTTTTAACTCTCTTTCCGGTGACCCATTTTATATTTCTTTAACTTTCTTTCCAGTGACCCTTTTATGTGTTTTTTGTTTTTATTTGGGGGGTGTTGTTGTGCATTCCTTCCAGTGCTCCATGGTGCTCAGTTCATTAGTGAGCTCATTAGTGTTCCCAGGGGTACACATGGCATTGCTGAAGGGGTCATGCAGTGGCCAAGATGGAACACAAGGCTCTGCACATGCTTGGCCCATGCTCTTCCACCAGAGCCACATCCCGGCCCTAGTAATTCCCCATTTTGAAACAAGGAGTTCTGTTGGGGAAAAATAGGCTAACGATTTGAATAGACACTTGTCCAAAGAAGACAGATGGCCGGCAGACACATGTAAAATTCTCAACTTCATTAAATATGAAAGAAATGCAAATCAGGGTCTCTGTGAGCTGAGCTGTCACCTCACACCTTGAAGAATGGTCTAGCTCAGCGAGATTGGAAACACATGTTGGCTGTGGTGTGGAGAAAGAGGAGCTCTCACCTGCTGTCGGGGGGAGTGTAAATTGGTAGAGCCCTAACGGGAAACAGTATGAAGACTCTTGAAAAAAAGGAAAACGGAGATATTATATAAGATAATGATATTGGATACTTACTTGAAGGATATGAAAGCATTAACTTGAAAAGATAGGGAGCTGGAGCGATAACACAGCGGGTAGGGTGTTTGCCTTGCACGCAGCCGACCTGGGTTCGATTCCCAGCATCCCATATGGTCCCCTGAGCACTGCCAGGAGTAACCCCTGTATGTTGCTGGGTGTGACCCAAAAAGCAAGGAAAAAAAAAAAGAAAGAAAAGATATTTGTGTTCATAGTGGTATTATTCTCAATAGCCAGGACATTGAAAAGGCTAAATGCCCACCAGCAGAAGATGTGATAAAGAAATTCTGGTTATAGTACTCGAATATTAAGCAGATGAAATGTGGCCTTTTCCAGCAATATGGGTGGAACTTGGGGTGACTGTGCTAAGTGAAATGTCAGAAAGTGAATGACAATTACAGCTTTCTCTCAGGTAGAATACAAACACCACTACCACCAGCCAAAACAACTAATAATCACAACCGAAATCACAGCTTAGACTGAAAAATAATAGTGGTTACCAGAGGAAGAACTTAGAGGGAGTGGAAGGTAAGGGCAGACAGAGGTGGTCAGTCTGGTTATAGGAATGACTTGAAGGCACTTGAAAGGTGGGTGTGGTGGGACTTTTGCATAGAGGTCTGTGGAGCTATACTCCCTCAATACATAATATTAGACACCAGTGATAAATCTATAACGTTTCAGTTGTAAAAACAATTACTCATTATAATCACATAGTTTATGAATTGTCTTTAAACAGATGGATTCCTCCAAAATTTTATGTAAATTGCAGTAAGAATTGAACTGTATACTTTTTTTGTTTGTTTGCTTTTAGACCCCACTTAGAGATGCTTAAGGACAGTGCTCAGGGTACCACATGCAATGCCAGGGTTTGAACACAGGTAGGCCGAATGCAAGGCAAATGCCCTACTTACCGTAGTCAACTCAAGTAGTAGTAGTTTGCTTAAGTCCCTTCTTCTGTAATTTTTTGCTATCTAATCTAAAGTGCTTCCATTTGTAAGGGGAAGAATCATTTTGTAAAGCAAACAGCAAGTTTTTTTTTTATTTTTCTAATCTGTATGAATCATTTTATATGTTGTCTTTGTATAAACGTGTTGAGTGAAATACACACTTCATATAAATGTACCTAAATTTTTTGGCCACATGTTGTTATTTTTAATATAAAATAATAGACAGGATGCTAGTTTTTATTGTTAAATGAGCTTATTTATTTGTTTTTAAAATGAGTTTTTAAAACTTTTCACTGGCATGTACTTTAGTAGTGTATAAAATAAGAATAATACTGTTTTTAAAGAGTGGGATGTAAGTTCAATATGTAGAAAAATGGTTAAACTCTTTGTGCCATAAGTTTTTTTTAGGTAAAATTCTAGTTTTCTGTTGTTGAAATGATAAGACCAGTGGTTTGCTTAACTAAGACACCTTTGCTGAAAATAACATTTTTTTTTTTTCTTTTTGGGTCACACCTGGTGATGCACAGGGGTTACTCCTGGCTCTGCACTCAGGAATTACCCCTGGCCATGCTCAGGGGACCATATGGGATGCTGGGATTTGAACCCGGGTCGGCCGCGTGCAAGGCAAACGCCCTACCCGCTGTGCTATCTCTCCAGCCCGAAAATAACATTTTTGATATTTTTATTAAATAATTTTCATGTGTTATTTATTGCTACAAGTATTATAGTTGTATATATGTGTTATTTAATAAATAGTAGTTAAAAGCAAGCAAACTCTAGTCTGTATTCTGTTTTGATGCAGTCCTGAGTAAAAGACCATGCTAATAAGACCATGAGCTCAGATGCATTGTAATCTGTTTTTTTTTCCCCAAACACTCAATAGAGACTGCTCTGTAACTCTCTAATTAATAGATTCAGTGGCCTACTTAAGATCTTTATTCTTTTCTAGCCTCATTAGCTATAGACTAACAAATTCTCTTTGAATTATTTTTTTTCTTCGTTCCTGTAGTGCTTCACTTTCAGAAATGTTTCCCTATTTTGTTTTTGATTCTTATATTTTATTTGGCCCATCCTTTTATGCCTATGTCTCATGAAATCCTAAAAAAGGACATCTTGTTCACTTGGGGCACAGTTCCATTGAGTTATTGTCCATATTTAAAACCAATGTAATGTCAAAAATTATATTTTGATTGCTTAAAAAATACATGTGGTGGTGGGACTAGAGCGATAGTACAGCGGGTAGGGCGTTTGCATTGCACGCAGCCAACCCGGGTTCGATTCCCAGCATCCCATATGGTCCCCTGAGCACCGCCAGGAGTAATTCTTGAGTGCAGAGGCAGGGGTAACCCCTGAGCATCATCGGATGTGACCTAAAAAGAATATATATATATATATATATATGTATATGTATATATATATATGTGTGTGTGTGTGTGTGTGTGTGTGTGTGTGGTGGTGGGGGGGGGGGTTAAGCCAGGCCTCACACATGTAAGCAAGCACTCTTTTATGGAACTGTACCCCAGCCCAAGTCTTGAAATATTTAAACGTCAACAGCATAGCCTGCTATGCTCACCGTGTTAAAAAATTTTAAAAGGTAAAGTGTTAGAGGTAAAAGTTTTCCCAGTTCCTATTTTTCACTTGAATTTGATCACTGCTAGCAAACACTCTCAGGCACTTTCCTTGAAGTAAAACATTTTACTCAAACAAAAGACAACTCCACCCCCAGAAGAATGTTACCAAATTTTGAATATCATTTCTTGATAGTCCTTCTTCACTGGAAAAATGATACTGCATGAAAAGAGAAGAACAAGGTTTTTGAAGACCATAACTAGTATTTTCCTTGTGGTAGTCATCATACTTTGATTACTTTATGTTTGATTCCTCACTTTAATATAAAATACTAAAAAGATGGATATTTGAGGACCTCAAGATATAATAAAAATTATTACATTTTACTGCTTTACCAAATTTTAAGTAATGTAGGATTCTTGACTCTGAGGCCTTGATAACTAGGTAGTATTTTACCCATTATTGTTTCTGCATCATTAGGGGAAAAGTAGTCACATTGAGAAAATTCTGCTAGAAAAATCGTGTTGACCAGGTTGATTCTGAGACAGCTTGAGGAACCGGACTGGGAGAGGTGGTCTCAGTTATTGAACTGTGAATGTGTTTGGTTGTCCTGTACACTCACTATGTAGGAGCCTAGAGTGTTAGAATTAGACTTTATCCCAGAGTTAGTTTCATTCCAGTTCCTTAGTGAGAAGTTGTGAAACAGGTTTAGAGAGGATAAGAGACTGTTGAAGGTCGTACAGCTTAAAGATTACTGGCAGAGTTAACAGGTAATTTATGTGGCTCTTAATGTAGAGTTTTTCTTCTGTCCGTATTGTGTTAGGAAATGTAGAAACCCTTTCAGACACATTTCGCATAAAGCTCTGACTAGAAAATAAGCATTCCTGTGTATGCTATAAGGACATAGTCAAGTTCAGTACAGTCAAGTTAAATCCTCTAGAGGTTTATTTTAAACTGTGTTCCAGCACACGAGGATCAGCTTCCATTTATTTTTTCACCTATTAAAAAGCCCACTTTAATTAGATGGAAATTTAAATGAGAAATTGAGGTTATTTAGCATTTGCTATAATCACTGCTAAGAAAACCTCAAAACAGACCTGAGTAAAATCAATATAACTGAGTAAAATCAATATGACATCAAACTTTAAGAGAATAGCATATGAATATAGATAAAAGTGAAAATGATCACCTTTTTGGAGAGTATTTCTTATCAAAATTATTTTAGTTGGGAAGCATTTTTCAAAGGGATGAGGATAGCATGTGAGCTATTAGGGTCCAGTCACCCAGATTTAGCAGTTAACAACTCATGGCTAATATTACTTTATGTGTTTCTGTAGCCCTCCCCCTCCCCTTACCCCCCCCCGTTTTTTTTTTTTTTTTTTTTTTTTTTTTTTTTTTTTTGCGTTTTGGGTCACACCCGGCAATGCACAAGGCTTACTCCTGGCTCTGCACTCAGGAATTTCCCCTGGCGGTGCTCAGGGGACCATGTGGGATGCTGGGAATCGAACTCGGGTCGGTCGCTTGCAAGGCAAATGCCCTATCTGCTGTGCTATTGCTTGAGCCCCATCCCCCTGTATTTTTTTAAGCTTTAATTGACATTAGATTCAAGTGTACAACGTAAATGATCACAAAACATCTAAGACTAGTTCATCACTTGTCGCTTGTCATCCTGTTGATCTTCGATTTGCTTGAGCGGGCGCCGTAATGTCACCATTCATCCCTGGAGACGAACAACTTTATAAAAAAATAAAATTGAAAAAAAAGAAACACAGTGAAGTATGCTGAATAGATGGTTTTGTCCCCCAAACATACAGAAGTCTAAATTTAAAACACATACAGAAAATAGCGATTCTAAAGCGAAAAAAATCCTCTATTTAGAAGAATTCCCTCAAGGGCTCTTTACTAGTCAAAGTTAAAGTGAGGATATATTTTCAGGAAATTTATTCACCTGTATCACCTGTCATTCCGTTGCTCATTGATTTGCTCGAGCGGGCGCCAGTAATGTCTCCCAGTGGCATCTGCTCGCTCCAGGAACACGAAGAGCCTCACATTGTTCATTCAGAGTCTTGACGAAGAATTCTGACCATCTCGTTGGTGGGTAGCCAGGCATCTTCTTTTGACGTCCCGTGGAATCCAGTCGGTAACAGCTCTAGTCCAGTGGTCGTTTCTGAATTGCATTACGTGTCTGGCCCATCTGACTTTTGACACCTTGGCAAATGCGACAGCATCTCTGATTCTTGATTGTTGACGGAGGTCAGAACTCCAGATTCCTTCTCTCACTTGAGTGAAGCATGATACTCCTAGCATAGCTCTTTTGATTCCTCTTTGGGATACCCGAATAGCGGTCTCATACTGTTTGCGTAGGGCCCAGGTCTCTGGGGCGTATGTTAGTGCAGGAAGAATGGTGGAATCGAAAAGATGTGCCCGGAGTCGGAGGTTCTCCGTCCTCTTAACCACTTCTTTGACACTCTTGAAAGCATTCCACGCTGCTCTCTTCCTCCTTCGCAGTTCTGGCGCCAAGTCGTTCATCATGTTGAGTGCAAACTCAGTACATCAGGATACTCAGTACAAGTGCGTTCAAACTCAGTACCTCAGGATCCTTCACAAGCTATATTACGAATTCACCACCAGGATCTCACTATTCTACAAGGAAATTTATTAATGACCAAAAAGAAAATAAATGGGTAAGGGCCTGGGGGAGAGAGTACAAGTGGAAGAGCACATGTCTGGTGAGGCCCTGGGTTTTCTCCCTGGCTCTGTTGAGCTCTGTGATCCTGATGCCCGCTGTGCACTGCTGGGTGTAGTCCCTGTTTGCAGAACGATTGGTGGTGGTGGTGGGGGGAGACAGAGAGCGAGAGAGCGAGAGTGAAAGAGAGAGAAAGAAAGAGAGCAGAGAGAAATTTAAGTTCTATAGAGATACCATCTAATTCCTTAAAATTATTTGATAGTGTAATAAAGTCTACTCTGCAAATAAGAGAAAAATTGGGGCATCTTTCGAAGCAGCTACTGTAGCAACATGAAAGTGGTTGAGTCTCCACTGGTTACTGTTAGAATTGAGAACGTAGAATTCTAGGGTTCTCAGAGGATAGAACCGGAAGTTAGTACTTTTTCAGAGGTCCCTGGAGATTCCAATAAGCACTTTGTCTTAAAAGGAAAAAAAACCCATTATCTTTCATCAGACGTATATATACACATACTTATGTTATTAGGGGGAAGTACTTAGAATTGAATGGAGGAACCCACACATTTAAGGTTTCTGTTAAATGTTGAGGAAAATGGAGGTGACTGAAAAGAATAAAAACTGTAGTTTTTGGGGACTGGAGCTATAGTACAGTGGGTAGGGCATTTGCCTTGCATGTGGCCGACCTGGGTTCATTCCCAGCATCCCATATGGTCTCCTGAGCACTGCTAGGAGTGACTCCTGAGTGCAAAGCCAGGAGTAACCCCTGTGCATCGCCAAAAAACAAACAAAAAAAAATAGCTTTTGTATGCTAAATATTAAAATGTTCATTTTCTCGTGGAGGAGATTAAAAAGTGTATATATTTTGATGAAGACTTAAAAATATTAAGTCATTAAATTACATGCTGTGTGCCAGGGCGATCGCTTAGAGGGCTCCATCTGGCTCGGGTTTTGCATGCCTGAGTCCTGGGTTCACATTCCAGCACCACATGGTTCCAAGGAGGTAGCAATAGCCCCAGCATTAGTAGTGCTGGCCACTAACTTCCCAAAGAAGAAAAAAAATATGCTTGTTAATAATTATTAAATTTGGAAATAAAAGACCAAGACTGTTGAATCGGTTGTCTGTTTACTAGCAGAATGTTTTTAAATGCAAAGCAGATTACTCACTATTTTATCTTCTTTTTTTTCTTTTTGGGTCACACCTGGCGATGCACAGGGCTTACTCCTGGCTCTGCACTCAGGAATTACCCCTGGCCGTGCTCAGGGGACCATATGGGATGCTGGGATTTGAACCCGGGTCGGCCGCATGCAAGGCAAACGCCCTACCCGCTGTGCTATCTCTCCAGCCCCTCACTATTTTATCTTTATTTCAAAAAGCTCCTGAGATGATATTTCTGTGATCACTTTTGTCTCTGTTCTTTCTGAAGATTCTTTATATGCGACCTAATTTGCTTTATTTTTATGGTCAGTGTTTTGGAGCTGTAGGTTATCTAACCACTGTCGTGTTTATCGCTTGCATCCACTCCCATCCCAAAGATTTTTATCCTTATCATTCACATAATTGAAGACCAAAAAAATTTTGTTTTAGTCTAATTTAGATAAATGTTATGAGTGGTCCAGTTAGAAAATTCTTAGACCAGAGCACAATAGTACAGTGGGTAGGACATTTGCCTTGCATGCAGCTGATTCTGGTTTGATCCCCTGTCCCTGGCCTCCCATAGGATTCCAGTCCCCTGAGTACCGCCAGGAGTAATTTCTGAGTGCAGAGCCAGAAGTAATGCCTGAGCATCACCAACTGTGGCCCTAAGACAAAAAAACAAGTAGAGGGGCTGGATTGATAACACAGCGGGTAGGGCATTTGCCTTACATGCGGCCGACCCAGGTTTGATTCCCAGCATCCTACATGGTTCCCCGAGCACTGCCGGGAATAATTCCTGAGTGTAGAGCCAGGAGTAATCCCTGTGCATCGCCAGGTGTGACCCAAAAAGCCAAAAAAAAAAAAAACCCACAAAAAACAAGTAGAGAATTCTCCTTTTCGACTACTGTTTTAGGTTTGAATGTTTTCTGCAAGCAATCGTTATCTTGTCATCTTGATGATAAAGCAGAAGTAGTGGTGAGAAAATGATTAGCTATAGTTTCTAAAACAGTGTCGAGTGGAGCAGCTAGGCTCCGAAATTGGGTCCTTTAATGAATGCTAAAGCTGTAGACAGTTATATAGACCATATAATACCTCATGAGTTTAATAAACACGGTGTTTACTAAAACATACTGTTTAATTACAGTGTTGAAAGATTTCAATTTTATACTTTTAGAAAGACACTTAAATTGATTTTGTGGGTAGACAAGGTCGTTATGTTTATATGTGCTCCCTGTTACTGATTTTGTCTGGTTTGATAGTCACTTAAACATGTGCTATGTCATTGTCTCAACTATGATAGTCTTTCACAAGTAAAACAGTACAATTTGTACTCTAGAGTTTAGAAATATTATACATGTAGAGAATGTTGAAAATGAAATGTTATTAGCAATTTGATGTCTCACTCTGGGATAGCAGGCTTTTTACGAATAAAGGTACTGGAGAACACTTGATGAAAATTTCCCTAGTTTTAAAACAGATTAACATAAATAATAAAAATGACTTGGAATTTATGTCTTTTTTTCTTTTTGGGTCACACCTGGCGATGCACCGGGGTTACTCCTGGTTCTGCACTCAGGAATTACCCCTGGCGGTGCTCAGGGGACCATATGGGATACTGGGAATTGAACCTGGGTCAGCCTGGGTCAGCCCTGTGCAAGGCAAGCACCCTACCCACTGTGCTACTGCTCCAGCCCCAGAATATATGGTTTAATACTAAATTATATTACAAACCATTGTAATCAAACGAGGGTTCACAATGAGAGCCTCATGGAGCAGTGTTAGGGAATTAAAATTTGTTTACTTAAAACCATTTGCCTGTCTATTGCTTGCCTACAATTAGAGGCACTGTGCCAAGTTCCCCAGTGCTCGGGGGACCATATGGAATGCTGGGAATCGAACCCGAATCGGCCGCATGCAAAGCAAATGCCCTACCTGCTGTGTTATTGCTCGAGTCCCAACCTCTAGTATCTTTAAAAATACACTTGGTGAAATATACACTATCACATGAACACAAAAGAATGTTATAAAATTGCTAATTATTACCAGCTTCCACTAAAGCCTACAAAAGAGAATACCTCTCTTCTGATTTTCCCAGTGGGAAACTGAAAGGATGAGATGCAAAATATACTAAATGATCTATCTCCGTCCCAAGTTCAGTGTATGCACTGCTGGACAATTGAGAATGGCCTGATAGATAATGCTGAAGGGCACCTGGCTGCAGGCCAAATTGGCATCAATTTCCTCTTCATAAGTCGATTTTGGACTGGAGCGATAGCACAGCGGGTAGGGCGCTTGCCTTGCATGCAGTTGACCCGGGTTCGATTCCTCCATCCTTCTCAGAGAGCCCGGCAAGCTACCGAGAGTATCCTGTCTGCATGGCAGAGCCTGGCAAGCTACCCGTGGCGTATCCGATATGCCAGAAACAGTAACAACAAGCCTCACAATGGAGATGTTACTGGTGCCCGCTCGAGCAAATCGATGAGCAGTGGGAGGACAGTGGACAAGTGCAGGACAGTGCCAAGTTCTGCAGGTGGATGGTGATCAATAGAGATGCACAATCCCATCATTCAGTTTACATTCTAGTAGAGACAGACATTAAACACCTGTTTGTCTTAATGGCTGTACTTCAAAGAAGTTCAGTGTGTGCTCTGAGAGCACATGATAGGGGTTAAGGGAACGAGACAAGAATATAGCGTGGGGTGGAGGTGAGACTGGTTATAGAATACTTTGTCAGACCTATTTTAAGCACCCCCTACACACAGAAAATTCATTCTTCATTTGTTCATTGTGGGGAATACTGAGAGGAAGTCATTAAGAATCCTTGAGGGGCCTTCCTTCCTTCCTTCCTTCCTTCCTTCCTTCCTTCCTTCCTTCCTTCCTTCCTTCCTTCCTTCCTTCCTTCCTTCCTTCCTTCCTTCCCCTCTCTCTCTCTCTCTCTCTCTCTCTCTCTTCTTTCTTTCTTTCTTTCTTTCTTTCTTTCTTTCTTTCTTTCTTTCTTTCTTTCTTTCTTTCTTTCTTTCTTTCTCTTTCTTTCTTCCTCGGTTCCTCCCTCCTTTCTCTCTTTTTCTCTCTCTCTTTCTTACTTTTTTCTTTCTTTCATCTTTCCTTCCTCTGTTCTACCTTTCTTTTCTTTCTTCCTTTCTTTCTCTCTCTTTCTTTCTTTCTTAAATAAAAAAAAAGAATCCTTGAGGGGGTCAGGAAGAGAGTTGAAAGGGCTTGAGTGCGTGCTTTGCAGGTAGAGCCTTGGGTTTGATCCCAACTCTCCAGAGTCCTTCAGGGACAACCCCCCACTCTCAACCCCTCCCAGCCCTCCTGGGGGATGATTCCCAAAGTACAGCTTGGGAGTAGCCATCTCTGTGCACTGAGGGGTGTGACCCAGGCCTTCGCTCTCTAAAATATTTGCTATTTCCTCCATGTAGAGATAATCACTGTTGTTGGCACTTGGGTCTATATCTTAGTAATTTTTGTGTGTCTGTTTGCACCTCTATATTATCAGGAATGAAATTGAAAGTAAGATAAATCTCCTTTCCATCTAGGAAGGCCTTAAAAATTAAATGCATTGGGTTCTCTGTAAGGTCATTCAATAAATGGCATTTCTTTAGAATTAATGATTCTTAGATTCTCTGTATCAGGATTACCAATTTTCTTTAGATAATCAACACTTTGCCGTAGCCCCACTTAGTAACTGCCTGATGATTATGTAGGTGAATGCTCACTAACAGTTTAGTTTGTCTTTTTGGGCCACACCCAGTGGTGCTTAGGGCTTACTCTTGGTTCTGCACCCAGGACTTACTCCTGGTGGTTTTTGGGGACCAAATGGGATGTTGGAGATTAAACCAGAGTCTGCTGCGTGCAAGGCAAGAGTTCTAACCACCGAACTATAGCTCCAGCTCCAAGGTGATATAAATATTTTTAATGTTTTTCATATAAATGTCCATGAATTATGAATTTGTGATAAGTAATGTTTAGAATCATAATATTACTTGGGAGTAATAATTATAGACCTTTACTAGCACTGTAGCACTGTCATCCAATTGTTCATCAATTTGCTCGAGCGGGCACCAGTAACGTCTCCACTGTGAGACTTGTTGTTACTGTTTTTGGCATATGGAATACGCCATGAGGAGCTTGCCAGGCTCTGCTGTGTGGGCGGGATACTCGGTAGCTTGCTGTGCTCTCCAGACTCTCTGAGAGGGATGGAGGAATCGAACCCTGGTCAGCCGTGTGCAAAGCAAACGCCCTACCCGCTGTGCTATCACTCTAGTCCTTTACTAAAAAGTTAAAAATTACTAGATTTCTCTCCTATAATCCAATTTTTATTATCCAATATTTTAATAGATTTATCTTTTATACTTGATCCATTTTTTTGTATATTCCATTGTCTTTTTACCACTTAACTGCTGATACCTTCTTAATAGTCATTGTGGATTTTATAGCCATTATTGGAGAATGAATCCATTTAGTTTGTCGGAATCTTTTATTTTGAAAATATACTGAAGCAACATGTTTCTTTTTTGGGGGGTGGGTCATACATGGTGGTGTTCAGGGGCTATTCCTGGCTCAGTGCTTGGGCATCATTTCTGGTGGTACTCAGATGATTGTTTAGTGCTGGGGATCAGACCTGGGGGTCCCACACACACAGCATATACTCTAAGACTTTGAGCCATCTCCTTGATCCAGTATGGGTATTTTTTTTTGCATGTACTATCTTCTGACTTAAAAAAATAACTTTTTAAGAATAATTATGCTGCTTAGAGATTTTTTTGTGATGATGATTCAAAGAAACTGAAGATTCAAAGAAACTCAGCTTGCTTTTTAGTGTTTATTTCCTTCCTCCCATCCTTTATTATTATATGCTCCTTAAAAACTGTGGGTGGCTTAGGGGGACGGTTATTTTATTGTAAGGTATACAAGATTTTCCTCTGATCCGACTTTGTAAAGAAGGTGCTGTTTTTACAGTTTATAGCTACGTCCCAATGGACCACTGTGCTTTCCCCAGTAAATATAATCCCGGTAGGACTTAGAATTTGCTGTTGCTGGGTTGCAGGTGGTAGGTAAGACAAGAGTCTGCCTGGTAACCGGGCTGAGCAAATTCTTGCTTGGCTTTTAGCAAGCATGGAAGATTGTGTGCAGGTCACCTCTGGGTTGAGACTGTGTACAGAAGATTCTGATGCTTTAGCTGCTGGCTTTGGGGGGCTGGGCTGGCCCTTGTCCCTGGATACTTTGAACGAGACATTTTGGCAACTCTCCAGATTAGAAATATATCTTCTCAGGTTCCGGGCCTCCCTTGGCTGGTCTGAGGGCAGAGCGTGGGGAGAGTAGCACCCTCAGGTGGACTCAGAGCTTTGCCCAAGTTTGGTCTCCTGCCCGGAGAGCGGTGCTGTTTATCTGTGGACGGTTTGGGAGCAGATTGGCAAATACAGGTCAGGAAGTGCTTATGAGCCGTAGAACAATCTTCTCCTCTTCCATTTAGGCAGGTCTAGGTTTGAGTTGTATTCAGTTATTACTTCTCTAATGTTTTTTTTTTCTTGAATAATTTTTCGATATCTTCAAGAGGAAAATACAAAAACTTCAATTGAGGAAATATGGTTTGTATCAAACTTATAGTGGCTCATAAAAGAAGGGAAAGCCACTTTCTGATGATGCCTTCCCAGTAATAGGAATTAGTAATGTTTGGAAGGTGAACAATGATATGGGAAGCAAAGGGGTAGTCTTTTTTTCCTGGAATGTACAACCAAGTATTACTTTAAAATTTCATTCTACTCACCTTTTAAATATACTCCATTCAAAATGAACCTTTTTTTTTTTTTTATTGCAGCCCTGCCGTTTGCTGCCTCTTTTGTTCCTCCATGGCTGATACTTTGGGTCAGTTCTCTTAAATGCTGTCCTACAGTTAACATGGGTTTCTCCTTCAGTAGCTTGTAACCACTTTAGTTTTATTTTTGTGACCTGATATTCTATTTGTAGTAATACATGCTTACTACATCTATTTTGCTTATAATTTCATTTAAACTGAGTGTGTTGATTATATTTTTTAGTTCTTTTAAAATATATTTTCTTCAAATGTAAATTATTTGTTATTTGTTATCTCATCCACATAAAATCTCTTAGAGATGGTGAGATTAGGATGGTTAAAGACTCAGTGAAGCCAGGACCTAGACTATTTCTTAAAAAAACAAAATAAAACAAAACAAAAACTGGTAACAATGGCAAGAAAGAATTTTTTAGGGGCAATGAAACTGTAACTTAAAATATTTTTCTTAAGAGGTTAGAGGAATGTGACACAGTAGATAAGTGGCTGAAATGAGATCATTTCTACCCGCGAAGAGAAAGTGCTGCTCCTTCGCATGATTTATCAGGACCTGAACATTTTGAAAAATTGCAAAGTTAATTTTAGTAATTTGTGCACATTCTTTTGTTTTTTTGAAACCCTCACTTTGGATTTTGTATCCTCCCACTTTGGGTTTTGTATGCTGTTTATTTTTTGCCTAAGGGTTGAATAGGTATGTTAGAATGATTGATGACACTTGTAAACATATGTCCTTGTAATTCCAGTTTGAGTTTTTATAGCATGTATGTTTTTTGGACAGAAGCTACTTTCGAAATAGGGTTTTTTATTTCTTTCATTTTTCTGATCGTATAAGCAGTAGTTCGCTTTGGAGTTTTACCATTTGTAAAAAAAACTTGGTTTATTAATTTTTAGCGCCAGGTCAGATGTGCTTTACTTCAAAATTGGTGGCCGTGCGTGGGGCTGCTACAGGTTTTGTGCTCCTGATAGAGCTTAGGGAGGATCATGTGGTGCTAGGAATTGACCCCAGGACTGTCTCATGCAGAGAACACACCGAAATCTTTTAAGCTGGCTCTCCTTCCCTATTTCCAAGTGTCTGGAGCATTTTTGAAACTCATTTTAAATGATGATATTCAATCATTTTTTGTTATGCTCAAAGAAAAAAATAACCCTTTGGACTATTTCTATGAGAGTTTTTTTTTTATATCTCGTTTATTATAGCCCCATAACTTTAAATAATAGCTTTTTGGGTCACACCCAGCGATGCTCAGGGGTTACTCCTGGCTTTGTACTCAGGAATTACTCCTGGCGGTGCTTGGGGGACCATATGGGATGCCGGGGATCGAACCTGGGTCGGCCGCGTGCAAGGCAAACGCCCTACCCGCTGTGCTATCGCTCCGGCCCCTAAATAATAGCTTTTATGTTGTACTTATTTAAGCTGAAATCAATTAATAAATATATTCTTTGCTAAGTTAGGCATTACAGATAGAGTTGACACCTGGATATTCTTTGTCTAAGTGGTTTTTATTTTGATTTGCATTGTTCTGTGTCTTTCAGGGTTGAGGATAACTTCTGAAATATTTTAGCTTTATGTTTTTTTTACGTAAAGATCTTGTACTCTATAAAATGTTTGCGCCTTTTTTTTTTTCACTTAACAGCAGCCATAGATGTTCAGGTTGAAAGGTAGAGTCATTTTACTGCTTTGAAAACATCGCGTGGCTGAGGATGGAGCGGTAGTACAGAGGGTAAGGTGCTTGTCTGGCACGTGGCTGAACCAGGTTCCATCTCCAGCTCTCCATCTCTTGCCCGAACCTTCCATAAGCGATCCCTGGGTGTAGAACCAGGAGTAAACCCTGGCTGGGCACTGCTGGTGTGGCCCCCAAACCAAAACCAATACAGAAGCAAATAAATGACTGCTTGGCTTTCTGAGGTACAGATCTAGCATAGGTTATTAAGCCATTTTGTTCATTGAGAGACATTTAGGTTATTTGCAGCCTCATTCTCTTAGAGTTTTGTAAATAAATATTCTTGGGAATATATTAAGAAGTGCTGGTGTGCTGATTCTGAAGATTTGAATATTTATTGACTTACAGTCTTTTTTTTTTTTTTCAATCTCCCCAGCAGTGCTCAGGAGATCCAGAGGCCCCTTTTGGCAATTCTTGGCGCTGTGATTCAATGCAAGGGTTCGAGGAAGTGGGGCATCTTGGGCCGTGTGGTGCTGGGGATACCCTGGCCACAGTGCCTGAAGGTTTTCAGGTCCACACTCAGTGATGCTTAGAGACCTCTAGGGCTTTACCCAGTTGTGCTCGGGGGACCGTGTGGTGCAGGTTTGAACCAGTCTCTTGATGCAAAGCATTGCACCTCAAACTGACTCTTTTAGACCATAGAACTTACTATTACTAGTGACTTCACATTTATCATTGTGGTAGATTAAGAAAGTAATTCAATATGTAATATGTTTTAAATATTTACAGTTTTGTTAAGAGAAAGAAGAATTTAATGATGAAGATCGGTAGACGACGGTTTTCTGGCATAAATTCTTTGTAGACTTTAGAGACATTGTTTGAAATAAAAGACTGTTTAAAAGGTAAAAAAAATGAATTTGTAACTTTATGTAAACAAACAATTCCGTCTTCCTGGTTCATTTTAGTTAATTTAGTTTTTGATTACAGCTTTAATATTGGTGAAAAAGTACTTATGTTTTAGATTCTAGAATCAGAAATTTAAAAAATCTTAGATCTTAGGAAACACTCCCAAATGTGATAAAATAGCTTGTTTAATAAAATATGGCACCAAGTCACTATATTCTATTCTGACTTAGAGGACTGGAGGAATAAGTTGAACGTAGCTTAGACGTTCCAAAGTGACAATACTACAGTGGATAGGATGCTTGCATTGTCTGGGCTAACCCGGGTTCGACCCTTGGTACCACATATGGTTCCCAAACCCTTCCAGGAGTTGGCCCTGAGCATTGCGGGGTATGGCCCCCAAACAGCACTACCTTGGAATATAGGTAAATAAGGGATTAACTAGAATTCAGACACTATTTTTGAGTGTAGTTTTTGTGTTGTTAAATTTAAAGTATTTTTATGATGAATCGTAAAACACTCCAGTTTGTCATTTTTCTCTGACATTTTCACTATTGCTCTTTCCTGTTTTCCTTTTTTAGAAAAAGATTTAAGAGATTTGGCAGAAGGGGGAGAAGGCAGGAAGCCTCCGTGGTATGAGAGGGGCGCTCTTTAAGAATTCCTACTACAGGGGCTGGAGAGATAGCACAGCGGGTAGGGCGTTTGCCTTGCACGCAGCCAACCCGGGTTCAAATCCCAGCATCCCATATGGTCCCCTGAGCACAGCCAGGGGTAATTCCTGAGTGCAGAGCCAGGAGTAACCCCTGTGCGTTGCCAGGTGTGACCCAAAAAGCAAAAAAAAAAAAAAAAAAAAAAAAGAATTCCTACTACATTTGTTTTGATTATTCTTTTACTGACCGTGGTCTCTGGCACCTTGTAATACTGCGTCATGTAGTTCATTCTGTATTTTATGGTTTCTTGATTTTGTGCCATACATGAACAGTTTTGTTTTATCATATGCAGTTTTGTGTCTTGCAGTGGTTTTTGTTAAATAAAAGGAATAGAAATAGTTCTGCCTTCACGTATTTCCTGTAGGGAAAAAAATGCTTTAAAATGGAACCTAAGGATCCTTTTGCTGAAGTGGCCCTGGAAACAAGGTAAGGGGCAGCCGCCAGCTGCTCTCTGACCTTTCCTAGGGGTCTCCCCCCGCCCCACCTCAGTGCGGGGCTCCTTGGACCAGGAGTGGGCGTCCTGTTATTCTTGAACTCCCCCTGCGTGGGAAGGCGGGTGCGGGCAGTAGGGCCCGGCCCAGAGCTGGCTCAGCCATGTCCCCGAAGAGGAGTTGTGACATGTGCTTTAACCCTGACCATGGCAGAGGACAGACAACAGGGTCCCCGTGGAGCAGGACCAATTCTACTTTTTTCTTTTGCATTTTGATAAACACTGAAGAAGCTGGGTTTTTTTTAGACTTGATTTTGGGTTAAATCGTAATTGTTTCTTTTAGTGTTATGGAATCTCTTAACTGCTTCCAGTATGTAACGAGTAATTAGAAATTTTAAAAAGTGAAGTTGTGGGACAATGAATGTAACTCAATGGTTGAAGGTATGATTTGTGTATAGAAGACCCTGGATTAGATACCCTCCCTCCCTCCCCCCCAAAAAAACCCAAAGGGGGAACACAGTGGAGCAGAAAATAAAATAGTTATTCCCTAATTTCTCAAGATACTTTTTGCCTTTGCTAATTAAGATTCTTAATTAAAATGCTTTTTACGGTGTGTGAAAACTATATATAAATATTTTAGTCCACAACGCTACTTTCATTTGTGATACTTTATTGTCATGTGCCAGTTTTACTTTATGGTAAAACTCTGGTGTGCTCATCAGCATTCTGGATTAATGGCCAAGACTCATTGTCAAATAGATCATTTTAAATATGTGCTATTAAAATTCTATGAGAACATAATATTTTTTCGTATTTTATAGAAATAAAATATGTACTTGATTTGAAGTTCTGTGGAAATGGACTCATAATAGTACACAATCATTTTCTCAGAATCTTGTATCTTTCATCTGTCTCTATTTGTACAGACTCTGACATAGTGTTGTCTAGCCATTTAGGTTGAAGAGAGCACTCATGATGTATCCATTTTATTAACATATTTAATAATTCCCTGTAAATGATGTTTTGTATCATTGATGACAAGTACAGTGTAAGTAAGACTTGATTCTCATTCTTAAACTCTAAATTGAAACTTAAATTCAAAATTAAACTTAAATTCAAATTTAACCACCGAGTACAAGATAAAGCAGAAAAATAATAATGCGATACAAAGTTAGCAGCAGACAGACGCAGGAGCACTTAGTTCCAAGAAGAGTTACTGTGAAATTCTTTGGGAGTAGGGAAGATTTTTGATTAATTTCTGAAATAGTAGAAAGGCCATAGATGAAAAGTAGTGTTAGAAGAGTGCAAGTAATATTCCGAGGGGATGGTTAACTCGTTGTCATGCTTGGGGCACAAAAGACACACTAAGATCAGCCTGGGTAACAGGACCCAGTCAAGTGTAGGAAGAGGGATGCAGTCTGAGTGCCTCCGTCTCCCAAAAGGCCTTGATCTGAGCTAGGTGATAACTCAGCTTTCCAGGTTTTCAGCATTGCCTGTGTTTGCTCCACTGTCGCTTGGAGAAACAGTTTCAGTTCAAGATAAGATAAGACAAAGGGATGGCGAAAGTGGGGTGTCACCTAAACCTCACAAAGACAGACGAGCTGTGCTGGAGTTCTGAGTGGAACTAATTATGCTGAGTAACCTTACTCCAAATATTAAAGTCAGGCGAGGCGCGGGGAGTGCAGCAGGAGGACGGAAGTGACTTTGGAATGGGTTTCACAGATCTTTGGCTTAACCAAACTCTCATAAACATGTTACCTTTGCATTCCAAATCCAAATTTGTGGGTTATGTTAACAGCAGTTTTGTTAGGCTTAAATGCAATTAATATTAGCTAATTACCTTAATTCATATCAGTTTAAAATAAAAAATTTTTGCTGTAGACCCACTTTGTTTCTGTTCCTTGTAGTCTAGTAACATCTTCTTACTACTTCTGCCACAGAATCTTGCTTTTTCTTTTCTCCATAGTTGATTAAGTAGACTAGTATAAAGGGAAAAAAAAACCCACAATGGCTGAAGATTTAGTAATTTAATATGGCTATCCTTGCAGTTTGCTCTTTGTCCTGTCTGCAATTTCGTTTGCCATGCTAAGTGAATTGCTTTTCTCTTCTTTCCTCTCCTTCCCTTACATTTGTTGCTGTTGCTGCAGTGACCCGGGGTCACACACACTTGGTTGTCATGTCCTCAGACTCAGTCATTTTGCTTATTAGGGTTGTGTGTCTCCTGCTTGACACAGGTCTGTCACCGGGGTCACTAGTGTTGGGGCTCCAGCACATTCTGGTGGTTGTCCTTGCTGATGACAATGCTCCCAGCTAAGGACTCTTTCTTTAGCCATTGCTTGTCTTTTTAGTTTCTGTGTTCTTGCTCACATGGCTCGCACTTTTTAATTGTGGTGCTTGCACGTACCAGGACCTGCTGGGCCAGGGGTTGCACACTCCCTGGTGGCTCTGGTATCTCAGCATAACCGCTGGAATTGCATGGGGTGCTCTGGGCTTTGAATTCATGTTCTCGCCTCTGCAGGTCAGGTGCTTTTAACCACTGAGCCATTCCTGGGACTCTGAATTACTTTTTTGTTTGTTTGGGGGCCGCACCCAACAGTGCTCAGGGCTTATTCCTGGCTCTGAGCTCAATGATCAGTCCTCAAGAGTGCTTACAGGGGTCCAGGGGATTTTCTGCAGGCAAGCACTCTATCCACTGTGCTATCCTTTCCAGGCCCCTGAACTGCTGATTTCTTTTCTTTTTTTAAAAAAAAAATATTTTAATTTTTAAAAGTTTTATTGAATCACCGTGAGATAGTTACAAGCTTTCATGTTTGGGTTACAATCACACAATGATCCCTCCACCAGTGCACATTCCCCACCACCAATATCCCCAGTATACCCCCCACACCCTCCCCCTACCTCCATGGCAGGCAATATTCCCCATACTCTCTACTTTTGGGCATTATGGCCTGCAACACAGACACTGAGAGGTCATCATGTTTGGTCCATTATCTACTTTTGGCACACATCTCCCATCCCGACTGATTCCTCCAGCCATCATTTTCTTAGTGATCCCAACTCTATTCCATCTGCCTTCTCCCCTCCGCTCATGAAGCAGGCTTCCAGCTATGGCAATCCTCTTGGCCCTTGGAGAGCTATTTTTTAAATTTTTTAATGAGTCACCGTGAGGTACAGTTATAGACCTACCAACTTTCGTGCTCACGTTTCAGTCAAACAATGATTGAGTACCCATCCCTGCACCAGTGCCCGGTCTCCACCACCAATGTTCCTAGTATCCCTTCTCCCCCCCCCCCCCCCCCCCCCGTGGCCAGCACATTCCCTTTTATTCTCTCTCTCCTTTAGGGTGTTGTGGTCTGCAAGTGTAGTCTACTTTTTTTTTTTTGCTTTTTGGGTCACACCTGGCGATGCTGCACAGGGGTTACTCCTGGCTCATGAACTCAGGAATTACTTCTGGTGGTGTTCGGGGGGCCATATGGGATGCTGGGAATCGAACCCGGGTAGGCCATGTGCAAGGCAGACAGCCTTCCTGCTGTGCTATCGCTTCAGCTCCTATAGTCTACTTGCATCTGCTGATTTCTTAAGCAGCTTGTGATTCTGGTTGTTACACCTTTCATCTTGCTCTGATATCCCATCCTTGGCTTCATGTTTCCTCTCTCCTTTCTCTTTTCCTTTTAAGTGCATTTCCCATCTGTCCTTGTTTCTTTGACCCATATCTGTTTTGTGGGTGTGCTTACTATCTCTTAAGTTGAAAACAGATTCTCGCTTTGTCTCATCAAGGTTCTGGCATATCTTCCTGAAGCTCTCTGAAATCTAGTTGTTTCAGATTGAGCTTTTCATGAAAGAACAAGCAGCAGTCTTTAGTATCCCCAGATATCCTTTCAGGCTCTTTCCTCAGAGAGTGTCTAGTTTTTCTCCCATCGTTTTCATTTCCCCCTGCCTTCTGGCACAAGCTTTTCTTTTGATTTCTTTTTCCATTTTCCTTTTTTTCTTTTTATTTTGAATGGCGAAAATTCATGGATTCATAATTGGGTTCACTGAACTGACAATGCCACTTGTGAAATTATGACTTCGGAATAGCCTTGTTAAGTGGGACTTTGACCACCTCTCCCTTCTTCTCTTCCTGTATTTTGGTCACAGCTCACAGGTCACAGCTCATTAGTTGAATTAAATATTGGACAGACATAGTAGGTTATTTCTACCTCTAGTGTAGCTTTTGATTTTTCCATTGTTTTAAAAATTCTGCTTGCTGGGGCTGGAGCGATAGCACAGCGGGGAGGGCATTTGCCTTGCACGTGGCCAACCCGGGTTCGATTCCCAGCATCCCATATGGTCCCCTGAGCACGGCCAGGGGTGATTCCTGAGTGCAGAGCCAGGAGTGACCCCTGTGCATCGCCGGGTGTGACCCAAAAAGCAAAAAAACTTGCCTCAGTAACACTGATTCATCCCATAGTTAGACAAAAAGGCCTTGGACTATGTCAAGAGGTGAACAAATGATTGTTCTGACAGTTGAGGCACACTTCTCACTAGTAACATCTAGTGTCCATCCATTTCTGGTTATTTTTTAAATAATTCTCAGTTTTTGTTTGCAGTCTTGAAAGTGTTAGAGATGAGCCATCTAGATTGAAGCACAAGTGTATACATTTTACTTATATCTGTGAATACTCTATGTGAGGAAGAGCAAAAGTGAAGCCTGTGTTTTTAGAAGAGTTCTATCTTCAGGTAAAGGGACAGAAGGAGGAAGTTTGACTACAGCTCTTATTCATCAGTGTCCGGCTTCAGTGGAGCCATGGGGAAAACCTTCCATGTCCGTGGACTGCAAGATTCTAAATGCGGTGATTTTATTTTTAAAGGACTGGGGAGGCTGGGGGGAAGTTTGAAATAGCTATAGTTGGAACATGAAAATGGAGGTGCAGTTGAAAGCAAGAATTAGAAGTGAAATAGAATCAGGCTGGGGAAAAATCAACAGATAATAATAAGACATAGCAATAAGGAACAGAACAGAGTGAAAGGGAGGTTTTGTTTAGTAGAGAGTTAAAAATGAAAAGGATGGAGTAGAGAAATAAAGGATTTGCTTGCTTGAGATGGAAGAGTGTTGTGTAGTTTACAATCATCATCGAAGCCAGAGAGAGAGTAAGTGGGTAAGGAACTTGTGCTTGGCTCACCTGGGATTGATCTACAGCACCACATGTGATTCACATAGTGGTTCCCACCACTGCCAGGAGATATCATTGAGCAGAGAGCCAGGAGTAATCCCTGGCACCACTGGGTATCCCCTCCTCTAGCCCCAAGAAAAGTCATTATAGAAAACAGATTGCCATTTGCAGTTCAGTTTGTTAATTCTTGAAACTGGTAGAGGAGGAATATGTGTAATGAAGTAAGGAATCACTTTGTAATCCTTTGCATATTAGTATTCACATGCTCTTATTCTCTCTACAAAGATTTGTCATATGGGTAACATTTCTTTATTAACTCAGTTTTCATTTACTAATTAGTCATTTACTCAGTTTTTTGAATTGAGTATCAAGTGATTTTTCCCCCTAAGTTAATTGTTTCAAGTGCCATATAGAAGATATGCCATATAGAAGAAGGAATTCATAGCAACATTAAAAAAAATGATGAGAGTTGAAAACTTTTATACAGTGATTTTTTTGGGGGAAATATTATAGTGAGGTAAAGAACATAAATTCTTAATTGGTCATATTTATGAATATTTATCTTTGTGGCTAATATTGCCATGCTGTTTTAAGTTCTCCATTATGAGCTCATGAAGGTAATTTATATAAATTTGTAGAAGCTTTATTGCTTGCCTCTCATACATATATTTATAACCCATCTGTGTATAATTGTGTGTGGTGCAAGATAGGTCTCAAATTTCATTTTTCCCCAAATTTTTATCCAGTTTTCTTATTAGCATTTATTGAAATTAAATATTTCCAATGCATTGCTACTTCTATTGTAAATCACATATATATGTATAAATCTACACACCAAAACATTTTATATTGGTTTTGCTGTTTCATGTGTATTCAGAACCATTCATTTTTATTGTAGATCTTGTGTTTCTATGTGTTTTTTTTGAGACTGTCTCGGCTATTTTGAGTCCTTCCTTATATTTTAATAGAAATTTTAAAATCAGTTTGTCAGTTCTGTGAAAACCCCCACTCTATACTATTGTATCTTCTTACTTATGACTATAGAGTCATGCTGAATTATTTTTGTCGTTATTTTTTCTTAATTAATTTTATAATTCTACCACTGAACAAATAGCACAGCAGGTAGGGCGTTTGCCTTATACTCAGTTGACCTGGGTTCGATTCCTCCACCCCTCTCAAAGAGCCCGGCAAGCTACCGAGAGTATACCCCCCGAATGGCAGAGCCTGGCAAACTACCCGTGGTGCATTCGATATGCCAAAAACCGTAACAAGAAGTCTCACAGTGGAGATGTTACTGGTGCCCGCTCGAGCAAATTGATGAGCAATGGGATGACAGTGATACAGTGCTAATTTTATAATGTTCCCTGGTAGTTTTAAAGTTTTCTATTTTAAATTTTTACTTTAGTCTAATTACACACTTGGAGAAGAGCTATAAGAACAGTGCATTTCAAGATTTCTACAGACCATTCATCACCCTGATTCCTTAAATTAAGACTCTGTCATGTTTTTGAGTCCCTTATAGTGCAGGGGAAGTTCTGAGGGCCACTCCTAGCATTGCTCAACCTGGTAATACTTAGAAGGCCATTGGGTGCTGGGAAGTAAACTCAGGGTCCCACATAGGCTAAGCTTGGGCTCTGCCACTTGACTATCTCCCTGGCCCAGAGCTGTGTGCTTTATAACATTAGTTTAACTCTCTTGGATCTCTAAGGGCAGATAAGGATGCTGCAGGCATTTTGGTGTGTAATTATATTTAACTAAGACTGTGTGGTATAGTTTTTTTAATACTAGAATTGATTTCATTGCTGTTTGCTTAGCCATGATAGAACGGCACAATTTTTTAATACCCTATTTATGATCCTGCTTAGTCCTTATAGCAAATTCTACAGAATGCAAAAATTTACTTTTTATTTTGGTGCCACACGAGGCAGTGCTCAGGGCTTACTCTTAGCTCTGCACTTAGGGATCACTTTTGGTGGGATTTGGGGGACCATAGGGGATGCTGAAGATCAAACCTAGGTGGGTTGCATGCAAGGCAAGTGTCCTCCCCACTGTGCTGTTGCTCTGGTTCCTGTAGACGTTTATTTTTGTTTTGTTTCTTAACAAAATGATGTAAACTATGTTAGAAGAGATACATAGTGAAATTCTCCAGAGGAGCAAGTGCTATGCCTGTTAGGTGTGCAGGTTAGTTGAGGCTTTAGAAGAAGGATGAATGGAGCAGTGAGATGCTGAGAAGGGGATTAGAAGAACATGAATTGGTTCTGGATACCAGAAGAAACAGGAAGTATGTTTGGTGATGTGCGAGTGTGTGTGAAGAGAGGTTTGGTACAATGAATCTTTAATGTAGATATACACGTCACAGAAGGCATGATTTGTGACTCTGAAAAATTTGATCTCTAATTTTATGGTTTTCTTGTTTTACTACTAATCCCGGACTGGAGCGATAGCACAGTGATAGGGCGTTTGCCTTGTACTCGGCCAACCTGGGTTTGATTTCTCCGTCCCTCTCGGAGAGCCTGGCAAGCTACCGAGAGTATCTCGTCCACACAGCAGAGCCTGGCAAGCTACCCGTGGCATATTCGATACCAAAAACAGTAACAACAAGTCTCACAATGGAGACGTTACTGGTGCCCCTCGAGCAAATCGATGAGCAGTGGGATGATAGTGATGACTGTGGTGATTCCTGACCCCAGCTTAGGAGCTGCTGCTGAGCTCGGGTGGGGAAGCCAGGATTCCATTCAGGATTCCCTAAAAGCGTCATTCCCTAACAGTTATCTTTTCCCCTCTGGATCATTTGCCCTCTGGATGGATCCCTTTGGATTTAATTCAAGGGCTGTTTGGTTTGGTTTTTAAGACAATTATGTGAATGGTGGGGAATATTTTGAGAGATTTTCCCCTGGGTGCTGACTTAAACCCAACCTTTATCTCTGTGAGGCAGGAATTTTATCTTTGTGAGGCAGGAATCTATCCCTGTCCCACCCTTAGAGAGATTTTAAGTCAGATAATTACATGGTCTGATTGGCAAGTTAGGAAACTTGTGATTGAAATGTCATTTTAAAATTTGGGGGAAAGGTAATTTTTGGAATAACCTTATTAACTTTAATAGAAAACTAAAATAGTCAGAAGCTTCTTTTTTTCCAAACTCTTGATGATATAGTTTTAAAGCAATGAATTAAATTGTATTTTACAAACTGAGGAGTTCAACATTCACAGTGAAGTACAATCTAGAAGCTACATTGAGAAAGACATTTTACAACTTAGTAACTACAGGAAATGACTTGGAATCTGACCTTTGGTAAATACTATGTTCCTCATAGTTCTCCTTTGTAAAATGCTCTGGAAAGTCTTGGAAACGTTTATCACCCATGAAAGAGGTAATTTGTTTATGAAAAAATGAGTTTTATTATTTCTCCCACTTTATTGACTCTAGATTTGGACTTAGGTATTTCTTTTTCTTTTTTTTCTTCTTGGTTCACACCTGGCGATGCACAGGGGTTACTCCTGGCTCTGCACTCAGGAATTACCCCTGGCGGTGCTCAGGGGACCATATGGGATGCTGGGAATTGAGCCCGGGTCAGCCGCATGCAAGGCAAACGCCCTACCCGCTGTGCTATCGCTCCAGCCCTGGACTTAGGTATTTCTTATTTCTATCTTATTAATGATAAGATAGTTTAGTATTTACTTAAATAAATTTAGTATTGTATCATTCATTCACAGGGACTGGAGCAATATCACAGGGGGTAGGGCATTTGCCCCGGAAGCGGCCGACCTGAGTTTGAGTCCTTCGTCCCTCTCGGAAGAGCCCGCAAGCTACCGAGAGTATCTCGCCCGCACGGCAGAGCCTGGCAAGCTCCCTGTGGTGTATTCAATATGCCAAAAACAGTAACAAAAAGTCTCACAATGGAGATGTTACTGGTGCCCACTAGAGCAAATCAATGAACAACAAGACGACAGTGCTACAGTGCTATATCATTCATTCACAACCTTAGAAGTCCTTTTAGTATTATTTCATAATGATAGTTTCATTTAGAAATAAAAAATAATTATGTAACAGATTTGTGAAAAACTTGTTTTCAGATTATACAAAATAAAATAGATACAACTAGTATTTTCTCAAGTATTTTGTTTTGAGGAATGATTGGATAAAGCAATATATAAATTGAACTATGTTCAGATTTTGTGGCATAAGTTTATAGTACTCAAATTTTACTTCTGGTGCCTTTTGAATATTTCTGGCATGAACATAATTGTTCTCCTGGTAATCTGTGGTCCATTACTTTTTTTTTTTTTGTGCCACACCAGGCGATGCTTAAGGCTTACTCCTAACTCTCCACTCAGGAATTATTCTGGGCAGTGCTCAGGGGACCATGTGGGATGCTGGAGATCAAACTGGGGTCGGCTGTGTACAAGGCAAACACCCTCCCCACTGTACTATTGCTCTGGCCTCTGTGATTTATTACTTTATTCAACAGTTATAGAAGGTTTACTGTATCTGTGGCTTAATCGAATATATATATGTATACATATATATATATATATATATCAATCACTGTCACTGTCACTGTCATCCCGTTGCTCATCGATTTGCTCGAGTGGGCACCAGTAACATCTCCATTGTGAGGCTTGTTGCTACTGTTTTTTGGCATATCGAATATGCCACGGGTAGTTTGCCAGGCTCTGCCATGTGGGTGGGATACTCTCCATCGCTTGTTGGGCTCTCTGAGAGGGGCGGAGGAATCGAACCCAGGTCGGCTGCTTGCAAGGCCAATGCCCTACCCGCTGTGCTATTGCTCCAGTCTCTCTCTCTCTATATATATGTATATATATATATTTACATATATATTTACATATACATGGACTATCTATTTCATATATATGAAATATATATACATGATTTATATATGGAATATATATTTATATATATGAATATCCTCATGATGAAGATATCTATATATAAAATAGATAGCATCTTCATCATGAGGATATTCCAGTTTGGTGGAAAGAGGTAAATACCAGTAGTTTGTTTGTCTGCCTCCTTCCCTCCGTCCCTCCTTCCCTCCTTTCCTTCCTTCTTCCTTTTGTTCCCCTCTTTCTTCCCCTTTCCTTTCCTTTTCTTTCCTTTTTCCCTTCCCCATCTCACAACTGACTGTGCTCAGGGCTTATTCCTGACTCTGCTCTCAGGGATCACTTCCGGCAGGCTCAGAGAAACATACAAGGTGCTAGGGATCAAACCCAGTAGACTGTGTACAAGGCAGGTACCTTTCCTGCTGTACCATCTCTCCAGACCCAATGGTAGTATTTTCTTGGACTCTGTTGAAACTATGTATGTAGGAGGAAGTGGAAGCAAAGATGAGAGTGTGGGCAGAGATGAGCTGAGTAGTGGAAAAGGCAATTGATTCCAGAATTAGTTCTGGAAAGATATTTTTCCAAAGGAAGATATTTGAGGCAAGTGTGGAAAGGACATCAGCCTGGAGTACTTGCCGGATTGGGAGAAAGGAGAATGGTTGGAGTGAGCCACAGGAAATGGCGTAAATAGCAACCAGTAGAAATAAGCATTTGTCTTACTACTAAGCAAACTAAGCAAAAAAGACGATGTTATTTCCTCCTGTGCAGAGTATACTTTAACTTGGATGAAGTTACCCTATATGCCACCTACAAGTACCATTGATGCTGAGGTCTATGGAATCACTTGCTATGCAGATGACAAGTTTTAGGGCACCAGATTCAAACTGTGTTTATTCTTGTCAAATCTGTGCAAGGCTTCTCAGTCTGTTACTAGCATTTGTTGATTCTAAATGTGTTCTAATAACCATTGATTCTGGGGAGGAGAATTATTTTATATACTTTTGGCAAAGGAAAACAAAAAAGACTACCAATTAATTGCACACAGTATTCAGTGCTCATTGTCTAAGTTTTCAACATGTTAGTATGTTAGTATGCTGGAGTTACTGAGATGGATGGTACTTCATTTCCTCTCACAATAACAGTCCTGGGTGGTACACCCCTCCCCACATGGCGACAAAAGGCAGGAGTAAGCCCTGACTTTTGAAATGCCTTGTCTTTTCAAAGTAGCTATCTTCGAGTAATCAAACCTGTGTTTGTTGGCTCCTCAAATGCTGAATTACTCATGACTATAATTTGGTTAACTTCCTTGTATTACTAGATATTTAGCTTATTTTTAAGATTTTTATCTTTCCATTTCTGTGTTTCCTTTTTCTCGTGCCTTATTATTATTATTTTTTTTGACAGGGGTGCAATTGCCATTTCAGTGAATATCTTTTATAGACAAATTGATTTTCAGGGACCATTCCCAGTGGTGCTTAGGAACCCGTGGATCCACTAACGTGGCTTAGTGGGGCATGTGTGTTGGGACAGGAGGTGCAGGATTGAGTTCAGAGCCTGGAACATTAGAACTAGCTCCCTAGTGAGCTGCCCTGTAAGGATCTGTTTGAATGCTTGTGAAGCAGTTGGAGGTTTACGGAGTATTTTATTTTATTTTATTTTATTTTATTTTATTTTATTTTATTTTAGTTTGTTGATATTGCATATTTTAAATTGCCAAGTAGATGAGTCACTGTATCACTGTCATCCTGTTGTTCATAGATTTACTCGAGTGGGCACCAGTAACGTCTCTATTCCTCCCAGCCCTGAGATTTTAGCAGCCTCTCCTTACTCGTCTTTCCCAACGATTGGAGGCTCTTTCAGAGTCAGGGGAATGAGACCTATCGTTACTGTTTTTGGCATTTTGAATACACCACGGCCGAATGGTCTAAGGCGCTGGATTAAGTGTATGAATATAGTAACAATATAATTATTTGACTAATTTTGTATCTGTAATTAATAATATGAAAGGTTTTTCTTAACATGACTTTGTATATCATAAAAATTGGCCTATATAAAAACTGACAATGGAAAATTATTTGAAGTCATTTTCATCAATTTGTATCTGGTCTAAATTATTTGACATAAAGTGTTTAAAATAGTACCAGGCACATCTATACAATGGAATACTATGCAGCTGTTAGAAAAATGAGGTCATGAAGTTTGCATATAAGTGGATCAGCATGGAAAGTATCATGCTAAGTGAAATGAGTCAGAAAGAGAGAGACAGACATAGAAAGATTGCACTCATCTGTGGAATATAGAATAATAGACTAGGAGTCTAACACCCAAGAATAGTAGAAATAAGTACTAGGAGGTTGACTTCATGGCTTGGAGGCTGATCTCTCATTCTGGGCAACTGAGAGAAGGGAACACCAAGTAAAATGCGGTCGGAGGCCATGCGGGAGAAGGGGGATGCAGGCTGAATGTGGACTAGAGACTGAACACAATGGCCACTAAACACCTTTATTGAAAACCACAACACCTAATCAGAGAGAGAGAACGAAAGGGAATACCCTGCCATAGTGGCAGTTTGGGGTGGGGGGAGACGGGACTGGGGAGGGTGGGAGGGACGCTGGGTTTACTGTTGATGGAGAATGGGCACTGGTGAAGGGATGGGTTCTCGAACTTTGTATGGGGGAAACATGAGCACAAAAATGTATAAATCTGTAACTGTACCCTCATGGTGATTCACTAATTAAAAATAAAAATTAAAAAAAATAAAATAAAAAAATAAAAAGTTGTTTATAATAATAAAATAAAATAAAATAGTACCAGGCACCCACAGTCAGTATTACATGAATTTTGTTGTAATAAAAATTATTTTTAGCTTATAACACATACCCTTTTATAGAATAAGCTTTCTTCATGTTGTAAAGCTCAAAGATTTTATTTTTTTTTTTAATTTTTTATTAGTGATCACCCGTGAGGTACAGTTACAGAATTATGAACATTCATGCGTGTATTTCAGTCATACAGTGATTGATTACATCCTTCCACTGGTGCCCATTCTCCTCCACCAATGTTCCCAGTATCCCTCCCACCACCCTACCCCAACCCCCACCACCCCACCCTGCCTCTGTGGTAGGGCATTCCCTTTTGTTCTTTCTCCTGTTGGGTGTCATAGTTTGCAATAGAGGTATTGAGTGGCCATCATGTTCTGTCTATAGTCTACTTTTGGCATGCAAAAGATTTTGTTTTCATTAAAAAATGTTTAAAAATTGAATCACCGTAATATATAGTTACAAAGGTTTCATAATTGAGTTTCAGTCATACAGTGATCAAACACCCATCCCTCCACCCATGTACATTTCCCACCAGCAATGTCCCCAGTATCCCTCCCGCCATCCTCACCGCACCCTTGCCCCCAGTGGCAGGGACTTTCCTTCTTTTTGTGTCACTGAGCATTTTAAAATGATTTCTTGGGCTGGAGTGGTAGTACAGAGGGTAGGGAATTTTTATTGCATGAGGCAATCTGGGTTAGATCCCTGCCATGATGTATGGACCCCCAAACCCATCAAGAGTGATCCCTAAGTGTAGAGCCAAGAGTATGCCCTGAAGATAGATAAAGAGGGGAGTGCTAGGTCAGACCCAGCTATGCTCAGCGCATACTACTGGCTCTGAACTCAGGGATCATTCCTGAAGGGGTTTAGGAGACTGTGTGGGGTGCCAGTGACCTAACATAGATCTGACCTCAGATGGCTGTGTACAAGGCAAGCACCCTACCTGCTATACTATCTCACTGAGCTTCAGCTCACATTGACTGCTATATGCGCAGCACTGTAGACTGCAGTGCTTGATTTTTTTTTTAACAACAAAACAAGTGGATATAAAGTGATATTAGACTAAGAATTTGATGAGTAGGAAGAAGTGCATAGAGAAGGTTCATTTGACACCGTGAATGGCACTTGAGTTTTTGCAGCATGAACTTTAAGGCTTACATACACAGATATGGAACTGTTTTCCTTAAAGTTCCTATTGCATTGTAAACCAGTGATAAATCAGTACAACTTTATTTTTAAAGACACAAGCAGTAAAACACAAACATCATGTTTTTATATTAATGCATATAAGACATTCTTAGAAGTATGATTTATAGTTAACTTACAAATATAAAAGCTGCATGCATTTAATTGGTAGAGTTTGATAAGTTTTAGTATAGGTATATGCCAGAGAAACCATTGCTGTATTAAAGTAATGAACACATCCAGGACACATAAATATTTCCTCAACCTTCTTTGTAACTTTGTCCTTGAACCTTTCTATATCATATGTTTTCAGCTCACAGTTTAAAGTAGCCATTGATCTGTTGTTTTTCCAAATAAATTCTGTTCAGAATTTTATATAAATGGAATTACCTAGTGTATATTCATTGATTTTTTTATTCATTAGGATTGTCTTCAGATGCATCCATGTTGTTGTTTTATTATCACGTTTTATTTTATTATGGGCTGGAGCGATAGCACAGCGGGTACAGTGTTTGCCTTGCATGTGGGGTTTGATTCCTATTCCTACGTCCCTCTCGGGGAGCCTGGCAGGCTACCGAGGGTCTTTTGCCCACACGGCAGAGCCTGGCAAGCTCACTGTGTGTATTCGATATGCCAAAAACAGTAACAACAAATCTTACAATGGAGATGTTACTGGTGCCCAGTCGAGCAAATCGATGAGCAACAGGATGACAGTGACAATGATAGTGATTTTATTATATGGATAAAACCACCTTTAAAAAACATAAATGCAAAATTTTCTAGTGGCAAATTATTTCTGCCAGTGTGGTATCTGGTAGAAGCTCATTTGAGAAAAAGAAAGGAGAGAGGTTGGCACAGTTTAATCGAAAGCAACTGGGTAGACAAAGGGAGACTTGTCTTTGCGCCCTGTTATGGATGAGTCATTTAACTTTGCATTTGTTTTTTTCTCTACATTTTTTGTGCTCTGTTATGGGTGAGTCTAACGTTTCTCTGCATTTATTTATTCTGTGTTTCTCTGTAGTACTGATCTTGGTCATATTGTAAAAACAATCAAATCTAATATTCTGAGTATATATCGCATGTATATTCTATTACATGTTACCAACTAACAAGTGTTATATATGTGTACATATATAACAATTATTAACACATTATATAATTATATAATATATAATATTGCATACTTGTGTACATACATAATACTATTGTTATTTGAATCAGTTTTGTATTAAAGCTGATTTATTTCAAAGCTTGATTCAACCCTGTATGTCTCAAATCATTTTTCCTTGTTGATATTAGAAAATTATCCTGGGTGATGACATGTGTTATCAGTATCTTTTTCAGAAAATACATTATTAGATTGTTCTCCATAATATAGGTTAGGCTCTATAATCTTTTCCTCAAAGTTTAAAAAAAGGTAAATTGGCCCCATAAATATAAGGATTCCAGACTTGTACTTTTTTTATTATGTTTAAAAAAGTTTTGTTTTGTTTTTTTCTAAAACTTAGAGTGGTAGAGGTTCCTTGCATACACCTGAATATTTTTCCATGTCTTTTCTTTTATAATTTTTTTTAAAAAGAACAATGTTTTGTTTTTTTTTACAAAGATATTGATATCTGGGTTTTGGGCATATAATTTTTCAGCATTAGTTCCACCACCGGTATGAAACTTACCTCCACCAGTGTTCCCATATTCCATCCCTGCACCCCTGCCCCTACTCTCCTGTTTTCAGTGTTGTTGAGTCTGTGTTCGGATATAGCTGTTATACCATTCTCCTATATCACCAGTATAACTGAAGCCCTGACCCTTGATCGTCCATTATCTCCCTTTTCTTCCTTCATCCCTCACTACTTTACCACCGCCCCCTCTTGATTTCTTCATTTCTCCTCTCTAAAGTCTCTGAGGTCAAGGGTGATCTTGGCATTCTTCCTTTACTACAATGCATTTCCTCACCTAGTTATTCTATATACCACAGATTAGATCATTCTCTGGCTTATTACTTTATTTAACATGTTGCCTTCCAGTTCCAGCCGCGTTACAGCAAATTGCATGATTTCATCTTTTCTTGCAACTGTGTAGTATTTCGTTATGTATATAAATATATACTTTCCATGGTTGTTATCCAACTGTTAGACCCTTCATTTAGGCTATAGCTTTTGAGAAATATTTAAATAAAAAAAATGCCATGTCTTCTGTGGAATTGTTACCATGTGATGGGTATATGAAGAATGAGAATGATAAGCAGCAGTACCGGTTCTTCTAGCTTTGGATACTTTTTTTTTTTGCTTTATAACTTAATGTATATACGTGAAAGAGAGATATATATGTGCAGAGAGTCTCTTGCCCGCACACCTGACTGTCTTTCCTGGGGACCCTCAGAGGGGATGGGCTCCAGCTTCCCTCTTCACCCCGAGCAGAGCTCCTGGCAGCCGAAGACCACTGGAACCTAGCTAGAGCCATGCTGGAGGCCCCTCTCCACATGTGCAGACAGGCCTCATGTATGAAAAGTACCGGCAGAGGAACCCAGGTGTGTGTAATCCCATCAACGGCCAACATCCACAGAGAGACTTAAAAGCAAGCTCTCAGAAGCACGTGGCCGCTTTGTGGCTGCGTGATATCTTGTAGCCTACTTCACCCTCTGGGAGAAATGGGCAATCTTCTGAGAGTTTCCTGTTCAACATGGGAAGCTTCCCGTGTTGTATTCATATGCTAAATCCAGTAACAAGCTAGATCTCATTCCCCTGACCCTGAAAAAGCCCCCAGTGCGACATCGTTTGGGAGGGCCGAGTCATGATAGACTTCTAAGATTTCAGGGAAAGGACAAAATGAGAGATTACTGAGCCCGTCCAAGAAATCGGTGATTAACGTGATTTCATGATTCATGATTCGTATATATGTGAGGTTTATTTGAACATTTCTGTGAAACAATGTTTTTGTAATTTTATTGGGTAGATTTGGGACACACCAGGCAGTGTCAGAGTCTACTGCTAGCTCTGCTCTAGGGCCACTCCTGGCCATTCTCAGGGGACATGCAGTGCCAGGAACTGAACTGAGGTCTGTTGTGACAAGCTCCTTATGACTGTGCTAGCTCTCTGCCTCTTCCCCAATAATTAAAAAGTTTTTGAGACCTTAAATGATTTACACTACCCTGAAGTTCAACCTCTCTCCCCTCAGAGAATACATTTCTAATTTTATAATGAAAGAATGTAAATCCATGAGAATATAATTCACTTACCTGAAATGCATCTTATGTTAAACTTTAAAAAATTAAGTTAAAATATTTACAGTAAGGATTGATTATAATAATAAAACATTAGGACATAGGAAATAGGTTAATGCTTGGAGTCTTGATTGCATATTATTGATGTTACTAATGGATATAATTTTATTCTATAGACATGTTTGTCCTTGTTTTTGTTGTGAATATTTATCTTTTTTTCATCTTGATCTTTCATTACAGTAATACCACAGTAATTTTTTTTTAACGGTCTTAATCTGAAAGACCAAAAAGATTAGAAAAAGGAGCAATAGTAGGTGGAGGACTTCAGCAAATTTGGAATATTACCTGATTTAGTTAAGTAGAGGTATTTATAGTGTAAATTATTACAGAAGGAAACCAAGGGGATTAATCTAACTGAAGAATCCTGAAAGGTTTAGAGTGGGAGGAAGTTAGACTAGTAGACTGTAGCTCTCTTGCCATGGCCTTGTTTTTTGAAAATAAATAAATAAATAAATAAATAAATAAATAAATAAATAAATTAAATAAAATAAAATAAAAAATTGTGGTTGGATGGGTCTCCTATGTGATGCCCAGGAGGTCCTGGGCCCCCACTGAGCATTCTTGGCCAAATGGGTCATCAGTTCAGCACAAGAGCCTGAGGATGTGATGCTGAGTCGGCCCTGCGGTGCTGGGGAGACTCGGGCCACCCTGGTGGTGCTGGGGACCTCCAGGGCTGCACTGAGGCAGGCTTAGGGGATCATGTGATCATGTAACAATGCCAGGAATTGAACCTGTGTCAGCTGCACAGACCCTCATGCCTATACTGTCTCCCAGCCCCTGGAAAACAGAATTTCATCAGAGGAAGTTAAAGATACAGGCAGTGGGAATATTCCCACAGGAAAGTTACAGTACTTCTCAGTTACATTAGAATGAAATCTCTGAGGCCATGACCTTGATTTACTGAAACAGGAACCACTGAGACACATTCCCAGTTCTTTGGAGTACTGAGGTAAAGAACTGAGAATGTGGCTTAGTGTTTCCCGGTTCTTGGGAATGTGGTTCATTGGTTCCTGACTCTTTAATGGTTCCATCTGCGGCACTGCCGAAAGAATAAGAAATAAATGGATAAGATTGTAGAACATGGGAGTAAAAGATATCATAAAGATTCATCGTTCAATTACATCACATTCAGAAGGAGGATGAAATATCAGAAGACATTGATAAAGAAATTCTAAAAAAAGAAAAAATAAACAATATCAGCATTTTCTAGAACATTTCTCAGCATCGTGTGACTTATGCTTCCAGATAAATTTATTATCAGAGTGTGTAGCGCGTTGAAAATGTAGGCACTGCAACACTTCTGGGTCATCCTAGATGCTGAGGGCATCCATTAAGATAAGATCCTTGCAGCCTGGAGCTTAAAGGAGAGACACACAGGAAGTGTAAAATGGTCAGCAACCTGGCAGTTTTGAATGTTGAAAATACATAAGATACTTTTACAATCTTGAAGAAAACCTTTTTTTTAAAAAAAAAAACCCTAAAATTATATTCAGTTGCACATACGTGCTCTTGCTTAAGCATAAAAATTTTTGGACATGAAAGAATTAAGGTGAGGGGCTGGAGTGATAGCACAGCGGGTAGGGCATTTGCCTTGCATGCGGCTGACCCAGGTTTGATTCCCAGCATCCCATATGTCCCCTTTGAGCATATGAGCACCCATATGAGCACCGCCAGGGTTAATTTCTTAGTGCAAAGCCAGGAGTGCAAAGCCTGTGCATCGCCAGGCGTGACCCAAAAAGCAAAAAAAAAAAAAGATTAAGGTGAATCCCAGAGTGAGCACTTGCTGCAGTTCTCAGTGTGAAAGCAGTCAGCTGAGGGAGAGAGGGATGGGGGTGGCTGGGAGTGGAGCCCATGTTGGTTCTCTCCATTGACAGAAATACCAGAAATACATTTAAGTGTCCTTTTGTCTCTTTAATGGAAATGTTAGAGACAGTCTCCATGACACGTGATCAGGACTGAACGGGACTTGTGAGAAGATTGTTATCAGGTAAACAACTGCAGGTTCGGGGCAGGCCCATACTAGGAGCGTGGAGAAATCCTTCCTTCCTGAAGAGCACTCAGTGCTTCTCACAGATTCTCTTCTAGGACGGTAACTCTTAGGAATTGAAACTAAATTGGAGCTGAGTTGAATTTTAATGGTTGCATAATCACTATATAATTAAGCCTAGGAAATGGTGAGATTTGTAAAAACAGCAACCCAGCGGTTGAGCTACTAGGGTTTAAGGTTTTGGGACCCAATTGGCCTTAATGACTAGGGAATTTATAAGTAAGTTGATACTGTAAAAACTTGAGGATTGCATTTTTGTGTGGGTGGATAGCAGCAGAATTAAAGGAAACCATTCACAGCTAGGAGTAAAGGCAGACTGCCCAAAGCACACTTGAGAGAGTTTTCTTTGTGAGAGCTACTTAAAACACAAAACAAAACAAGCTTGCTTCCTTTTTAAACTCTGTTTAGGGAAACTGAAGCCCTTTAACCCTTTAGCTGGATTCCACTGAGGTGTTGTCATGCTCTTTGAGATGGGAAGGTGTTTGTGGTTTTGGATCTTATAATCACTATTGCAGTTTCAAAGTGATTAGTTCTTTTGTTTGTCAAAGGTTATCAGATTAATTTCTCAAGTGACTCAACAAAACATTTTGGCTTCATAAAGCACTTTTTATGAAGTGTAGTAATACAAAAAAATTGTATTTGTCTCCAAATACAGTTAGGAAGTTAGAAAAATTAAAATGAGAAAGTTAGACAAATGGCAGATTTCTCTTTTCAGGGGCTATTGTGTTTGATTATTTGGCTACTTACAAATTTAATTTTTGCTTCTAGTTTTTTTTAAAAAAAATCTTTCACATAGAACACTGCTGAGTGTTGAGTAGAGCTTTGTGCTTTTACTCATGTTTTCAGAATCTGTTATTTTACACTGTTTACTTATTTTCATTTATCTAACATTTTATGCGAAATGCTATATTACAAGACAACTAATTTTTATTTATTTATTTATTAAATTTTATTTTATTTTGTAATGAATCACCGTGAGGTACAGTTACAGATTTGCAAACTTTCGTACTTACATTTCAGTCGTACAATGCTTGAGTTCCCATCCCTCCACCCTGCCCATTCTTCATCACTATGATCCCAGTTTCCCTCCCACCACCCCCTCTCTGCCCCCTCCACCCACCCTGCCTCTGTGGCAGGCCTTTCCCTTTTGCTCTCTCTCTCCTTGTGGGTGTGTGGTTTGCAATAGAGGTATTGAGTGGCATCATTTGGTCTGTAGGATACTTGAAGCACGCTTCTCCCATCCCGAGTGGGCCCTTCAAGCACCTTTTACTTGTTGTTCCTTCTCTATCTGAGCTGCCTTTTCCCCCAGCATGTGAGACCGGCTTCCAGACCATGGAGCCGTCCTTCTGGTACTGATCTCTACTATTCTTGGGTGTAAGTCTCCCATTCTGTTACTTTATATTCCACAAATGAGTGCAGTCTTTCTATGTCTGTCCCTCTCTGACTCATTTCACTTAACACGATACTCTCTGCATGTTGATCCACTTATATGCAAATTTCATGACTTCATCCTTTCTAACAGCTGCATAATATTTAATTGTGTATATGTACCAAAGTTTTTTTAACCAGTCATCTGTTCTTGGGCACTCGGGTTTTTTTTATCCAGATTCTGGCTATTGTAAACAGTGCTGCAATGAACATACAAGTGCAGATGACAAGACAACTAATAAATATGTCTGGTTTGACGGATATTTACAGCTCAGTAGTCTGTGAAAATCAGAAATAACCAATTGCTGAATAATCTTAGACTATGATTGCCGTTCTGAATTTGATATTTAGAGAATTTATGTGACAGTAAAATTTTTAGTAGTAGCAATTTGTTTTCTTTTTCATGGGGTCAGGGAAAAGGGCTGGGTGGGAGGAATGGTCCCAAAGGGTACTCAGGAGACCCATGGCTCCTCCATGCTGTTCTCTGCAGTAGTTTAGCATGAGGGCTTGAGGCGGCAGTGCTGCTTGGGCCCTGCAGTGCCTGGATAATCTGGGGCTCTTTCTGCTGGTGCTTACTTCCAGGGCCACACCTGATGGATGTTTGAGGCCTCCAGTAAAGCACATGGTGATGCTTGAGAGGCCATGTTGTTATTGCACAGAACCCGGTATGCAAGACCTGTGCCTTTAAAACCCCAATACTAGCTTCCAGCCTCGACCAGTAAGTCTTTTGTTTAAAAGGAATTATGTGCCTCAATTATTTTTTCTTTTAACTTTGAAATATCCAGTTGACCGGTTTAGTTGTTATTATCTTATCCATTCACTAATTATTTCCTGCTGTCTAGTATTTCTCCAATTTATCATCCTTTCTGAATCTGCCCTGATGTTGTGTTTCCCTATCGTACTGGATTCATGGGCACCTTCTACCAGATCACAGAGAGCTTTCTCATGTGCATATCTAATCAGATGGCTCTTCTGTGCTTCCAGAATAATTAGTTAAGAGCTGTCATGGAGCTTTCCAGTTTCTTCTTCAGCTGAAATTATTTTTTTTTCTCCTCAGTACACCCCTATTTTACTTGTTTGAGTTTTGTTTTTCCTATTTCATTTTTCTAAAGTAACCCCCCACTGATACTGTTTTTTTATTTGTTTTTGAGAAAAAGTCCTTGGACCATTAAGACCCAGCATAAATTGTTCTCTCTCTACAGCCTAAATTCTCCTTGGATGACTAAGTCAGACAATGAAAGTGATCTCTTGATGTTCTCACATGAAAGAATTTATTTCACTTAGAACCGTAATTTAAGGGAACACTACCTTGGCTGGGGAAGAACAAATAAGTTTGTAAATGAGACAAAGAACAAGAGATGGGTCTAGAAAAAGCAGTGTATATATAGTGAATACCATGAGCGTTTGAAAAATGCAAATTAAGTACTTTCAATAGTATTAGCCCTGGGAATTAATAGGGCAAGCAAAGTATAAACTTACATGTAAAGCAAAAAAAAAGATAGACTCTCTCCGCCCATTATTATCCTTGTGGGGTGGTGGTGGTGCTGGGAAGTATAAAGTAATAAATCGTGGCTATAGGACTTCCACCCATAAATTCTAGAACACTTGGTTGAACTTGATTTAAGTTGGTTTTATTTCACTTAAAAAAATTCAAGTAGCTAAAGAAGTTAAGTATTTACTTTCATGACTTTAGTTAAAAGTTATGAGCAGGGCCGGAAAGATAGTACTTGGGTACAGTCCTTGCCTTGCACACATTCTGGGCCCTGCCAGGATCGATTTCTGACTGCAGAGCCAGGAGTAAGTCCTGAGCGCTGCTAGGTATGGCTCAAAAACGAAAACCAAACAAAAAGTTAACAAAAGGTTTTGCTTCTTATGGTCCTCTGAGCCATCCATCTCAGTAAACGCTGGTGAAGTTTCATGTTAAGGCATACCTGATTAGCAGTGAATGCTGACCTTCCTTTCTGTGGATTCTTTTATATTATACTTAGAGTCACATGAGACATAGGATATCAGCACTTTTACCGCAGAAAATTCAGAATTGATATGAGACCAAACAAATGTGAATAGATCCATAACATTATTCAGAAGGATGCACCTGAGAGGGTGTTCCCTAGGAAATCGTGGGGACTTAGGACCGAGAGCTGCTGAAAAGTACTGAGGTCCCCATCTTAAGACTTTCAGGTACTACAAGTGGATCTCCTTAATCTGGTTTCAGTATTTCAAAAGCCCGATGGAAGGTTTTATTTGCTGTGCTAGGAGTAGAGTAGCCTAACTAGAGTGTCATATTTCTGTGCTTTGGGTTTCTTATTTCTGCAGTAAAACTGGCTGTTTTATGGGTAGCAGGACTATAAAATAATTTTCCAATTTAGCAAATACATCCCTTATTTAAAAAAAAAAAGTGTGTACCTGTCATTGTTCTGAGTGTACTTGGATTCCTACTAGTGAAAAAAACAAAACTCCTACAGTGAAGGAAGTAAGTGAAATATATGTTTATCACATGTATTTTAGACAAAAGAGTAGTGAAGAGTATTAGGGTTTGTTGATTTGTGTTGGATGGATGTGACAGTATTGTAAAGAAGTCTTCCCTTAAAAAATGGAATGAAGGCCCAGCCAAGATAGGATACAGAGCACACTGAGATGTTTCAGGCAGAGAAGCTGAAACACCCAAAGTCAGGATCTTGATATGCAAGTTTGCCTGGTGAGTTTAGAGAATATCAAGGGGAACTTCATGGATCAAGTGTAGTGTGGGATAAGGAGAGAGTCGGTGGAAGCATCCGAACAGCAATGGACATGGAGGGAAAAGGCTTTTATGTCAGTATGATGGAAGGTGTTTGGAGTGTGTGGGACACAGATGGGATCCAACTTGTTATCAGGATCAAGTAGACTGCTGTACTCAAAACTGATTCTCCAAAGGCAAACGAGGAAGCAGGGAAATTATCCTGAATTCACTCTGGTGACCATGATGTTGACTAGGACCAAGGAGATGGTGATCACACGGATATGACCTGTTCGGGTTCTGAATATAATTTGAAGATATAAGTCATAAGCTGAGGGGCTGGGGTGATAGCACAGTGGGTAGGGCATTTGCCTTGCATGCGGCCGACCTGGGTTCGATTCCCAGCATCCCATATGGTTCCTCGAGCACCACCAGGAGTAATTCCTGAGTGCATGAGCCAGGAATTGTGCATTGTGGGGTGTGACCCAAAAAGAAAAAAAAAAGATATAAATTGAGTTTGGTGAAGGATTGATCGTCAGATGTGAGGTGGGAGAACAATTGCAGATGACATCAAAGCTTTGGGCATGTGCAAGACCAGGAGCAGATCTGGAAGGGGAGAAAGGACATTTTAGGGTATGAATTTGTAATGGCTTATTAGTCTCCTATATGGTGATTTTGAGTTGGCTATAAGCATTAGATAATCTGTAGATTCAAGTGGTGTATCAGTTGCAGAGATGCTTCTGGACCCCAAGCCAGGCTGACTGGTCTGGGGCAACCTGGAAGGGGGCGGGTAAGCCCAGCACCCACCCAAACAACCCTGGCAGCAGAAAGCCTTCACACTCCACAGTCTCCGTCAGGCTCACATCCAGACTTCACTGCTCAGATGAAGCTCATCCAGAAATCAATCTGTTGAAAAACGCAGCTATGTGGGTTTTGTGACTGAATTCTTCAGGCCCTCACGGAGCGGGGGGGTGGGCTATCTCCTCCCACCTCCCTGTTCTTCCTGAAGCCTGGCAGTTACACCCATGAACTGCATATGGGCCAAATAAGCTTATCTTGAAAGTCACTATCTAGTTAAAATTTAACTCCAGCTGTATTACCATATTCAAAATTTTTGAATTCCTGGAGCAACATCTCAAAATTATATCACTGGTAAATCAGGAGTAGCACATAACATTGGACGGGATGTAAAGTAGAAGGCAGTTAACTAATCTTGGTTAAGGAAATATAAACACAAAAGGCTTAACCAGTAACAGCATGTTAGTGATCTCTTCTGCAAGGGCGGCTTAATGGCTCCATGGTGAGATACAACAATATTCAGATGCCTTCTAAGGAAC